>NC_032010.1:10756721-10802344 GCF_001865875.1 Lupinus angustifolius | reverse complement strand
CCATCCATAAGGCTCATAAGGCATGAGGATAAGGTCTCTCCTCTAACACACCAAAAAAGAACACTTTTCAGAAACTAAGGTATTCTCTCATTCCCCTCTAGAGAGAACTAAAGGAAAACCGTAAGGCGCTCTATCATCTGGAAGATCATCTCACCCTCATACCTTCGAGATTCCAGAAATGGCTCAACAAGGTATGTTCTTCTTCTTCACCATGAACTCATTTGGGGTTTCTTCGGTCTGGACCATGGATGTTCCATTTGGGTGTATGTATGGGCATACACATTCGGTTGTGGGAACAAAGCCATGGTCATAAGGACTTCCGCATTCACTCTATGGATTTCGGATGGAGAAGGAATTTCTCCAACAGAAGTATCATTCTTGCTCAATTATAAATCTCCTCTTTTTCTTTCTTGAGTTTTCTTTGTATTAAGGTTTTGATTGGCTCATTTGATGTTAGAAAATAAAAAATAAAGATAAAAATGTATATAAAAGGCTATTTCATGAAGGGCTTCAATTTTAGAAATATTGAAAATGAAAAGTAATCTTTTACTATGTTTTCAAGATTGATGGTAGTGGTAAGTTTGAAATTCTATTCCACACTTGTTTTATATTAAAAAGTATATTCTCTATGAACATCGAAAAAATGGGATATCTTCCTTATTAATGGGAGAAAGATCCATATTTATGTTTTAATCATAGTGATATTAATCTACAAGTGAAAAAATATTTGGTGTATGATAATCTCTTATTTTTTCTCTCATGTTTTGATGGACAACAAATAATTAAATTAGGGAAGCATAATATGTTAATGTTATTCATGTTTAATTGGTTTATATCTAAAATAATTTATAAGAGAAAAGTTTATCAAATCACATCCAATACTCTATACAAAGAAATTTATATTTTGATGTTAATTCAAACGTATCTAGTGACTGTCCAAATGAATTATCGCGTCAAGTGATAATCATACTCAGTGAAATGTGTATATAAATTCAAGTCATGTTTTAAGACAAAGTTATTCAAGTGAAAACTGTGTCCAATGACATTGATTATATTGTTTCTATTATTGTATAGAATGCAACAAACTTGGACACTTCAAAACATATTGTACTGATCTTAAGGACAAAAAGAAAAGAAGCTTCAAGATGAATTGAAGGATGATGGTAATTTGGGGAGATATGGAACTCTCATCATCTAATGAAGAGAGAGAAGTAGACGAGGAGGCAAATCTTTGTCTCGTGTATGGAATAACTACTGAAAGTGATGACTTATGAAGAGGTGAAAACTTATAACTTATTAACTCTTGAAAGTGACTTTGAAGAACTCATGCATAATTCACCCATATTGTCAAATGAATAAAAATGTATTAAGAAAAATTTCTTCAAATTATCCAAAGAACACAAGAGAGTGTACATAAAGAAAAAAGAGCTATATATTAACAGTTACAAACTTATCTAGGAGAACGCCAGCATTACTGATAAGATAAGTGTCAACCCTAAAGACACTTGTGAAGTTAACAAGCTCAAGCAAGATGCAACATATCTAAAGGATACATTATCCAAATTTGTGGGTAGTTCAGAGAAGCTTGACTTGCTTCTGTAATATTCTAGGTGGCCTTTTGAATAGTAGGGTTAGATTATGATCCTAAGAATGATACAAAGGCCCCATAAAAGGCTAAGCCTCATTCAAAAGCTTGTAAGAGTATGTATTACCATATCCATAGTTGACCCTCCCAACATCTACTACAAATTGTGTGGAAAGAGTATGAATACTGTGAAAAAGATCTGGCTCCCTTCGTACAGTTTTGATGAAGACACCAACATCACATAAAAGAAGAAAATTACGAATACTTATGAAGACAATGAAGACAAAGCGTCAAGAAATTAGAATCTAAAGTCTTTAGGTACTTCCATCCTTATACTCTAAACTATACACTTAGTAGTAATGCTCAAAAGTATTTTAAAATAAAATTGATAAACACAAGTATAAATGAAAACAATTTTCAAAATACTGTGTAACAGGTTACTAGATCTAAGTAACAGGTTACTGTGACTAAGTAACATGTTACATGAGTGAGAAACGAGTTATCCAACAAAAATTGATCAGGGTAATTGATTACACCATGTGGGTAACCGATTACACAACACGGTAAATAATTACCCAGTTAGACAAAACAGTTGGGTAATCGATTACACATTTTGAGTAATCAATTACTGCTTGTGAAAATCAATTACGCAGTAGGACAAACTTGTTGGGTACTCGATTACATCGATTAAGTAATCGATTACTGAGAGCTGTTACACCAGTTTTCAGATTTAAACTACACAGCTTTCAACCCAAACAAAATGATTTCATTCCAAACAAATCCTACCTTTTCGTAGAGGTATTATGGTTGATTGGAAAGTCTATATAAAGGCTTTGAAACTCATTTCATACATATACAATCAATACACAACTCAGATATAATTCATTCATTCAAATCTACAATTTTCTGAAATATTTGTTCTACACTTAGTGCAACTTGTTCATAACTTTCAGAACTTGTTTTGCAAAGTTGCCTTAAGTGTTATTGCAAGTTATTCAAATCTTCTGAGCATTAGTACTAAAGTATACATTGAGTTATTAGATTGCAAGAGTTTATAACTTCAAAAATATTGTAAAGGCAATCTATTGCCATTGCTAAACGTTTTCTTCATTCAAAGTATTGAATTACTTTCTTTCACAAGGGTGTGATAAGAAAGGGGATAGAGTCACTTGGAAATGGTATTTTCCAAAGAGTGATATAGGTGTTAGAGAATGAGAAAGGTACAAGGGAATCTCGGGGTGAGAAATTGTAATTACTACTTTTAATATCTAGTGAAGAAATCACTTGTGCCGCAAGATTACTGGACGTAGCCTTCGATGGACAAGAAGGTGAACCAGTATAAAAACATTTGTGTACTCTCTTCTCCTTTATCTCCTTACATTTACTTGATTATTTTTTCATATCATTTTCCGCTACTATTAACTCTTGAATTGTGTAGAAAAATCAGTCACAGTTTTAAACAACTAATTTACCCCCTCTTAGTTGTCATTTCAGTCTTACAATTGGCACTAGATCGTTTTTGAGTAATTTATTCTCAAAATTGATCTTGTTTCATAGATGGTCGCAACATCATTTATAGGAGAAGGTTCCAACGTCAATCGCCCTCCAAGCTTTGTTGGAGAATTCTACGACTTCTGGAAAATCAGAATGAGAATCTTCATAGAGTCTCAAGATCTAGACATTTGGAAAGCAATTGAGGTAGGACCTATGAACCCTTCACAGTTATCAATAGGGTGAGGGAAGTGAAGCCGAAATCCTCGTGGAATGATGAAGATAAGAATAAAGTGCAATATGATCTAAAAGCAAAAAATATCCTCACTTCTACACTCGGTATTGATGAATTTTTTAGAGTATCAAACTGCAAATCTGCTAAAGAAATGTAGGATACTCTAGAGACCACACACGAAGGAACCGAATAGGTAAAAAGGTCGAGACTAAATACTCTTTCCCAGGAATATGAAATGTTTCGTATGAAGCCTGAAGAAACAATACTTGATTTACAAAAGAGATTTACTCACCTTACAAATCATCTCATTGCACTTGAAAAAGTTTTATCAAATAGTGACTTGAACTTAAAAGCTCTAAGATCACTTACTAGAACATGTCAACCAAAAGTTACAACCATTTCTGAAAAGAAAAGTTTATCAAATTGTCCTAGCTGCTTTGTTTGGAAAATTGCAGGAACATGAATTGGAACTCAGTCAGCTTGAACAACATGAAGAGCAAGAAAAGAAGAAGAAGAAGAGTATCCATCTCAAGGGAAAAGTGGATAGATATGATTCATGAGGAGATGAACCTGAAAAAGAAGAGATGGAAGATAAGAGTTTGTTCGTAAAGAAGTTCAGCAAGTTCCTTAAAAGGAACAAATGTACTAAAACTGGACAAATGAAGAAATTTACCAAGAATAACGACGCTTCCACTTCAAACCAAAACTTCACATGCTTTGAATGTTGCAAGCCTAGTCATATGAAAATGGATTGTCCAAATATGAAGAGGAATGCCTTCAAGGGTAAGAATCTAATGAAGACTGCACTAAGAGCTTACATAGTTTGGGAAGATAGTGATATCAGTTCCGCCTCTGAACCAAAAAATAAAGAATAAACACATTTCTCTCTTTTGGCATCTCATCACTTTGATGATGAAGAGGTAAATGAATCTAACCTATTTTCTTCTTCTGAATTACAACATCCATTTAATGATTTACATGATGAATATGTCAAACTCACCAAACTATTTTTAAAACAAAAACTGAGTTAGAAGCATTCAGAAATAAATCATCATCATCTTCATGTCAAAACTGCATTACTCTTGAAAAGAAAATCTCAACATAAGGTAAACAAGAGTAGCAAAGATCTGGACAAGATTATCAAAGTTCAGAAACAAAGATAAACTTAGAATATCTCAACAAAGATAAACTTTCAAAAACAAAGTATTCATTCTTTTAAGAATAATAAACCTAGGATACATAAGCATCATCTCATATGCACTTATTGTAAAAACCATTGGCATACACCAAACACTTGTATGATTAGAAAATATGGTGTGTCCTTAGGTCATTATAGATGGTTTGAGAAAAATGTTAACCATGTAGGACCCAAATAAAATTGGTTACCTAAAATTACTTAACCTGTTTTGTAGGAAAATTTGAGAGTTGTCTGCAATTTATGGTACTTAGACAGTGGCTGCTCAAAGCACATGACGAGCGACAAAGATAAGTTCTTTATCCTTACTCCAAGGGACATAGGCTATCACATATGGTGATAACAACAAAGGAAAAATACTTGGAGTTGGTAGAATCGGTAGGCCACCTTCAACGACTATAGAAGGAGTATTATATGTCGAAGGACTCAAGCACAACTTGTTGAGCATAAGTCAACTATGCGATAAATGATTTCATGTGGCATTCTATCCGGATAAATGCATCACCGAAAGTAAGGATTCTAATAGCTCTAAACTAATTGGTAAGAAAATAAATAATATTTATATGATTGACATAGATTCTTCTTTACCAATAAAATATTTAGATGCTAATAATAATAATGATGCATGGTTTTGGCATAGGAGAATTGCTCATATTCATATGGATCAATTGAATAAACTGATTAAGAAAAATTTAGTTGTTGGTTTACCCAAAATGAAGTTCGTTAAAGATAAACTATGTAGTGCTTGTCAAATGGATAAATAAACAAAGACTTCTTTCAAACCTAAGCATATGGTTTCTTCCGATAGACCATTGCAGTTACTACACATGGACTTATTTGGCCCCTCAAAAATCAAGAGTTATGGTGGTAATTACTATGCTCTTGTTATAGTAGATGATTTCTCAAGATATACTTGGACTCAATTCTTAGTTCATAATAATGAGGCATTCAACGCCTTTAGAAAATATGCTAAAAGAGTTCAAAATGAAAAATCTCTAAATATCATTGCTATAAGAAGTGATCATGGGAGAGAATTTCAAAACGTTTCTTTTGAAGAATTCTGTGATGATCTAGATATTAATTACAATTTTTCTGCTCCTAGAACACCACAACAAAATGGTGTTGTAGAGATAACAAATCGATCCTTAGAAGAACTTGCTCGTACAATGTTGAATGAAACTAATCTCCCAAAATATTTTTGGGCTGATGCAGTTAGTACAACTTTTATTGTTTCAAACATAGTTCTTATAACACCAATTCTCAAGAAAACCTCCTATGAACTCTTTAAAGGTAGAAAACCAAACATTTCTCATTTGCATGTATTTGGTTGTAGATGTTTCATTTTAAATAATGGTAAAGATAACTTAGGCAAGTTTGATGCAAAAGCTGATGAAAGACTCTTCTTAGGCTACTATCTTATGGGTAAAGCTTATAGAATTTTCAATAAAAGAACTTTAGCCATGGAAGAATATGTTCATATATCTGTTGATGAAACCGACCCTATAATAAAGGATGAGCTAACTCTTGATAAAGATGACTTGCCAAGTTCCCCTTCAAAGGAGGATTCTTTTACCAATAAAACAACCAATACCGAGCACTTGAAAATGGATGATATTCTATCTTCTCAAGAAGAGCATATTCATTCTGATTTACCTAAAGAATGGAGAACTCATCAAGACCATCCTATCTTCTCAAGAAGAGCATATTCATTCTGATTTACCTAAAGCTAAATGATGTTTGTTTAAACATGGCTTTCGTTCCTCAAATAGAACCTTCCAAGATTGATGATGCAATCGAGGATGAACACTGGATTCTTGCTATGCAAGAAGAATTGAACCAATTTAAGAGAAATGAAGTTTGGAAACTTGTTCCTAGACCAGATAATATGCATGTTATAGGAACTCATTGGGTATTCCTTAATAAATCAGATGAAAATGAAATTATTGTTAGAAATAAAGCTAGACTGGTAGCACAAGGATACAGCCAGGAAGAAGGAATAGATTTTGATGAGACTTTCGCTCTTGTTGCTAGACTTCAGGCTATTCAGTTGCTACTTGCATATGCATGCTCTTTAAATTTTCAGTTATATCAAATGGACGTAAAGAGTGCATTTCTTAATGGTTATATACAAAAGATAGTGTTTGTTGAACAACCTCAAGGTTTTGAAGACTACAAACATCTTTCTCATATCTATAAACTAAAGAAATCTCTCTATGGCTTAAAGCAAGCAATGCATGCTTGGTAGGATCGTCTAACACACTTTCTTATTCAAAAAGGTTTTACAAAATGAATGGTCGACATTACACTATTTATAAAGAAAATAAATCATCATACTCTTCTTGTTCAAATATATGTAGATGATATTATTTTTGGTTCTACTAATGAAACCTTGTGTAGTGATTTTGGCAAAATGATGCAAGGGGAGTTTGAAATGTCTATGATAGGGAAGATAAATTACTTACTTCCTTGGATTATAAATTAAACAACTCAATGATGTTATTTTTGTGAGTCAATCCAAAGATTGTAGACTTGCTGAAAAGATTTGAAATAGATGACTGCAAGCCAATTGTCACTCCTATGGGTTCTGACACATACATTGATACGAATGAAGTTGGAAAATGCATTGATATATCAAAGTATCGAGGTATGATCAGTTCCCTACTTTATTTAACTGCCAGTAGACCTGATATAATGTTTAGTGTCTGCTTATGCGCTCAGTATCAATCTAAACCAAAAGAGTCACATTTAGTTGCTTTCAAAAGAATCATTAAATATCTAAAAGGCATAACTGATATGGTATCCAAAAGGAAGTATATGTGATTTGGTTGGATATTCAGATTCAGATTTTGCTGGATGCAAAACTGAGAGAAAAAGTACAAGTGATACTTGTCATATATTAGGTAATGCATTGGTCTCATGGTCATGCAACAAACAAGTTTGTGTTACTCTAAGTACTGCTGATGCAGAATACATAGCGGCAAGTAGTTGTTGTGCCCAAGTGTTGTGGCTTAAACAACAATTGCAAGATTATGGCTTGGACTTATGCTGCATACCCCTAAAACATGACAAAACTAGTGCTATAAATCTCACAAAGAATCCAGTAATGCATTCTAGAACCAAACACATAGATATAAGACATCATTTCCTTAGGGACCATGTGCAAAAGAAAGATGTATCTGTAGAATTTGTTGATACTAATGACCAACTAGCAGATATATTCACTAAACCACTGGAAAAAGAACCTTTCTATAAAATTAGACGTGAATTAGGCATACTTGATGAAGTTTACTTATCTTAAATGCTTGTTCATGATTATATGTTTGCATCAATATGCTTATAATATGCCTACTTGTATTTAAAATTGCTTAAATCTTTTCAAAAATTTCAAATTCTTGGGTGTGTAATTGATTAAGGGTGATGAGTAACCGATTACCAAGCATCAGGTATGCCTGAAAATTCAAATTTTGGGTTCAGTAACCGATTACTCTAGAGAGTAACCGATTATAGCATTGAGCAAGAAGCTTCAGTAACCGATTACCCTCTTGCGTAATCGATTACCTAAGACATTTGTTTGAAATCTAGGAATTATTTTGTGGTGAGTAACCGATTACTCACTTTGTGTAATCGATTACTCTGAGCGTTATTTAAGTTTCCCTCATCTTTTTTTCAAACACTTCTTCTTCCTCCTCAAACCCTCTTTTTCGTGCTCAACCTAGATTTTTCCTAAAACCTCATTTTTTTATCCGATTTGTGTGATGTTTGAGTCATTTTATATCACATTTTCAATTCTAAATACTTCTATTCCATAGATTTCGTGTTTAATGGTCTCAATAAAAAATCCTCAGATATCTCAAAACCTAACCTTTCAAAAACTGCAATTCATGGCATCATCATCAAGAGCTAAGAAGCAATGTACTAGTATGTCTCAAAGAAAGCAAGGAGCTTCATCTTTTGAGGCTGATACTTTGGATTTGGCACTTCTTCTTGCAAATGATGTTCAACATAAAACATTCTCAGAGCATTTTCTTGGACGCTCCATTTTCGCTCCTAAGTATGGTAATGTCAGTAACTTTGAGTTTGAAGATTTTCATTTCCCTACTCTTCTAAGGCAACAAGATCTTTTTTATTTTTGTGAGGAATCAAAAGCCTATTATCCTAAACTTGTTAAAGTATTTTACTGTAACTTGAACTTTAGGAAAAAATCGTCTAACATCCAATGTGAAAGGAGAAGAAATTGTTTTGGATGTTAAGACCTTCAGTTCAGTTTGCTGTAATATACCTTTTCAAGGTAGCATCAAAAATTTCGGTCTTACATGCGATTGGGATAATTATGATGGAAAAGAGTTCTACTACTCTATGTGTAGATTCTCTAAAAGGGAAATAAAAATGCATAAGCAATTGGCTTTAGGTGAAACTATAAAGAATAGAGATATCCTTGTTGTAGGAAATCTCAATCTTGAAGATCACTTACTGCCATTCTTCCAAAATATTCAAATCATTCTCAAATCAATGATATGGAACTGCAATTGATGTATGCTCTTAAGCATAACCTTTCTATCTATTGGGCTAACACAATAATGAGACATATGTGGTACATTCGAGAATCTCACAGCCCTTTGCCTTATGCAATCTTCATAACCAACATACTTGAGCATCTTGGTGTATCCACTGCTGGTGCATCCAAAGTCACACTTGATGCACGCGATTGTAAAATCGATATGGAAGTGATCCACAAAATGGGCTTCTATCGAGATCTAATTGACAAACTCTATAAGCATCAAAGTGATAGACAGACTGCATTTGTTTATCCTTATGTGAATGCCTCTACCAACCCTCCTGAACAACAAGCTTCCGAGTTTCATGTTGAGTCTTCTTCACGTGTTCCCATGCCTACAAACCAGATGATTATGGATGAGTTATTCTCTCTTCGAGGCTACATCTGTAATCGGATCGATTCTCTTGACGCTCAGAATTAACAAGTCCAATCGAGCTTCAACGTCTGTCTTATAAGATCAATATCATGGACCTTGATGACGATTTTATCACTGAATCTTAGATCTCTATTTTTTTAGGAATTATGTTTGTAATGTTGCATGATTGTGAACATTTTGCTATTTGTTTGCTATTTTTCTGACTATGGTTGAATTTGTATGAACATCTTTTAAATTTTTGCTATGCGATATAACTTTTAGAGATATTGTATGCTATATATATCTATATTGTGCTGGACTATTGGTTTTTCTTCTTTTTGATGAAGTCAAAATGGGGATAAAAGTTGGGAGAGTGTATTTTCTGGTTAAAACATTTCAGGTACATAACTCCAAATCAAAGGGGGACCATACAAAATAGAGGGAGCATACTCAAGACAAGTCAAGAATATGACAAAGTATGCTACTCTTCGAAAACTACATTGTCAAGAAGATATTGGTTTGTCATCATCAAAAAAAGGGAGATTGTGAAGAATATCTAGCTCCTGACATTGGCACGATTTTGATGAAGACACCAACATCACATAAAAGAATAAAATGAAGAATACTTATGAAGACAATGAAGACAAAGCTTCAAGAAATTAGAAATAGAATCTAAAGACTTTAGGTATTTCCATCCTTATACTCTAAACTATACACTTAGTAGTAATGCTCAAAAGTATTTTTAAAAAAAATTGATAAACATAAGTATAAATGAAAACAGTTTTCAAAATACTGTGTAACAGGTTACTAGATCTAAGTAACATGTTACTGTGACTAAGTAACATGTTACCAGAACTAAGTAACAGGTTACATGAGTGAGAAACGAGTTATCCAACAAAAATTGATCAGGGTAATCGATTATACCATGTGGGTAACCGATTACACAACACGGTAAAGAATTACCCAATTGGACAAAATCGTCGGGTAATCGATCACACCTTTTGAGTAATCGATTACTGCTTGTGAAAATCAATTATGCAGTTGGACAGACTTGTTGAGTACTTGATTAAATCGATTAAGTAATCGATTATTGAGAGTTGTTACACCAGTTTTCATATTCAAATCACACAACTTTCAACCCAAACGAAATGATTTCATTCCAAACAAATCCTACCTTTTTGTAGATGTATTATGGTTGATTGGAAAGTCTATATAAAGGTTTTGAAACTCATTTCATACATATACAATCAATACACAACTCATATATAATTCATTCATTCAAATCTACAATTTTCTGAAATACTTATTCTACACTTGGTGCAACTTGTTCATAACGTTCAAAACTTGTTTTGCAAAGTTGTCTTAAGTGTTATTGCAAGTTATTCAAATCTTATGAGCATTAGTACTAAAATATACATTGAGTTATTGGGTTGCAAGAGTTTATAACTTCAAAAATCTTGTAAAGGCAATCTATTGTCATTGTTAAACGTTTTCTTCATTCAAAGTATTGAATTACTTTCTTTCACAAGGGTGTGATAAGAAAGGGACAGAGTCACTTGGAAAGGGTGTTTTCCAAAGAGTGATATAGGTGTTAGAGAGTGAGTAAGGTACAGGAGAATCTCGGGGTGAGAAATTGTAATTACTACTCTTAATATCTAGTGAAGAAATCTCTTGTGCTGCAAGAGTACTAGACGTAACCTTCGGTGAACAAGAAGGTGAACCAGTATAAAAAATATATGTGTACTCTCTTCTCATTTATCTCCTTACATTTACTTGATTATTTCTGCATAACATTTTCCGCTGCTATTAACTCTTGAATTGTACAGAAAAATCAGTCACAGCTTGACTTACTTCTATTATATTCTAGGTCACCCTTTAGGCTTAGGATATGATCCTAACAATGATACAAAGGCCCCATAAAAGGCTAAGCCTCATTCAAAAGCTTCTAAGAGTATGCATTACCACAGTCATAACTGACTCTCCCAACACATACTACAAATTGTGTGGAAATAGTATAAATACATCCATTAAGTGTAGACATAAAAAAAACAATTCATAAAATACTAAGTCTACTAATACACAGGGAACCAAGCATATTTGGGGTATCTAAAGACAATATAATAATTGTTGCAAATCTACTTAGCAACGGAAAGGAAATATATGGCCTAATACTTGTGTAATGGTTGCTCATGTCACTTGATGGGACAACGGTTTATGTTCCAAGACCTTAGACCCATGGATGAAGGTTGAGACTAGGGGTGGCAATTGGATGGGTTTGGATTTGGATCCTAATGGATGGATAGAAAACTATCCATTAATCCAAATAAATCTATTACATCACATTTTTAAATTATTCAATTCATCCATATCCAATGGATTTCAATCCATCTATTCTATCCATGTATCCATTTTAATGGATTGGATGGATGGATATCCAACCCACTTTTTTTTTAATTTGAACAAAACATTTTAATAAAGCAATTTAAAGAAAAAAATTCTTTTAAATATTATTATTTAATAAAGCATTTTTAAATATCAATTTTAAAAAATATTTTTCTTAACAAACACTTTTAAAAAGTGTTTTTTTTTATAAGCAATTTTAAAAAGGTGAATTTGTGAAACATTTTATAAGCACTTTTAGTAGCAAGAATCTCTGGTGCAACGTAATTGGTAGGGGTATAAAAGTCCGGTTCGATTTTTGACGCAATTTAATGACCGAACCGAACACAAAGATATGATTCGGTTCGATTAACTGCAAATTTTATTTAGGAATCGAACCGTTCATTAGTGGTTCGGTTCCGCAGTTTTTCAACTTATTTAAAGAAAGTCATTTTAGAAATAGTTGAACATAACTTGCAAAGTATAAAGTCAACTAAATGAATACTAAACACATCAATAATAAAATATTTAATACTCTTTCTAGCAAAACAATAATAATTTAACATCTCAACGCACTACCAACTTGAAATTTTAGTCCACAAAATCTTCTAAAATGTTCAACAAAATTTAAGAATGACAAACTTGGTACCAATATTTTAGTCCAACAGTAACACCTAATACTCCACATCATTAGTAATATCCTCAAGTTCTTTCTTTATTTTCTTTTAGTTCTTTAATTTCTTTATTTGATTAATTTCATCTCTGAATAGTGACAGAATGTATAATAGTTTTTTTGGTTTTCTTTCTATCTTCTCAATGAATAATAAAGATAATAGATATTAAGGTTTGTTTACTAATTTATTTTTCTATTTTCCTCTTATTTATAGACTATTTTATTAATAATCCTAAATTATTAATCATATTTTATCTCCTAACTTTAAAGCTTAATCATCCAAATATAAAATAATTTTTTTAATATACGGTTCAATTCTAACTGTTTCAAAATTTACAAAACCGTGAACCGAACCGAACTTAAATGGTTCAAAATAAAAAAAAAACTGAACTGAACCGCATTTTATGTTTCGGATCGGTTTCACCAGTTTTACGATTTAAACCAGAATCGCTTACACCCCTAATAATTGGGACTTTCATAAGTTGTACCAGTTCATCCTGAAATATTTAATTTTGTTATTATATTATCACATTAGTCAATAACCAAAATGATATATTTATATTTTACATTAAGATGTTGGGGTAAAACACTAAGGCCGAAATCGTTTATACTTTTTTTATAAGCACTTTTTGAAATCACAATTGCAATTTTCAACTTTTGTAATGTGTGCGGGATTGTGCTTAGAAAGGTGAGAGATTTTTTATATTAATATTGTATTAATGAGAAAAAAATTTGTTTTTCTTTTTCTTTTTTTTGGATGGATTGGTTATCCATCCAAATGGATATAACCGTGGATATCCATTGGATATAATGGATGGATTTGAATCCATCCATTATCAACACCATCCATTGGATTATATCCATTTAAATCCATTAGTTCTAACGGATGGATTTGGATGTGGATTTGGATGGATTTTGGATTATGGATAATTTTGCCACCCCTAGTTGAGACACATTTGGAGGAAATCATTAAGGAAGATCATTGAAATTGGTAAAATTGAAAAAATTGGTAAAACTTCATTTCCATCCATAGAAAATGTTTTATATGTTAAATGTTTGAAACATAATCCACTTAGTATAAGTGTATGATAATGGATTTCCTATTACTTTTAACAAAGACAATGTAAGGTAAATAATTCTGACAAATTACTCTTACTCTGTGCACATAGGGAAAACAATATGTGTAAGATTGACTTAGAAGACCCTCATAATCAAAGTGTATCATGTATATTGACAATTGAAGATCAATAATGGATTTGACATATATAAAAGGCTAGGTCATGTAATCTTGATTTTGATTTCAAAGCTGAATAAGCATAATCTTATGAGAGGATTGCTAGACTTGAAGTTCATATATGGCTCTCTTTGTGATGCATGTATTAAGGGAAAACAAGTTAAAAGATATTTTGAATCCACAAATATGGTTACTTACCAAACCTCTCCAAGCTCTAATAACTCAGCATAGTTATTTTGTGGATCTTAGTAACTCACCATGTAAGGATCTAAAATATTAAGATCACTTGGGTATAGGACTAACTAAGTAAAAAATTAAGTATTACAATTGTAAACTCTAGTAATCTTTTTCTTAGTCTTAACAATTGTTCTCTAGCAAAGATAATAAAATAAAAAGAACTTAAGTTATAATTATATATAAATAGAATTTGTATATAATAAGTATTTTTTTACAAAGTTTGTATGCACTTGCATTTTCTTATATTTTTGTATCACTTCTCTATATATCTTATTGTGAGGTTCTCCTTTCCTTTTATATATGAGCTTCAACTATTTTAGATAATGTTTTAATGATCTTCAGAGTGTCCATTTAGAATGATCATTAAATATATTAGTTCGTTATGCCTTGTTACTAAGAATTGGAAGTTATTGCAAGAATTTTGTGTGTATGGAGTCATGTCTATCTTCACACGAAATATGTTGGATCCAAAGAATATGGGTTTTTGTCACTTAATGTATCTACATCTTATTTCTTTATCACTAACATATTACTTTAATGAGATTTCATGCACATTGCTTAATTGATTCTGATTATTCATTTTTGTGTAGATTCGTCTTTTAGGTATACAAGTTGGTTAGAGAGTATACTATATTATATTCATAGAGTACTATGTTTATCTTACAAAAAAAATAAAGTATCTAATAATTGAGTGGATATAAGTGTAAACTCTAGAAAGGTTGCTAAATTTCTTAAAATGATTGAAGACTAAATGCTCAAGGAATGAAGAGTTAATGTTATGTTCTATTGAGAATATTCAATGATTGTGTCTTGTATTTTCAAGACCTTTATATTTTTGGATCAATCACTCATGAGTGAATCTTCGATGGTTTTCACTAATTGTAGACTTCAATATTTAAGGTCTGTTAGTGACATCCTTCAATGTTGGCATCTTGGTTAGGCTTTGTTAAATGTGTTATGGCCATCAATTGATCTCTAACATTGTTGAACAATGCTTTATCTTTGTACAACAACCAATAGTAGATTTGCATACTTGCTTTTACATTTGACAAAGCATTTTCCCATTTTGGATATTGTACATCGGTCTAAAGAAGTAAAGCATTTTGGATGTTATTCTTAATTGAATAACATGATTGTTTTTGCTTATTTGACCTTCTTACATCTTTTAATACCCGTGAGAGAAGACATCAGAGTGTACCAGCATGGAGGAACAATGCAATAAAATATTGTGTTCACTTAATATAACCTATGTAACTTATTGTGCCAATCAAAAGACATACCGAGAGATACAATAGACAAGTTAAGTCGTTAAGTCTTGTGGAGATGAAGAATGATCCTCTCCATCCATTAATAGAGAGACAAGTTATTATTTTTCTTCATATTTTGAATGACAAAAAAGTAATTTTATAATAAATAAAAGGATAAAAGTGTCATTACATATTATGTTTTATGTGTTATAATATGGTACTTGCCTCTCCATTAACGGAGAGAATCCTTATTTTGTGGAGACATGACTCTCAGTATGGTCACATCAACCTTAGGACAACTAGTCAACTCTTAACTTGTAGATAAATGATGTTAGACATGTAATGAATATGTTTTTATAAATTAATTTTTCATATTCACTGGATAGGCTAGTAACCAATAAAATGCTAATTAAATCCTTAATGTACATTTTTTATCAAAAAAAATATGGTTAAATACCTATTTGGTCCTTCATATCTTTTTTTTTTGTGAATACCAACTTTGTCAGTCATAAATATACGTTATCGTTTCAATCCCCAATTTTAAAAAATTGTGACTCACGTTAGTTCCTTCAATAACATGTGTTTGTTAAGGATAACAAAATGGGTGACTTGACATACACACATATGGCCATACATAGCGTTTCCATGTTGGAAAATTTAACGGTCACTGAAAGGATGTCATTTTGTATTGTTTTTTAATATAAAATCAAGACATAAAATGACAATGTTTTCTGTCATGAAACAAAGTATCATCGTTTTATGTCTTGAATTTTTAGAACAAATAAGTATGGAACAACGTCGTTTCATTGATTGTGTAAACTTTCTATCGTGCAAACGCCATGTGTGCAGCTAATGTGTCACGTTACCCATTCTGTTACTTTTAACATACACAAGTTAATGGGAGATTAACATGATTCATGATTTTGAAAGTTGGGTACTGAAATAGCACATCAAACTTATTAAAGATTAAGTTGAGGCTCAAGGAAAATCATGAAGAACTCAAATGAGTGTTTATTCAATATTTTATTGACTATTCATTTCTAGTTATGGAAATGTGCATATTTGTTGAGCCAACTACTCTACTAAATCCCTTGAGGCTTGGGGACCATGATTTTAACATTTGTAGTTTGCTTTATAGGCTAAATAATAAAACTGATTGTTGGTACTATAATTTGGATTAAATTTTTGTTTTGTAGAGCTCGACCAACTATGTACTTGATATTGAAAATAGATTTGGTGAATATGGAGCTTTTGGAAATGGGGATTTTGTAGTGCTTAATAGAATATTTGAAGATTGAGTGAAATATTATAATATTAGTCTTGAGTCCTTTGGGGTTGGAATTGTGATTTTATCCCCTTACAAGTAAAGTATAATCACCTATTTGAATATTATATTTTCCAATATGGGAAGAATGTGATGTGTTTTGGATTACAAATTATCAACTTTTTTAATCACCTATTTGAATATTTGAATATTATCAAGTTTTTTTAATATTGCTCATGCAATTCAACATATGCATTATAAAGCTGATCATAAGTGGGGAGATGTCGGATTTCACTAAACCTATTTTCACTTTGTTCTTCACCATATTGAATCATGAGGTATAGCTTTGCTCTTTCTTTATCTTTTGAACTACTTGAATAATTTCTTTCTCATTCACCCCATACTATATAGGTTCTTTGGTCTATCTTGTCTTTATCCTTTTTGAACTTTTTTTCTTTACAAGTGAATTTAATATGCTCTTGCTTTCCACTGTGGTTATATGTAACTTTATTTAGTGAAAAGTTATTATTCCTCTTGTTGGAATCTTTTTTTTGCTTCACGTTAGAATTTTCCAAACCCTTCTTTCTTTAGAAACTTTCCAGAAAAAATTCAAAAGTAAACCTATGTTGTCCTAATCAATAATGAATGAATAGAAACTATCTTCATCTTGTTGCTCTTCAATATTTTATAATCTTGATGATGTTGTTTAAGGGAAATCCATTTCTTCTCTCGGTCAGTTTCTTCTTGTGTAAGATGTTTAGGTTTCATTTCATATTCCTTTAGTTTCTCGGATAATGTAAAATGAACATAGTAGTTTGCTTCCATAATAGTGATCACCTAGTATTGCCAAGTCATATCAAAATATCTCAATACAATAATTAGTAAGAACGTTATCTAGACTAGTAAGATGCTTAATAATATTTTAGAAATTCTTGATGTTTGGAGAAATATTGAATTGGAGAAGAAGAGAGTAAATGAATTATCTGATTCTCATTGAACAGGAATAGAAGGGAGGACAAATCCCTTTATATACAAACAGTTGCCAAAAGAGGAAAAACCAAAACAAAAATAACAACCTCCAACTTAACTACTCACTATATTTAGAAAGTTGGGCTTAACTAACAAATATAACTAGGCCCAATAAACTGAAGTGCATAACCCATAAAAAATAGAAAATAAGACAAGATCAAGCTAACAAAGTTTGGCTAATCATGTTGTAAACTACCACATCAATATGAACAACAAGCTAACAAGCCTTCTTCTAACACCCCCGCCCCCCCCTCAAGTTGGGCGATGGATATCTAAAAGACCCAACTTGGAAAGGTTGTTGCTGAAGGAAGTGGAGTGCAGGGGCTTTGTAAAAAAATCAGCAAGTTGCTGAGAAGAAGATATAGGCAGTAAGTGGATGAGCCCCTTTTTGATTTTCTCACGAACCACATGACAATCTATCTCTATATGTTTGGTGCGCTCATGAAAAACATGATTGTGAGCCAAGTATATCATAGAATGATTATCACAATATAATGAACTTGGAGAAGGAATTTTAATCTACAAATCATCAAACACGTAGTGAAGCCATTGTATTTCATAAGCCAAAATTCTCAAAGCTCTATACTCAGCCTCAAAGGATGAACGACTAATAATATTTTGCTTATTTGTCTTCCATGAAATGAGGGAATCTCCAAAAAAAACACAAAACCCAATTAGTGATTTCCTAGTGTCAAGGCAACATGCCCAATCAGAATCTGCAAAACTGGTGAGTTTGAGAAGAAAAAGAGTCCTTATGAAGGAGAGGTCTTGAGATAGTGAAGCACTCGTATAACAGCTTTATAACGAGTGTCCATTGGGTTTGCCATGAAGAGGATCAAATATTAGACAACATAAGAAACATATGGCCTGGTGACAGTGAGGTACAACAATCTTTCTACAAGTCTTCTATAGCATGAAGGATCAGAGAAGGGTGAACCTTGATGGAGTTGGAGCTTAATAGAAGGGTCAAAGGGGGTCTTGGCTGGTTTAGATCCAAGACAACCTGATTCTTCTAAAAGGGACATAGTATATTTCTTCTGATTGAGATGTAATCCTTGCTTGGATCTTGCAATTTCAAGACCTAAGAAATGCCTAAGTTTGCCCAAATCTTTTATTTGGAAAGACTGAATCTTGACATGTTGTATCTCATTAATTTGTTCCCTGTCAATACTAAGTCATCTACATAGACTAGTATGGTTGTGAAAGATTGAGATGTGCTCTTTATAAATAATGTTTAATCATCCCGTGAGTGTGAAAAACCAAGAGAAATAAGCTTGATAGAAAGAGTAGTGTGTCATTCCCTACTAGCTTATTTCAACCCATATAAGGACTTATGTAACTTGCATACCAAATTTGGATGAGACAAAACCAATCCAGGAGGAGGAACCATGTACACTACTTCATGTAGTTCTCCAAGAAGGAATGCATTGTTGATGTCTAATTGCTCTAGGAACCAAGATTTGGCAATAGCAATGGCCAAGACTGCTCTAACTGTTGTAATTTTGACCACATACAAAAATGTGTCAAAGTAGTCAATCATCTCCATCTGTGTGTAATCCTTTCCCACTAGTCTAGCATTGTACCTCTCTAAGAGTCCATCAACATTGTATTTTGTCTTATATACACATTTGCAGCCAATTGTGTTTTTGTCTGAGGGTAGAGGATACAAGGACCATGTGTCATTGAAAGCAAGGCTTGAAGCTCTCTGTTCATTGCTTCTTGCCAACAAGGCAGTTTAGAGGCTTGTGTGTAGGATGAGGGTTCTTTATGAGTGGTAATAGAGAGACAAAATTTCTTGTAGGAATTAGAACAATTAGTATAAGAAAGAAAAGAAGATAGAGGATGAAAGGTACCTGAAGATGAATTGGTCAAGTTTGGTGAGGATGCTGCAAGGTTTAGATGATAATCTTGTAGGTTAGATGGTAGTCTTTTTGGTTTGGTGGATTGTCTGAGGGGAAGAGTATTGGATGTTGGTTCAGGTTTAGCCACTTGGACAGGGTTGGATGTTGGTTCAGGGTCAGCTATTTGGACAGGATTGAGATCTGTGATAGATTGGCCATGGTTAATTGTATATGAGTCTAAAGGAGAAGAGTTGGTTGAAGGTAAAGATGTGGTGATGGAGGTAACTTGGTCATTCTGGTCAGGTGTGTTTTGGAAAGGAAAAAGTCTTTCATAAAAGAGCAAATCTCTAGAGAGAAAAACATCATGAGATTTGAGGTCATAAAAAACATATCCCTTTGTACCATCTTTGTATCCAAGAAAAATAGCTTTTCTAGCTCTTGGATCAAACTTAGTTCTATGTGATGCAATGGTATTTGCATAAGCTAAACAACCAAACACCTTAAGAATTGATAGGGACGGTATGGCATAAAATCAACATTCAAAGGAAGTTTTATTTTTTAGTAAATGAGTTGGTAATCTATTTATGAGGTGTATGGCATGTTGAACAACAAATTTCCATAACTTTTTAGGCAAGTGTGATTCAAAGGATAATGCACGAGCCACATTCAAGATGTGTTGATGTTTTCTCTCAACAAATCCATTTTGTTGAGGAGTCTCAATACAAGTTCTTTGATGTATGATTCCCTTGGAATTAAGGAAATCATGCATCAAGAATTCAACACCATTGTCACTTGTTAGGCATTTTAGTTTGGAATGAAATTGTGTTTCAATGTAGGCTAAGAAATTTATGAGATGTGATCTAGTGTCAGCTTTTGATTTCATAAACATAATCCAATTAAAACGAGTGTAATCATCTACCAAGGTCAAGAAATATTTTTGGCCATATATGTATGGAATGGCATAAGGCCCACATATGTCAGCATGAAGCAAATCAAAAGGTTTTGTAGTGTGTGTAAAGCTAAGTGAAAAAGGGAGTTTCCTCTGTTTAGCTATATGACAAACATCACAAGGAAAAGAAATTTCATTGCATATTGGTATATTAGGGAAATGTTTGCATAATACTGATAAAACTGATTGGGATACATGCCCAAATCTCATATGCCACAAATCATGTATAAGGTATTTTACATTGGTATGAAAGCTAACATAAATGGAATATGTAAGAGGTGGTCTTGGTAAGTTGAGCACATATAAACCTTGTTGCAACCTAGCTGAACCAATCATCTTCTTGGAATTGGTCTGCACAATAACACACTTGTTTTGAGAGAAAAAATGAGTTGGCAATTTTGTGTGTTAGTTAATTTATGTACTCAAATTAAATTGATATTGAAGTGGGGGACAAATAACACATCATATAGGAACAAGCTATTTGTAAGTTTAATTGTGCTAGAGATATTGGCAGACACTTTGTTACCATTTGGCAAAGTGATAAGTATAAGAGGAATGGTTCTATGGTCATATAAGTTATTTGAATCATAGGTTATATGATATGTGGCTCATGTGTCAAGGAGCCATTGTACAGACAAAATACTTGCAGAGGAAGTTGGCATAGCAATATTAATAGCAAAATTTGCAACATGATTTGTACTGCCTTTGTTTTGGTTTAACAAGTCCAAGAGTCCTTGTATTTGTTCCTCAGTGAAGCCTCTTCCAACACCTTGACCATGGGGCTGAATGGAGGAGCAATGATCATTTCTTTGATCATATAAGGGAAAACTCACTGTGTGATTCACCATTTTTCTAGGCATATTTGATTGATAACCTAAGGGATACCCATGCTTAAGAAAACATATCTCTATAGTATGATTTTTTTTTATCAGAGTAGGTACAATACTTGTTACATTGCCCTCTCCCAATACCACCAAATCTTCCAATTCTTCCTCTGAAGTTAGATCCACCCTTCTTCTAGAGTTATAAGGCACATTATTGTTTCTTCGCTGAAATTCTTGTTGAGGTAAGGAGTTTGCATATAGTATCTTGGGCTCTATTTCTAAAGAAGGGATCACAAAGCCATTGAGTTACCTTTCTTGTTGTGTCAGCATGGAGAATGCTCTGCTAATGTTGGGAAGGGGTCATTGAGCATGATTTGAGACCTCACATGAGCATATTGCTCATTCAATCCTTTCAAGAATCAAATTACATAATTCTGATCCATATATTTTTCCTTACTGCCTCAATTGATCCACAAGAACAATTTATCTCACACTTCATCCCACAAGAGCGGATTACTTAGCATTCACATCCTTTGACTGGTCTAAAATTCTCGATTTCTTCTCATAAAGTTTATAACTAGGTAAAGAACTCAGAGATATTATGGTTACCTTGATTGAGATGGTAGAATTCTTCCTGCAACTCCGCAATTCTGAACATATCTGATTGTGAGAACCTCTCCATTAGATCTTTCCACACACTAGTAGCATTGTCCATCCATAAAATCGATTTGACAATTGGCTCCTCAACAGAATGCTGGATCCATGATAGTATCATTGTATTACACCTTTTTGAAGAACCATATGTTGGATCTTCCAGAGGTGGTCGAGGAGTGCTTCCATCAATGAAATGAAGCTTGTTCTTGGAGTTCAAAGCAAGTCCCAGAGCCATTACCCATGAATGGTAATTCTTTCCATTCAGTAGAGGGGTAACAAGGATCAGGGCAGGGTTCTCATTTGGATGTAGAAAGTAAGGATTGTTATGCATATCTATTTGATTGCTTTAATTCGCCATGACTTAGAGAAAGAAAATGAGGAGAATTAACAGAATGTGGTTATGCGAGTTAGAAGAGAAAATGAAGGAGATTCAAAGAGGAACAAAGATGAAGAATGAATGGAGAAATATTGAATTGGAGAAAAAGAATGAATGAACAAACCATCTGATTCTCATTGAATTGGAATAGAATGGAGGACAAATCCCTTTAAATACAAACAGTTGCCTAAAGAGAAAAAATCAAAACAGAAGTAACAACCTCCAACTTAACTACTCACTATATTTGGAAAGCTAGGCTTAACTAACAAATATGACTAGGCCCAATAAAATGAAGTGCATAACCCATAAACACATGTGAATATCCAATTTGGTTTGGCCCAAAATACATTTTTTCAAAAAAAAATTAGAAACAAAAAAAATTGTTTTTTTTTGTTGCTTAATGACCCCATACAATATATTTCAAATTTGAATTTCAAAAAGTGTTTTAATTAAATCCATTAAAATTTAATTGGTTTTATTCTCTCCCAACAACTTGTTTCCAAAAATAATATGGATTGATAAAGGGAATAATTAATAATTCCATGATGTCATGGATTCAACTCATATTTGTTTCATTTTTTAAAAGAGAATTTTTGGATGATTATTAAGTAATTTAATGATTACTTATTAGTTAAAATTGTGTTAAAAAGAGATGCATCATGAATATATAGCACTAATGCGGTAAAAATAAGAAGAGAAAAAATAAATTTTACGACCATACAAAAATAATGTTTTTATAAGGGTTATATGAAAATTGAAACCAAGTCTTGTTTTTAAGCCACTTTTAAATATTTTAGAGTCCAAAAAATTTATTATTCCTATACCTATATGGGTTAAAATAATTTTAGACTTTTTTGAGAAAATTGTTTGGGAATTTTTACCAAAAATGGTATTTTTGATGGTCCCAAAATAAAAAATATTGTAGATTCATTTTCTTAATTATTGATTATGTTTGAATTTTCAAATATTGGGTCATAATGATGAAAATCAAATCTTGAAGATTCTTTTTAATAAGAAAATATCAAGTTTCATTTTTTCTCTCCTTTGAATTGATTAAGAGATTGCATTTGATTTAAGCACATGCTATAATACCTAGCCTATAAATAGAATGCATCACCATATAAAGAAAAGGCTGGAAAAAAATCTCTATAAACATCATCTTCCATACACAAAATCTCTCATCCACAACAACTTCAAAATTTCTCATCCACACCAACCTCAAAATCTCCTATATACAATAATAAAAAAAATCATTCATCAATCATTTTTACCCCCAACATTATCTTTCACATAACAATCCAAAAATCACACAACCAAAAACCATAACCATATGTAACAATGCAAAAAATCGTATACTGTCATTGTGTCTTGGGAATAATTGTTGAGTCATTGGAATCATATGGGCCCAACGCATACATGGAGGTATTGAGTTGGTCTAGACATTCTCTCCAGTCGTAAGTCTTCATTCCCAATTAATATATGTTGATTCATGTGTGCAGATAAGTTCAATTTCTTACATGTATCTAAATTTTTTATTCATCACCTCTACTATTTTTCATCTATATGTATAATAAAAATATTAAAATCACATTACCACAATTTTAAGATGTAAGATACGGTATCGAATGTAAGGGCTATGCTTCGCTCATATGAAAAAATGGTTTTTAAATAAAAAACAAAAAATGGAATTTCTTAACTAAGTTTTAATATGAGATACGGTATCGGACGTAAAGGCCATGCTTCCCTCATTTTAAAAAAAAATAATTTAAATATTACTTCTTTTAAGAAATAAAATCAACCCAACAAACAAATTTTTTCTACCTAAAGAACTACGTAGTCTTGATTTTCAAAAAAAGATACGTAGGACCAAGATCACTCTTGTCAGACATAATAATAAAATGAAGTTTTTTATGTGGGTAAAAATATAATAATAACACAATTAATAATTCATGCAATATAGTAGGGTACCATCCAAACGGGCAACTAGAGTGCTGATACCTTCCCTCGTGTGTAATCGACTCCCGGACCTGGATATCAAAGTCCAAGGCCTAATGTGATTGGACCAAAATATTTTTCTACATTTTTGACTGAAAAATGTAGTGGCGACTTTAATGAGGTTGTGCAGCCGAAAATCAGAGCGCGACAACACAAAAAATAACACATGATCAAGCTAACAAAGTTTGACTAATCATGTTGTAAACTACCACATCAATATGAATAGCAAGCTAACAAGCCTTCTTCTAACATAAATGTTTTTCAACATCACTAATATTTTCATTTGGTAACAGCTCAAGCAATTCATATTCATGTATTAATGTGTTAATTCTAGCACATTTCACAACAGTAGTACCTATATGGATAACTTGCAAAGTATACTCACATCCTCTGCACTAACATGACGAGAGACACTAATAAATTAATCATAAGATAATGCAGAAGTAATAATATTCTTAGACTTAAGATTTGATATTATTTTTCTCATCACCAATCCATAGAGATTTAGGTTTGTCCATAGAAACAATATCAACCAAGTATTGTGGCACATGAAGTCCATTCTTTGCCAATTCCCATGTAACAATATCTACAACTTCAAAGAAAATTTTCATTCTTACTTTCCAATGGACACAACCATCATAATTGAATATTGGTGACCTATTAATTGAAGCACTTTCACAATTAGAACCAATGCCTTTGGATATCTTGTTAGAAATTCTACTAATTTATCAAGTTTATCTCTGATGTCACTTGTGAGGTAAACAAGGCCCTTACATACACCTTCTATAAAGGGTGGAATGAGTGTGAGGTTACTTCACTACCTCAGTCACCAAACAATGGCAAAAATAATTTAAAAATGAAAAGAAACACTTAATTATAAGGATAATTGATTACAGAGAGATTGAATTCAATCTTATTCAGGTAATAGATTTATAATTGATTAAACCGAGTTTATGACAACTTAATTGATTAGCAATCGTTTATTGATCAATTAACAAGAATAACATAAAATCAAATTGACTAAGAATAAAGCTTTAAACTAAAAAAATTGGTAGTGAACAATTATACAAAATGTCAAAAGTAAACGAAATATGGGTTAAGCAAATTTGACACGTGGACTTTAGACTTGTATGCACCAATCCATCAGCGATGCATCTAAGCCCCTCATGCTGATTTTACGATTTCCACACTGAAAATGCTTCATTGTATACAAGCATACTTCCAAACCTAACAAAGATATATGTCATTTAACTTAGAAGTTACCACACTTCTAAATTCTTTATTTATCACTCAAAGAAATCTATATTTTGTTTTGTGAATTAATTAATTGCACCTAAATTTATCAGAATTATAGAAGAAAAAAATCACTACAAACTCTCTAATATCATCTTATTATACAACGCCAGAGTTGTAGTTCAGCATCACATATTCTAGATGTATAATAGCGTTTTCATGTGCTTTATATTTGATCACAGTAGTATATTGTCCTCATTAACAACGCTTCTTAAACGTTGTTGTATTGAATATATACCATAGCGCATCACACAAAAAATGTTGTCATATAGTGCATAAATACAACAACGTATCGTACACAAAGCGTTGTCATATAGGTCCTACATAAACAACGCATTTTATAGGTATTATTAACAATGTTATGGTTGCGTTGTTGTATTGCATATATATAACAACACATTATCATAAAAGCGTTGTTGTGTTATTCATAAATATTCTCAAACATCACCTTAATGCAACAGCGCAGCACACACATAGTGTTATTTATTAAGCATGTACAATAGTGTTGTCTATAAAAAGCAATGTTATATTAATTCTTTACAACAGCGCATGTCAGGGCTTCCCCTAGAATTCGCTGTTGATTTGTATAAATTAATACATGCATATATATTTATTAGCAGAACATACATTCTCAACAACACAACATTTATACATTCCAATACAGACACATTAATACAAGGCAGAAGTTTATTTTATTAACATCAATACAATACAAACTACAAACAATGAATATTATGTCAATTATGTTTTGACAGAGTACATAATTATAAATAAAAAAATTACACAAATTACAAAGAAATAAAAGTATACAAATTACAAACAATCAAAATTAAGCTATAATTATACAAAGACTACTTGCATCTACTTTTTCCTTTTCTTTGATTGTTTTTTGCTTGTAAGATCATCCTTGTTTGGAGGAACATATTGATATACCCAAAGCCCTTCATCGTGATCATCTCTTGTATATAAATCATCATCCATAGTTGGTCCGCTCTCATGCGACTGATATGTCCCAAAAATGATCATCTTCATCAATATCTTCATATTTTTTGTCATCAATATTATTGACGATTATTTTGTTAGTTAAAATAACAATGGATCATTTCATATCAGCTGAGTCACTAACATAGAATACTTGTTGAGCTTGCAATGCTAGAATAAATGGGTCATCTTTATAACCTGACCTATTAAGATCCACCTAACCATAACTCATCAACAAAGAAATCATTGTTGTTATCAACCCACATACAATAAAAAACCGGCATCCGAAACATTGTGTAATCCAATTCTCATATTCGTTCAATCACTCCAAAGTATGACATGTTCGCATATATTAGGTTTCTATCTTTTGCACTTGACATGTGTAAAGTTCGAGCAACAAGAGTCACACCACTATTTTGCATTTTACGTTGATCATCTTATTTTTTCGTATAAAATATGAACCCATTAATTAGGTAACCAGTTTAGGATAAGACATGAATACTTGGATCATTGGCTAACCATTTTAATCTTTCGGAAACTGAATGTTCCTTTATATTCAACTCTGGCTAATTTGGGCTTTGGTTGCACGCTTTGGATGGGGTACAAATGTTCGTTGGTTAACCCCAAATCTTGCGCCTTAGATACGACCAAGGTAGATAGGCAGTCCTAGTGCCTTATCAAGTATTATGCGACTATCTGGTTGTGCCTCATTTTCTTTTAGGGCAACCTGACAAATCAAGAAAAAACATAATGCTAATTAATCACATTTTGATAAATAAAGTATGGAAATTAAGTATAATTAACAAATGAACACTTACAACATGTCTTGTCACTTCTTGAACTTGCTCATTGTCGATGACACCATCCTTGTTCTTACGGGCATCCATCCATAGAACATCGAGTTCTACTTCATGTGGAGTCATATGTGTATCACTTTTGTTGTTCAACTACCAAAACATAATCAATAATAATGTAATTAGATATATATGCATACAAAACATAACCAATAATGTACTTACAAATTAATAATACTTACAATTTTTTCCTCAATTCCTCTATACCTCGCTCGAGAATTTCAATATAGATACAAAAGCTTAGATGTCCTCTTGCGGTTTTCATTACTTAATTTCTGAAAAAACAAACAACATTAACATCAACAATCATATATATGTATATACAAAACCATATATACAAAAGTCAATACAAAGAATATGATTTTACCAAGAAAGACTCGTCTTGTGTACGTAGGGTGACAAAAGTCTTCCAATCCTCTTCTTCAATGACATTTGCATATTTCTTTAGAGATTTTAGGTTGACATTGCGATGAGCATCTCTGATACATTTTCCAACATCAGTTCGGAATTGTCGGAGAGCCTTGACAACCGATTTAAGGATATAATCTTTATGCTCCTCACCAACATCAAAAGTAGATTGAAATAAAAATACATATACATTAAATATATTCCATGCAAACCCATATACATTAATTATATTGCATGCAAACACATGCATATAAGTACATTGCATGAAAACACATATGTACATTGGATGAAAACACAAAAATTAAAAAAATAAACTTACTGTTATTTTGTTCCAAATACGCTCCTTCACAACATTTCTTACATCAGTCTATTTGTTGAATGTTAGTGACACATTTTGCCTAACCACAACCCCAATGTAGCTTACCAATGAGTTGTCACCCTTCGAGTTTAATGGTTGACCTTTTAAGTTCCATTGAACTTCATCTTCACATCCTTACTTCTTGCCCAAATGACATTCTTCATGGAAGTCATTCCACGCGGAGTTCGTTTTTGAGCAACAATTTGCTTGTTTTGTGGAGTCAGTGTAGTTTCGTCACCACTGTGAGAACCATGATTGTCACTTTGGGAGGTCATTGATGAAGTCTTTTGAGGTTAATGAGAGTATGAGGGTTTGCTAAGAATATGAGGTTTCTCTTCGATTAACTTTGAGAGTGTAGAGGGATTTGATTCATCTTTTAGATATTTAAACTGTAGTAACAATTCAATAGTGCTTTCTACAGATAGCGCTATTAATAAGACCTCTTCAACATCACATATTAATGGTAGCGTTGTTGTATTGACCTCTTCAGCAACGCTTCTTAAGGGTTACGCTATTGTTGTGAGTCCAACTGTTTACTACTCATTTTCATAAACACATCAACAACGCTTCCTGCATGATGCGATATTGAATAGAATCTAATTGATAACACTATCTTAATTATGCACTATTAAATTGAACTCATTTTCCAAATTAACAACGTATTCGTAATTATGCGTTGTTAAATTAACATTTTATATTATGGGTCAAAATATATACAGCATGAAAAATTAACATGAAGTTTCCATAAAGTAAATTACCATATTATTGTGTTTATTATGAAACTGCGAAAATATTAAACATTAAGTTTTTGTTAATTTGTTTTTTGTGTTTATTAAGTTTTGTTAATTTGTTTATTGTATTTATTAATATGGAACTACAAAAATATTAAAGAAAATAATCATTCAAATAAATAACAAAAAAAAAATAGAAATTAACATCCAAAATAATTGTTCATTCTTCATTCAAAGATGCAAAATACATTTTAATGAACTAAATGATTTGGTAGATTACAATGAACCGAATGAAGCAAATTAATGAACTAAAGGATTTGATAGATTACAATGAACCGAATGAAGAAAATTAATGAACTAAATGATTTGGTAGATTACAATGAACTGAATGAAGAAAATCAATGAATTCAATGATTTGCAAATTAATTCTTCATCTCCTGCAAATCTTGTATAACAACCAATTTCCTTTTGAAATATGAGTCGTTTTGCCAAATTAAAAGAGGTTAAAGATCTCATTGACAAGATTTCAATGAAGGAAATTAATGAACTGATCGAATGAAAGAAATTAATGAACTGATCGAATGAAGGAAATTAATGAACTAAATAATATGCACATTAAATCTTCATCTTACACAAATCTTGTATAACAGTCACTTTTCTTCTAAAATCTGGGTCATTTTTCCAAACAAAAAGATGTTAAAGATCTCCTTGACATGATTCTGAAACAAAAATACAACTTTAGCACTTTTAACACTTCAAGTTGTTGAGATCTGTTGTTTGCTCTCTTTTTGGTTACGTTGTGTTTTCTTCCTCCAATCTTCGTGAACATACTCCTATAGAAATGCATACTCTTACTCATAAAATAGAACATGAAGTGAACCACAATATTTATAGATGAACAACTATTAATATTTCAACAAACGAAGAGACGCATAACCATTCAACCATTAATATTTCAATAAACGAAGAGACGCATAACCACTCAACCATTAATATCTCTAACACTTAAAAAGTCGTATAAAATCAACAACACATGATTAAGAAAATGCTGTTACTATGTCATCTTCAACAACATTTTCTTAATTATGTGATGTGGAACTGATTAACATTAATAGCGCTTTCTATCAAATACGTTGTTAAAAATAACTCATTCAAGGCAACGCTAACGTTACTGATGTTCAATAGCGTTGTGTCAAGAATGCGCTGTTGAAGTGACTCATATTGACAATGCTTGTTTTAGTATGCGTTGTTGATATTTTTCCGCCTCATTTTCAATAACGTCGTTCAAAATTGTGTTGTTGAATGGTCGTTGTTAATTACGATATCTGCCATAGTGTTAATGCATAGTCACAATCTTTAATTATGGCGAATAGAGTATATGTGACTAATAAAAATTAATGAATCTTTGAACAGAGTTTATTGTTGATTTTTTAATCATTTGGGTGTTTCTAAAACTTGTTTTCTTAGAGAAAGATCACAAATTGATTGGTAGTTAATTGTGTGATTTTTTTAGCTCTTAAAATCAATTATAATTAATTATTGTTAACATGAATTTGTTTTTGGTGTATATTTATAAAACAAAAAATACATATATTTCAACATTACAACAATGTATTTTAGATATATCTAAAGGAATGTTATCCATCTTAGTTGTTCAATTTTAACTAGTTATAAAATATTTGGTTATGGTGGTTTTGTTTCAACTAAATAATAAGCTTAAAATTGTTTAAAAAATATATTACAAAGTTTAACGTTGCAAAAAGAAAAAAGTCATATAAGATAGTTACTCTTTTAGCATTCACTTTAAAGGACTTTCAAATAATATAAATGGTTTAAGGATGAGAGCACATATTCTCTATTACGATTTGTGTAATTTCATGTATCAGAAGTTATGATTGATAAAACAAATATTTAATAATTAAATTTTTAATTTAAATATATTTTTTCAATCAATCACAATGTATGACACAAACTATCAGACAACAGATGTGCACCCCTTACCTATGTAGCATATAAAAAGGGAGAAATTGAGATAGAAAGTCCCACCTATTTCTCACTTATAATCTGTAGTGATGAACGAAAATATCATTGGCAATTTGGACAAACCATGGTGTCTGTCCGTCTGCATTTATTGGGTGGGTAGGGCATGAAAAATGTGTTCATCCGCCCTAAATTGCTTGTCCAACAAGCCTTATTTGCCAATGGACATTTGAAACGGGCAAAAGGGCGGTCTGCAGGCATTGTTTGATAAAGTTTTGAATACTAAATATGCAAATGTATAAGTAATTTGTTAAAGTAAAAAAAAAACAAAATGATGGAGTGAATACTACACTTGGAAAGAGTTCAAGAAAAAAACAGAGAATATTAAAAAGGGTTCACGTAATTATTACAGAATATAGCAAGTGTGGACTTCAAACTACAATGGCTAATTTAACCTTATTATTACAACCAACTGTGAATAGTCGTAGTTGAGGCTAGAACTAAACCTTTATTCTGGGACAAATCAGACTAAGACAACAATAGTAATAGGTTAATCCAAGAAATATATGCATTTGTACATAAATTATGTATTATGCTTATTTTATATTATTCTTATTTTGTATTATACATATGCATTTATATTTTGTATGTATTATTCAATTTGTATGATGATTTATTATGATAAATATATTTGTATATTTGTATGCAAATTATATAATGTTTATTTTTTTTATGAAATGTGTATAATTTTGTATTTTTTTTTTAGTTTTATTTAGTGTGGCCTGCCTTACCTATGTTTAGGGCGGACAAGGCATGATATTTCATGCCCTATTTCAAAACGGGTATGTCCATATCCGCCCTAATTTAGACGGGCATTACGTGGGCACTAGGAAGGCGGGCAGGACGACCCTAATTGCCAATACTAAACGGAAACATGAAAATCCTGGTAAAAATCATCTCCAAACGCATAAGTAATTTTATTCACACAAAGTCCTTTGGATAGCTCTCTTAACATATCTATGGGGTTTGACAATATGCACTACTTCTTTGAATATTGCGGCTTTGAGAGGGCAGTTTCGTCTCTAAGTCTCGTGTAGGTTAGTGTTGTCCATGGCGGATGGTGACCTATGGCAGTTGCCAAAATTCAACTATCATGCTCTTGAGGATGGCATTGCGAGCAAATAGCGGTCATCATCATGGTGGTTAACAAAAATAAATAAATAATATAACATAATAATACAATAAAACAAGAATCAAATAATAACATAAAGTTTAATAAAAATCATTGAAGTATCAATGTCTCATAATCACTAGATAATTAAAAATAGAGATACTAAAAAGTAAAATAAACAATACTAACAATTCTTATAAAGATCTACAACTAAAAATCAAAGCAAAACACAAATATAAAATGCAAAATATTTAATCTTCTAAATATCCTTCAAACTCGACAACATCATCCTCCACAACAGCAAACTCGATAACATATCATCAATTTCTTCTTCATCTGAGTTATTACATTCAAAAGTTTCAGCTTCCTCTTCACTTTCTCCATGTTCCATTTCTTCATCTACTCCTTCATCTACTTCTTCAACTACTTCTTCAATTACTTTCTCTTTCCCTTTTTTAGATGATGAAGAATCTCCCTTAGTTTTTCCTCTTGAACATATAAGTATAGGGTTCTTTATTTTTTGACACCTAATATTAATTCTAGGCTCCCCAATCCTTGAAGCCCTATAAACATCATTTCATTCAAGATCATCATCATCATCATCCTCAAAAACCATCTCATTTCCACCTTTATCATCACTATCCATCTCCCCAACAAGCCATTCATTACATTCATCAATGTCATTGAGGGAGATTGCATGAACTTCATTCTTGATGTTATATATCCGCTTTATTGGTTGATTGTATTTAACATAGATCAAGTCATGCATTCTTTTTCTTGGTATGAATCTGCAACATTCCAATAAATAACTAATAAGAGATACTTATAATTTTTTTAGGGTAAACCAAAATAAAAGTAAGTAAATAATTACATGTTTAAAAACACTCCAATTGTATTCACATCCCGATGCACTACAAGTCAAAGACAATATTCTTATAGCTAATTGTTGTAAATTCGCGGTTGATGCACCAAACGTTCTCAACCATACAGCTACAAACGCAAACATATTTTGTTAAGCAATTGACTTAAATATAACAACATATTTTGTAAAGCCAGAGATATTTTATTTCTTACCTGATGCCATTTATGTCATCACTATGCTAGAGTTGTCATTCAACAGCGCTTATTTTAGATGTATAACAACGCTTTCATGCAATTTCTGTTTGACCGCAGTAGTATATGGTCATCATTAATAGTGCTTCACAAATGTTGTTGTATTGATTATATACCACAACACAACACATAAAAAGCATTGTCATACATATAGTGCACCAATACAACAACACCTCATCCATAAAGCACTGTCATATAGTAGATTAATACAACATCGCATCGTCCACAAAGCGCTGTCATATAGTCTTAAATAAACAGCGCATTTATAGGTCTTATTAACAACGCTTGTTGTTGTGATGTTGAAGTTCATATATTTAACAGCGCAATAATAGAAAAAGCGTTGTTGTATTATTCATAAATTTTATCAAATAGCACCTTAATACAATAGTGCATCACATGCATAGCGTTGTTGTATTAATAATGTACCACATCGCTTTCTATAAAAAGCGATGTTGTAGATATCCTTTAACTACAGTGCATGCCAGGGGTTCCCCTATAATTCGCTGTTGATTTGTATAAATTAATACTTGCATATACATTTATTAGCAGAACAGACATTCTCAACATCACATACATTTATACATTCTGAATAACACAGATACATTAATACAGGCCAGACGTTTGTTTTATTAAACATCAATACAATACATAATACAAACAATGAATATCATGCTAATTATGTTTTGACAGAGTACCTAATTACAAATAAAAAAATTACACAAATTACAAAGAAACAATATTATACAAATCAAATTTTCTCCATTAAGGAGAATCTGCACGATGCCGAAGCTTGTCATCTTTAATCTTTTCTTCATCATGTCATGTCAACTTCTTTGCAACTTTGGCATTGCTAAATATACGCTTGAATCTTGATTTGATTGGAAAATACCATACAACCTTTTTGGGAATTGAGTTTTCCTTCTTATATCGTGATGCATTACATTTAGGACAAAACTTTAATGAAGCATACTCATTAAAAAATAAGATGCAATCATTTTCACAAGCATGTATCCTAGTGTAGTCCATGCCTATGGAGCGTAACATTTGTTTTGCATCATAGGTTCGAGAATGGAGCACATTATCTTCTGACAACATATTCTTCAGAAGTGCAAGCAAGTCGGTGAAACTCTTATCAGTCCATCCATTAACAGATTTCAACTTATACAATCTTGATACCGCTGCCAATCTTGTGAATTTAGTATAACCATCATATAATGGTTTCTCAATATCACTTATCAACCGCTGAAACATCTCAGAACAATCCTGAAGATCCTCTCCGATAATGTTTGCCATTTCCTCGAAATGATCGTCTTCATATGCATTTGTGTAGTTGTCTTTCATATGCATCTCATTATCACAATCCATAACATCTATCGTCTCACCATGTCTTGTCCAACATGTGTAACTTTGATCAATACCATGACACACTAAATGACCTTTAATTCATTTGGAGTAATTCGGTTTGAGTAACAACATCTTAAGCAAGGACATACAATTCTATTATGGTTTTCAGCATTCTTAATTGCAAACCTAGCAAATGATTTCACTCCTTCTTCATACTCCTTCATTAATCGATTGACACTCATCCATTTTCGATCCATTTTCTATTAACAAAAAATTTAATGAGCATAAATCCCTAAAGCTTGGAGTTAAGCTTGCAGAGCAAATGCATTATTATGATCGGGATCCTAACTCGTAATGTAAGCTAAATGAGTCGGAAACCCCAACTCAATACAAGCTAAATATAATGTAATTAAAAAGTCAAATAACTATAAGAAAAACTCACTTTCAATTTTGTGTTGAATGTGTGAATGATGATTTATAGGTTAAACAAGTGAAGGATTTTCGAAATCGGTGTTGAATGATTTTCGTGTTGAATGAGTGAATGATTTTTGGTGTTGAATGAGTGAATGATGATGAGGTTGAATGATTTTCGAGGTCGATTTTGAGAGTAAATGTGTTTCCTTGTTGAGTAAATGAGTGTTGGGATTGCTGATGAATGTGTGAGAATGTGGGAACATTTTAATTTTTTAAGGTCCGATAGTATCTTCAACAGTGCATAATGAAGAAGGCGATGTCAATGATACCTAATCAACAATGCAACCTAAAGGAAACGCTATGGAAAAACTTCCCATTCAAATATGAAGGTAAGTGTTCCACAGCACAATCTTAAGGAAACGTTGTGGAAGATATAATAATTTTTTTACTAATTCATTTTTGTTAATGAAATTCAAATTAGTAATTACGTTATGACATTCGATCAATGACAATTAATTAAATATATAGAACAATTAATAATGACAACAAATAAAATTCAAACAATTAATCAATTAAGCAGTGTGTTAAGCGACTAAGTGCAGAGGAAATAGTTTTGATCATATCGACAGTGCTTCTTACCGTATGCGTTGTTGTTGTATAGCTAAAAGAGAATTAATGAGAGATAAGTATTCAAGAATACTTTTTTTTTCATGCGTTGTTGAGTTCAATGAAACTAACAACGTTTTTTTGAGAATGCGTTGTTGAATTCAACGTAATCAACAACGCATTGTTAAAAAGGCGTTGTTGTATGGTATAACAACAATGCAATCATACAAAAGTATTGTCGAAGACCATTATTACTAGTTCTAAAAAGTTACACACACAACAAAAAATATCCTGATGTATACAGAAACAGAACATAACAACAAAATGAATGAATACAGAAATACCAAATGACAACTATATGAACACAACTGAATTTCAACTGAATTTATATATTGAACATTAATTACATTGTTTACATAAACATATATTACATAGACCAAAACATATACATTATATTGAATATTAATTTAATTCCCTAAGCTACAATCTGTGCAAAACTAATCTACTATGCCTATCATTTGCGAACTAAACTTAGTACAGACTTTGACCATTATTCTCTAATCTGGTTGACTTGGTCCTCTGTATATGATTTGCCAACAAACTTGATTTCATTAGTTGGCCACTACTGAATGATCTCCTTCATGAATTTCAGCACGTAATAGCCACAATTTACATCGTTTGTTTGGCAAGGGGTCTACAATTAAAATGAAGTAAATATATAAGTATAACATTAGTTGGCAATTACACATATAATTGTTTGAGATGATTTGTGCCAATACCTGTATACGAGTCCACTTGATTTTGTTGTGATTTGGTTACTTGTTTCTACCACGATTATCCAATTTGAACTTTCACCACACTAAACAATAAAAAATGTACTTAATTAATAAACAACTAGGAAAGTGAAAGTGTAACTAAAAGTTTAAATGAGTAGTCCACTTACTTAGAAAACATCTCTATCATAGCGGCGTAGTTATTCATAACACCACTTGCCAATGAGTCAATGTAGTATATTTCTTCATTGACCTGATTGATGGAACCCAAAACCCAATGTTGCCTAACAAAACATATGTGCATGGTTAGGAAATGTTAAGCGCATCAAACATTCTAAAGAAAGAAATATAAAAGACAATTACAAAATGCTCAATGATATTAAAAGGTCCAAGAAATAAAATCTGCATCTTATTTATGATGGATGGGATTATCTGTAATTTGTTCTGTTTTTTCCTCAATCTCATTTTTTTCGTGCGACATCAAAGCGGTAAGGTGTGGGGGTATGAACATCACATTTTTCTTATTTACCTTAATAAAATTTTCATACAAGTTCCTAATATATATAACACAAATGTTATTTAATTATAACACACCGCCATGCAAAAGTGAGAAGTTAAGAAAACATAATTTATCTCATATATATATATACATCGCTTGCACCTATACAATCACATTTATATACATCCCGGACTTTACTCATGCCAACATATTCATCAACATTATCCTCGTAGACTTCCTTGGGATTGATATAATTATCATATCATCTCCCATCTTCTTTACATGCTCCATCAGCTTAGTACAATAGTTGGTAGTATTCTTGGAGCTCACATCCCCAGTAGATGGCTTTGAGCTCACATCCCTAGAAGATGACTTAGACTTTTGGGTGCTACTGGGGTGAAATGTACATTTTCCTAAAATACACAATAAAAACATATCAATTATAAATCAATATATATATATATAATATGAGTGAGCATAAGGTGAAAAATCATACCTTAGGAGGAATTACTTGAACAAGGTCTATTGGCAAAGCCGCAAAAGTGCCTATAGCCCCTCCAACTGTGAAGATATTCTCATCGAGAGGAATTGGTAGCAACGCATTAGCATCGATTGCAATGTCAATTGAGACCTTCACATAATGGTGTGGGATACGTGCATTATGCAGCATAGCATCAACCAACTTGTGCACTTTCCCAACATCCACTACTCGACTAGTTGGGGTATCCAGGAAAAGTGTGCAAGAACTGATTCCATGTACATAAGTTAAAACATATAATTAGTTAACGACTAAATTAAAATAAGTTAACTAAATTACCTTAGGAATGAGAATCAGAATGAGAATATTGTAAGGTCTAGGTGTAGTGCAACTCTCATTGACGGTTGAAGAAACAGTGTCAGCATTACTAGCTAGTCGTTGCCACTCAGCTTCCTTCGCCTTCATTGATTGCTCAAATTCATTGAACCGTTGCATGAGGCCATCTAGTTGATTTTGAACCTGGCTCATTTGGGCTTTGGTTTCACGCTTTGGATGGGGTACAAATGTTTGTTGGCTAACCCTAAATCTTGCACCTCGGATACGGCCAAGGTATATAGACAGTCCTAGTGCCTTGTCAAGTATTATGTGACTATCCAGGTTTGCCTCCTTTTCTTTTAGGGCAACCTGACAAATCAAGAAAAAACATAATGTTAATTAATCACATTTTGATAAATAAAGTATGGAAATTAAGTATAATTAACAAATATGAGCACTTATAACACGTCTTTCGCTTCTTGAACTTCCTCATTGTCGATGACATCATCCTTGTTCTTACGGGCACCCACCCATAGAACATCGAGTTCTACTCCATGTGGTGTCATATGTGTATCACTTTTATTCTCCAACTAACAAAACATAACAAATAATAATTTAATTAGATATATATGCATACAAAACATAACCAATAATGTACAAATATACAATACTTCTAATTCTTTCCTCGACTCCTCTATACCCCGCTCGAGAAGCTCGGTATGGATATAAGGCTTGGATGCCCTCTTGCGGTTTTCATTACTTAACTTCTGAAACAATAATCATAATTAATATCAACAATCATATACAAAAGCATATTTACAAAAGTCAATACAAAAAATATGATTTTACCAAGAAAGACTCGTCTTGTGTGCGTAGGGTGACAAAAGTCTTCGAATCCTCTTCATCAACGATATTTGCATATTTAGTTGGAGGTTTTAGGTTGACATTGCCATCAACATCTCTGAGTAAATTTCCAGCATCAGTTCAGAATTGTTGGAGAGCATTACCAGCCGATTTAAGGATATAATCATTATGCTCCTCACCAACATCAAAAGTTGCCTGAAATAAAAACACATATACATTATATATTGTATGCAAACACATGTATATACGTACATTGCATGAAAACATAACACATATACGTACATTGCATGAAAACACAAAAACTGAAAAAATAAACTAACTATTATTTCATTCCAAATATGCTCTTTTACGGCATTCCTTACCTCACTCCATTTGTTGAAGGTTAGTTTCACATTCTTCCTAACAACAACACCAATGTAACTTACCAATGTGTTGTCACCCTTCGAGTTTAATGGTAGGCCTTTAGAGTTCCATTGAACTTCTATCTTCACATCCTTACTTCTTGACCGAATGACATTCTTATTGGAAGTCATTCCACGTGGAGGTCATTTTTTAGCAACGATTTGCTTGTCTTGTAGATTCGGTGAAGCTTCGTGACCATTGTGAGATACATGATCGCCACTTTGGGAAGCCATTGATGAATTTTTTTCAGTTTATGAGAGTATGAGGGTTTACTGAGAGTGTAAGGATTTCTTTTCGAGTAAGTTTGAGAGCATAGAGGAAACGATTCATGTTTTAGATATTTAAACTGTAGTAACCATTTAACAGCGCATATTAATGATAGCACTGTTTATTGACCTCTCCAACAGCGCATATTAACGTTGTTGTATTAACATCTTCAACAACACATATTAACAATTGTGCTATTGTTGTATACTCAATTGTACACTCATTTTATGAACATGACCTCTTCCACAATACATATTTAACGTAGCATTGTTGTATCAACATCTTCAACAACGCATATTAAGAATTACGCTGTTGTTGTGTATTCAATTGTTTACTACTTATTTCATTAACACATCAACAACACTACCGAGATGTAGCGTTGTTGAATAGAATCTAAGTAACTAGGCTATCTGAATTATGCGCTGTTGAATAGAATCTAATTGACAGCACAGTCGTAATTATGCGCTGCTAAACTGAACTCATTTTCCAAATTAACAGTGTATTCGTAGTTATGCGCTGTTAAATTAACATTTTACATAACTGAAAAATATTTATACAACATGAATTTACGTAAATTAACATGAAGTTGCCATGAAGTAGATTATTACTATATAATTATGTTTATTATATGACAGCCACCTTCCTTCTGAAATCTGAGTCCTTTTGCAAAATCAAACGTTGTGAAAGATCTCCTTGACATGATTTTGAAACACAAACACAATTTCTTCCTCGACTCCTCTATACAAATATGGGTGCTTTTTCTCTTTTTCACTTTTTGCAGTGTTGCTCTTTTTTTACTACTTTGTGTTTTCTTCCTCCTATTTTCATGAACATACTCTTATAGAAACACATATTTTTAGGCTCTTTGCTTACTGATGAAATAGAATATTGAGTGAACCATAATATTTATAGATAAGCAACCATTAATATTTCAACAAATGAATAGACATATGACCACTCAACCATTAATATTTCAATAACCAAGAAACGCATAACCACTCAACCATTAATATTTTAACAAACAAAGAGACGCATAACTACTCCACCATTAATTTCTCGGATGCTTAAAAAGTCGTAAAATATCAACAGCGCATAATTAAGCAAGCTCGGTTACTATGTCATCTTCAACAACGCTTCCTTAAATATGTGTTGTTGCATATATTCACATCAACATCGCTTTCTATCAAATGTACTGTTAAAAATAAATCATTCAAGACAGCGCTAACGTTATTGATGTCAACAGCATATTGTTAAGAATGTGTTATTGAAGTTACACAAATTGACAGCGCCTGCTTTATTATGCGTTGTTGATATTCTTCCGCCTCATTTTCAACAGCATCGTTCAAAATTGCGTTGTTGAATGGCTGTTGTTTATTACGATATCTGGCGTAGTGCCTTATGGCTATAATTTTGGATGATCCAAACATTATACAAGCGTCTTTATATATTTGCATCTCCTTCAACACCATGAATTTTGTTTGTGTATTGGGTGCAAACTTATGAAGGAAAGCATGCAACCCACCTATAACCTCAGGGTCAAACTCCATGCTTTGATTTGCATAATAATATTCTGAATTTAGCATGAGACCAGCTACATGTAATGGGTGATGAAGCTGACAATTCCACATTTCATCGATGGTCTTAAAGAATTTGTTGTTGATTTGTTCTCCTTCTCATTGAATGCCTTTATAATGGTCTCCTTAAACTTATCCATAGCTTCATAAATATAACTCATGGATGCCTTCTTCTCACTATCTACAAGTCGAAGCACTTTCACAAGAGGTCCCATAACCTTCATTATGTATGCTACATTCTTCCAAAAACTTGGCATGAGCACAATTATTGTTGCTTCCCTTCCTTTGACTTATTTGGACAATTTGTTTGTGGTCCACTCATATTAGACAAACATCTCCTCAAATTTGCCTTCTCCTCATAATGTTTTTCCAAAGATAAAAAGGATGTTGCAAATTGGGTCACTACATGCTTTACAAACTCCCTTTTCTTTGTGATGTGCCTTATCAAACTCAGTGTACTTGAATGACCATTAATGAAGCCAACAAGATAGATGGCCCTTTTGATTGTCATATTGATCCTAGGAAGCTTTCTGATATCTTCCAATGTCAAATCTATGCAATGTGCTAAACATGCAATAAATTTTTTGTCTTTTCATTTCTAACATCTTACTAGCTAGAACATAGTTGCTCTCATTGTTTGTTATAACTTGCATAACATTTCCCTCTCCAACCTCCTCCACAATAGCATCAAGCAACTCAAATATTTTATCGCCGGTTTTTACAAAGTTAGACCCATCCACAGTCTTGATGAACATTGTTCCTACAATCGAATTCATAAGAAAATTAATAATACATCTTTGTTTCCTATTAGTACAAGTATCTAACACAATGGAGCATCCAAATTTTGTCCACTGCACCTTATGATCATTCATCAAGTCTTGTGTACTTTATCTCCATTTCTGGGCGTGAGACTCTTATTGCATAGTAGGTTGGAGGTGGCAAATATGGTCCAAATTTTTCGACAACTTCAAGCATTTCACGGAAGCTGTCCAGCTTTACCAAATTGAAAGGGAGATCAACTTGATACCAAAATCAAGCTATGAATTGGTGGACCTGTTGCACAACCTTTTGGTCTATTGCCTCCTATATATTTGTTTGGCGCAACTTCTCTTTCTTACTTGTAGTCTCTGGCTTTCTAAAAAAGATATATATATGGCCCTTCTTCTTCCTCTCAGCAACACTAATAGTTTTTTGTGTTGTTTTTTCAAGGCCTTCATTTGAGTACGCGCTCTTCATCACTCTCAACCAATATATCCCTAGCATCTTGCAATGAAGGCAATGCTCTTCATTATTATCAACCAATATATCCCTAGCTCTTATCGAACTTCCTTGGGACACTTAGTAGATGTTTTAACATTGCCCAACCTTCCCATCAAATGATTCTTCAATCTAGTAATTCCTTCTCAATAGGTATTAGAGCAAAAATTACAGATCAAATTATTTGTGTCTCTTTCTGTTAGTGGAATGCAATATTTCCAGCCAACATCTCTCAACTTTCCAATAGTTGAAGATGTTTGACCTTGGCTAGACATTATAAAGAGTTACTACAAAAGTGAAAATAACATATTTAAGTGAGGAAAAACTATCTTTTATAACATGTTAAAAAATATATTAGGTGAATGATTTTTTGAAACTTGCCTATCAATAGTTAAAGGAAAAAGGACCGTTTTAACCAATATTATTTTTTATTCCACTATTGTAGTGAAGGTAGTGCTTTGATAAAGAGAGAAGAAGACATTTATACAAGATATGGCTTTCTTGTAATCATCTATCACAACCACAAAATGAATACTATATGCAAATTCTGGGAACCATATGCAAATTTGAGGTGGCAAATCTTAAATGTGAAGAACAAACTAGTATAACAAGAAATCAAGAAGGACGAGAGTAAGATAATAAATACAATATAATAATGTATGAGTAATTAAATTATTTTAGAATGAAATGGATAAAAATATAAATGTTATAGAAAAATTTGTATTATTCATAACTATAATAACATTTTTTCTTAAGTAAATCCATAGATTTAGGAATGATACACTTTTGAGTTAGTTGAAGAAAAAAATTGTTCTAGAAAAAAATTAAAATGAAAAAGAATATTGATCTAGAAAAAAATTTAAACTTAAAAAAAATTAATTTTGAAATTAAAAAATGAAATGAAACAAAAATGGACACGACAACATGGAGAAACCAAGACAATAGAGAAAGGGAAAGATGGTGGCAAGGTAAAACCAAGAAACAAATGAGAAAACGAAATAGGGAAAGGAAAATTAAACAGAGTTAACAAACCTATGGACGGTGATAATGACAGCAACGACAACAGTAGTAACACACAACAAAGAAAACCCAGTTTTTAGAAAGAGACAGTAAGGAGATGAGCGAGACAAAAATAGAAAGTGTTTAAGATTTTAAGTTTTAACTCATATATGGGCCAAAAAACACATCCCAGCCTATTTGTTCAAAAAACCTTACCAGAAAGGCTCAATACCGCCATGGCCCCGCCACCCCCATATTGTCATGGCGGCTTTTTCGAGCAAAAAGGGGACACAACCATTTGGTAGGGTTTCCCAAATGGCTAAAGGCGGTGGGCCAAAAAACACCACCGCCATCCGCCATCGCTACTTTTGTGCAATACTAATGTAGGTTAATAGGGTTATGGAAACAATATTACACAACATGCGTAAGAGTATAATGTTTTCACTAAATGGATAAATGTTACAAAATATTTAATAAGAAAGAACCTTCTCAAAATGATGTTGAGGGAAACAATCACGAGTAAGAACAATCACGCGTAAGAACAATCACATTCTCTCTTTAAATATGAGAATACACATCCTTAAATATGAAATAAGAGAAACACCAACAAGACACTATAAATATTGGTGGATGCACTCAAGGCTTGTGATGCCATGAATGAAGAATGAAGCTTCTATTTATAGAAACTCCTAATTAGGGATGGCAAATGGATGTATTTGGATTTGGATGTTAATTGATGGATGTAAATGTTAATCTAAATAAATTCATTTAAACTATATTTTAAGTTATTCAATCAATTCATATCCAAACTTAATGAATGAATTTCATTTCATCCATGACTCCATTTTCATCAATTTGGATGGATGGATGTCCAATACACTTGATTTTTTTATTGGAACTTAAAACACTATTGAATAAATTATTATTTTAAAAACTACTATATCGACAAAACATTTTTTAAAATTACCTTTTAAAAATCAATTTTTTTAAAAGTGATATTTTTAAAAGTGATTTTTAAAATAGTTATTGGTTTAAAAAGTGATTTTTGAAGTGTTAAAAAATGTGTAATATTCTACAAGCAAGTGACATTTAAGGTTCTATGTGTGAAATTTTTAATAAATACAGATAAAGTATAATATATATGCACTATGAGTGTAAAGATTAATACATAATCACTATATCATCCACCATTCATATGAGTTACTTTTTGAAGAGTCAATGATACTTAAATATAAATGGTGGATGATGTAGTGACAATGTATTAAACTCATATGTTGTTAGTGTATACATTTTTTCTCATACTTATATATGTTATGTACTTAAGAATAAAATTTTAATATTAACTACATACATGTGTCCTATAAATGATCTCAATTTAATAAAATATTAAAAGTGAGAGTGAGAATCATGAATGAATTTGCTTTAATTTAATTTTCTTAAACATTAAATAAAATTGAAAAACAAAGAACGTTTTTTCTTTGAATTTTTGTTTTTGGATGAATTTGTTATTCATCCAAATAGATATATCCATGGATATCCATTGGATATAATGGATGAATTTGAATTCATCCATTATATATACTATCCATTTAAATCCATTAGCTCTAATGTACTGATATTGATTAACTCATTTGAATCTTGATGGCTAAAGTTATTAGTAAAACGTTTAATCTTTGAGTCTTTATCTTGTCATATTTTAAGCATTATTGTGCTTAGTATACCTTACTGTTTAATGTGTTTTGTGTATTCTGGTTTTGTCTCTTGGTGTGAGATCACCATAGAGATTGAGGTTCTTCACCAAGGCTAGGAGGTCTTGATTTGAGGATAAGAATCTTGGCAGGGGCTAGTTCGCGAGAAAGGTTTTCTCAGAGGCGAAGGGTAGAGTCAAACCAAGGATTTAGAGGTCCTAGATTTCAAGAAGGGAGCATCCTATGTGCTTGTAATTGAATTGGTATTTGTATCCATATTTCAATATTGTGAAGAAAGAAAATCTCTCTGATCCAGAAGGGGAGACCTGGATGTAGTTTGTAGTGGACCGCAAATAAACCAGGATAAAAATCTTTTCTGCACTATTATTTCTCTCTTTATCTTCTTTATGTTTCTTGCCATTATAAATTGAATCTGTGATTGAAAAGTTGGATATTTGTTTACTGCTATATACTTAATAATTGTGCGTAAAAATATCTGCATTATATATGTTCAATTTTGTTTTAATTACTGTGCAAATTGCATATCTGATCATTATGTTTTGTGCAGTAGTTAGTCGATTAAACCTTATTGTTAATCGATTAACTAGACTATTTTCCAGTAGTTGGGTTTTGGTTCAAGAAGCGGTGATTGATAACCACTACACCTATTCAACCCCCCTCTAGGTGTTCCTAGGCCACTAATACCTAACAAGTGGTATCAGAGCTAGTACGACGTGCTAGCTCAACCGCATCCTCGTGATTCGAAGGGAATTAAAATGGGTTCCACCAACCCCTTTGGCGGTGATGGTGCATCCATTAGTCGCCCTCCCGTATTCAGTGGCGAGGGTTACGCCTACTAGAAAGTCCGGATGAAAATATTCATCGAGGCTATTAATTCGGATATTTGGGAATCCGTAATCAGTAGCCCTTTCATCCCACTTCACTTAGTGGATGGCAAACTGAAAGAAAAGCCAAAAAGCTTATGGACCGATGAGGAGCGCAAGAAGGTCTAGTTCAACCTTCGCGCTAAAAACATCATTACCTCGGCCCTATCCTACGATGAATTCTTTCGGGTGTCTCAAAGTCAAAGTGCCAAGGAAATGTGGGACACTTTACAAGTGACTCACGAAGGCACT
>NC_032010.1:10754405-10756621 GCF_001865875.1 Lupinus angustifolius | reverse complement strand
AATAAAGTCTTACGTTGTCTTGACAGGAGATGGCAACCTAAAGTAACAACAATCATGGAGTCTAAGGATCTAGACTCCATGCCTTTGGCAACACTCTTTGGCAAGCTTCAGGAGCATGAGATGGAGCTTGGGCGTCTAACCATGCATGAGGAGTCCGATCACAAAAAGAAGGGAATATCTTCAACATCACAACACATCGAAGAGATAGATAATGACGATTCTGATTCAAACATTGACGAGGAAACACTAAATCTCCTTGTATGAAAATTTGGAAATTTCTTGAAGAAGAAATGAGGACTTAGATGATTCCAAAAGAAAAAAGCGCAAGAATCAACCAGGAAAGGCAAGACAAAGGATCACTTCACTTGCCATGATTGTCGTAAGCCAGGAACATGAAGTATCAGTGCCCCACTTACTTAAATAGAGTTGATTCAGAGAAGAGCACTCCCCAGGACTTCAATTCAAAGAAAGCATACATCATCTGGGATGTACCGGAGGAAGAAACAACATCAAGCACCTCAGATGAAGAGGAGACCGCAAAGCTGTGCTCAATGGCGATATCAGATGAGGCTTGCGGATCAGGTAGCAAGGATACTTCAGATGAGGTATACTTTAACACATCATCATCTTCTTCTGATTCTCCCTCATATGAAATATTATATAGTGCTTTGTTGAGATGCATGAAGAACTTAAAAAATTAGCAAAGTTAACTAACGAGAGAAAAAGAATAATTTTACTAAACCAACAAAAAGTAATTCAACTACAGAAAGAATTAGATGAATTAAAATTGGAAAGAGAAACATTAGATCTAATTTTTTCTTGTGCTTCATGCGATTGATCAAAAAATAACTTATGTCAAAATACTACTTGTGAGTCTTGCGATCACTTGAAAAACGAAAATTTTAAACTGGATGAAAAACTCGCAAGACTCACAAATAGTAAAAACCAATTAGACACTCTGCTTAGCAAAACAAGAAACGTTGGTGACCATATTGGATTAGGATATGTTCCCCCATCCCATAAAAATAGACCATATAGGAGACTTCCCAATATAAAAATTCAAATAAGAAAAACAGAGTTCCTACATGCCATTACTGTGGCACATATGGCCATACATCTCATTCTTGTTACATTAGAAAATATGGGATACCTAGTGGCGTATACACTTGGGTAAGAAAGGAAGATAACTCCCTAGTCACTAACAAGAAAGGACCCAACATAATTTGGGTACCTGAGTCTAGGAGGTGATCTATATTGTAGGTATGTCTTCGAACACATGGACAAAATTGGTATCTTGATAGCGGCTGTTTGAGACATATGACTGGGGATAAGTTGAAATTCCTAGACTTGTCGCTGAAAGAAAATGGATTCGTCACCTACAGAGACAACAATAAAGGAAGAATCTTGGGCACCGGGAAGATTGGCAACTCAACCCACACAATAATCGAGAACGTTCTTTACGTAGAAGGTTTGGAACACAACTTGTTGAGCATAAGCCAATTATGCGACAAAGGTAATACTGTGTCTTTTGATTTCGACTCTTATATCATTCGTGATGTGTTATCTAATAACGTTAAGTTTGTCGGGTATCGGGTAAATAATATTTATATGGTTAATCTGGAGGATGTCACTTATCTTTTCTCAAAATGTCTTATTTCAAAAGAAGATGACTTCTGGAATTGGCATAAATGTATCGCTCACATACATGTGAAGCAATTAGAAAAATTATCGAAAAACAATTTAGTAATCGGTCTTCCAAAACTCGATTTTAAAACTCAGGATTCCTGTGACATGTGTCAGAAATGTAAACAAGTCAGGAATTCATTTAATAAAAAGAATGTGATATTTACTACTAGACCATTGGAGCTTCTCCATATGGACTTGTTTGGACCCTCATAAATTATGAGTTTTGGTGGGAGCTATTACGCCTTAGTTATTGTCGATGATTTTTCTAGATTCACTTGGACTTTATTTTTAGCATCAAAGAACGATGCTTATAAATCTTTTAAATGTCTAGCCAAGCAAATTCAAAACCAGTCTAACCTAAAGATATTTAAATTCGACCCAACCATGGAGGAGAATTCGAAAATCATAAATTAATAAGTTATGTAATAAACATGGTATTATGCACCAGTTCTCAGCTCCTCGTACCCCTCAACAAAATGGAGTTGTGGAGAGGAAAAATAGAGTTCTAGAGGAACTCGCGAGGACTATGC
>NC_032010.1:10703237-10754305 GCF_001865875.1 Lupinus angustifolius | reverse complement strand
AGGTCCCAAAGTATTTCTGGGCTGATGCAGTTCACACAGCATGTTATGTAATGAATAGAATACTACTTAGACCTACTTCTTCAAAAACACCTTATGAAATTTTTAAAGGTCGAAAACCAAATATTGCTCATCTTCATGCTTTCGGGTGCAAATGTTTTATTTTGAATAATGGAAAAAGAATTTTAGGAAAGTTTGACTCAAAAGTTGATGAAGGCATATTCTTAGGGCATTCATTACATAGCAGAGCATTACGTGTGTTTAATAAATATACCATGCAAGTAGAAGAGTCTATTCATGTCCATTTTGACGAATCTTCTCCAAAAGAGAAGAGAAAGGTCCTTTCTGATGATATTTCAGGTACACTTGAAGAAGTGCCATACCAGGACATGGAAGGAATCCAACAAGAAGCATAGCAAATAGTAGCAGAGCAGCATTAGGATATGCCTATCGCATGGAAAACTAAAAAGGATCATCCACTCGATAAGGTATTAGGTGATATATCTACGGGAGTGGTAACCCGTAGCTCTTTACGGAACTTTTATAATTTTGTTGCATTTGTGTCTCAATTAGAGCCTAAGACCACCGATGAAGTCATCAAGGATGTACATTGGGGTATAGCTATGCAAGAAGAGCTAAACTAATTCGAGCGAAACAATGTGTGGGACTTGGTCCCCAAACCAAAAGATCATCCTGTAATTGGCACTAGACGGGTCTTCCGTAATAAGCTAGAAGAATCTGGCTTAATAATTAAAAATAAGGCTCGCCTAGTGGCCAAAGGCTACAACTAGGAGGAGGGCATCGATTATGATGAGATCTACGCTCCTGTAGCCAGACTTGAGGTCGTTAGGATACTCTTGTCGTTTGCATCAATCATGAACTTTAAACTATTTCAAATGGATGTTCAAAGTGCTTTTTTAAATGGATATATTCAATAGGAGGTGTACGTAGACTAACCACCAGGGTTTGAAAACTTCAAATACCTGAACCATGTATATAAACTCAAGAAGGCCCTCTATGGCCTAAAATAGGCTCCCAGAGCCTGGTACGATAGATTGAGTTCGTTCCTACTAGAAAAAGGGTTCGAAAGAGGTTTGGTCGACACCATTCTCTTCATTCGTAGATCAGATAATCATGTTTTACTCGTACAAATATATTGATGAAATCATCTTCGGATCTACTAATGACATCTAGGAATGGCAACGGGGCGGTTTGAGGTCGGGTTTGCACATACCCAAACCCGAACCCGAAATTCAAAACCCAAACCCAAACTCAACGGGGTTGAAAATAAAAATACCATCCCCGAACCCGAAAAAAACCCGAAAATGATAAAGTATTAAGGAAAATATGATATTATTTCCGTGTAATTTTTCTCTAACATTTCTATTTTCTCTTGTATTATTTCATTTCTTTTATGTTTGAAGATCCAATAGTATGTAAAGTAAAATTAGAAATTAAAAAGAATTGGCAAATGATAGAAATTTCAATTTTAAATTGAATTACCTTACTTCGGTGCGGGTTCGGGTTAGGGTTTTTGCTATACCAAACCCAAACCCGAACCCAAAATTTAAACCCGGGTAAAACTCGAACCCAATCACATCGGGTTTTCCCCATTAAATTCGGGTTCGTTTCGGGCAGGTACCCACGCGTTCGGTTTTTATTGGCATCTCTAATGACATCCTTTATAAGGAGTTTTCTGAGTTGATGCAGGGGGAGTTTGAGATGTCGATGATGGATGAGCTGACCTTCTTTCTTGGACTTCAAATCAAACAAATGGAAAGCGGCATCTTCATCCATCAGTCGAAGTATTGCAAGGAATTACTGAAGAAGTTCGATATGGAGTAGTGTAAGGACGCATCTACACCTATGCCTATCTGCATGTTACCGTGGGATAATCGGCTCCTTACTGTATTTAATTATTAGCCACCCCGATATTATGTTTAGCGTTTGTATGCGTGCTAGGTTTCAAGTTTTGCCAAAAGAATCGCATTATATTGCTGTAAAACGTATCATGAGATATTTTAAAGAAACTATTAATATGGGATTATGGTATCCTAGGGATGCCTCCCTATCCTTGGTAGGTTTCTCCGATTTCGACTTTGCTCGGTGCAAGTTGGATCGTAAAAGCACTAGTGTGACTTGTCACCTATTAGGCAGCTCCCTAGTTGCATGGCACAGCAAAAAGCAAGTGTGTGTTGCTTTGTCCACCGCTGAAGCGGAATACATTGTCGTTGGCGTGTGTTGCGCTCAAATCCTTTGGATGAAGCAGCAACTTAAGGACTTTGGGCTCATATTAGAAAAGATCCCTATTAAATGTGATAACACGAGTGTCATTAACCTTTCCAAGAATCCCATCTTGCATTCTAGAACTAAGCATATTGAAATAAGGCATCATTTCTTGCGTGATCATGTTCAAAAAGGTGATTGTATATTAGGATTTGTTGAAACATCTAAACAATTAGCAGATATTTTCACCAAGCCCCTCTCACGAGATACTTTCTATGTTCTTCGAAGAGAACTAGGAATCCTTGATGAAAAATATCTTGATTAATAATTTTGTGATTGCCTTGCATGATCCCTTTGAATCTTTGTAAATGATGATTGAATGCTTATGATTCCTTGTATAATCCATGATTTTGTGCTTAAAAGCTTTAAATATATGTGATAGCTTAAAATCAAATTATCCAATTAAGTTTGAAATCCATGCATGCTTTTAAAAAAATCCAAAACGCTTAAATTGATGCATTTAATCGATTAAGTAAATCAATTAATTGATTACCTGGGTCAAAACTTTTAAAACTGACATTTTCAACTTGGGTTAATCGATCAAGAGATGATGTTAATCGATTAACGTCATCAGTATATCAGAAACAGAAGCATTTCTGGACATTTTTAAAAACCCCATTCATCCCTTTTTCTCTCAAATCTCAGAGGAACAAGTCCAACATCATCCTAAGCTTCGTCCTAATCCTAAACAGGTTTCCTCTTGAGATCTTATCTTTTGTATTGCATTGTTGTTTTTATTTGGATTTTAACAACTCTATATCTACTGTTGAACTACTATTTTACATTTTGTGTAAAAATGATTTCGAATTATCGCGTTCATACTTGATTGTTAATTATGTTGCATATAGCACTTTACTTTGTTTGACATGGATCTTGATCATGATTGGTATATGTGATTATATTGAATGATTGTGCCTATTGCAAACTGCTCAAATATATCCAATGCTTAATCATTATGTGCTTGATTTGCTTCTGCATAACCATTCATGCCATTCAAATTGTTCTGTTGCTATCTGCTACCAATTTAATCGATTAACAACTTCACTTAATCGATTAAATCATAAAACAAAACTGTGAATTTGTTCAAGCTTCTTTATAAGTGGTTAATCAGTTACATACCCAAGTTTAATTGATTAACTACAGTCTGTCATAACCATAATAACTCTCCTAACTTTTGACTAGAATTGAATACGTTTATCTTTTTTATAATGTCAAAAGGGGGAGAAAGGTTGCTTGTTGTGATACATACATTTTGCAGGTTGTATAAAGCCTTTTGCAGGTTGTTTTTATCAAGCTTATGTACATACTTTTGCTTACCTACAAGGAAGCAATGCGCTTTAACTTTGTTCTTCGAAAAACAGCCTTTAACAACCATTCTACAAATTCATCATCAAGCTTATACATCAACAATTGAAGAATTTTGATGAAGTGTTTGTCATCATCAAAAAGGGGGAGATTGAAAGTGCAAAGTGTCAAGGATAGCACTAGCATGTCTTTGCCTATGTTTTGATGAAGACAAGGTTCTAACAAAGCTTGAAGATGGCTCAACAATCAACATGCTTTATGCTCATTTGGTCATATCTAGACTAGGATGTAAATTGAGTCTACAATCTAAGTAGTATGGGATGTGTGTCGTAATAAGTGAGTATAGGTTAGGTGAACCTAGGAGCTAGTCTTTTAAGCCATCTTAATTGTCATATCATATCCATGAGACATATCATCTAGTTAATTGTATGTTCATGCATCTATCATACATGTTATATGTGCATATTAGGCATAATATAATTAGTAAAACATGTATATATATTGTGCATAACATATGAGAAGTTTACCATTTGAAACATATGCATAAATGTTCCAGTTATAATTAACGTGGTAACTTAATCGATTAACACTACTACTTTTCTTTTAAATGTGTGTTTTCTGTTTGAACTGAATTATGTATCATTCTGTTGCATCGTTAATCGATTAAAGAGAAGTCGTGATCGATTAACTAGTCTGTTATTTGTTATAACTTAAATATGTTTTAACTGTTTAACTGTTTTACAACAAATGTAACCGCCTATTCTCTATGCTATAAATACAAGGCATTGTTCAGAGAACCATAGCATTGCATTCTATTGTATAGGGTTGTTTAGAGAGCATTTTGCATACGTGTTTTACTATATTTTTGCAAGATAGTTGCATGCTAGAGATTATGTTGTTTTAATTTTTGTTATATGCTTACTGTTTTTGCATAATTATGCATTCATTCTTATCTTGCTCACATGCTCATGCATTAGATATTGTTAAAGTGAAATTATCTGTATACTGATATTGATTAACTCATTTGAATCTTGATGGCTAAAGTGATTAGTAAAAGGTTTAATCTTTTAGTCCTTATCTTGTCATATTTTAAGCATTATTGTGCTTAGTATACCTTACTGTTTAACGTGTTTTTGTGTAGTCTAGATTTGTCTCTTGGTGTGAGATCACCACAGAGATTGAGGTTCTTCACCAAGGCTAGGAGGTCTTGATTTGAGGATAAGAATCTTGGTTGGGGCTAGTTCGCGAGAAAGGTTTTCTCAAGAAGCGAAGGGTAGAGTCAAACCAAGGATTTAGAGGTCCTAGATTTCAAGAAGGGAGCGTCCTATGTGCTTGTAAATTGAATTGGTATTTGTATCCATATTTCAATATTGTGAAGAAAGAAAATCTCCCTGATCCAAAAGGGGATGCCTAGATGTAGTTTGCAGTGGACCGCAAATGAACCATGATAAAAATCCTTTGTGCACTGTTCTTTCTCTCTTTATCTTCTTTATGTTTCTTGCCATTATAAATTGAATCTGTAAAATCTCCCTGGTCCAGAAGGGGAGGCCTGGATGTAGTTTGTAGTGGACCGCAAACGAACTAGGATAAAAATCCTTTGTGCACTATTCTTTCTCTCTTTATCTTCTTTATGTTTATTGCCATTATAAATTGAATCTGTGATTGAAAAGTTGGATATTTGTTTACTGTCATATACTTAATAATTGTGCGTAAAAATATTTGTATTATATCTGTTCAATTTTGTTTTAATTACTGTACAAATTGCATGTCTGATCATTCTGTTTTGTGCAGTAGTTAATCGATTAAACCTTGTTGTTAATCGATTAACTGGACTATTTTCCAGTAGTTGGGTTTTGGTTCAAGAAGAGGTGATCGATAACCACTACACCTATTCAACCCCCCCCCCCCTTCTATGTGTTCCTAGGCCAGTGATACCTAACATTTTCATCCACACTACTTCATTGTTAGGACTCATACTTGAGGATAATTTATAATTGATAGGAAGTAGGTAGATATTGACTTAAAATCTTGCATGTTGAAGTGTTGTAAAGATTTCTTCAAATAATATTTTTGAGAAAACCAAATTTTCACATTTTTTTTGTCTTAGTGAATTTGCATCCCTAAAATCTTGGTTGATGGTCCCAAGTCCTTCATATCAAACTTCCTAGCTAACTTTGTCTTCAATTCCTTTACTCGATCTTTGTTGGGGCCTACCACCAACATGTTATCCACATACAAAAATAAGATGATGAAATTATTAACATCAAACCTTTTTGCAGTACTTACAATTATATGAACACAGTCTATTGTATTTAAGGCTAATAATGAAGGAATCATATTTATTGTACCAACATTTGGGTGCATGTTTTAGACCGTACAAAGATTTGGTCAACATGCAAACCAAATTTACTTGGTCTTCAAAGTCTTCTGGTTGGAGCATATATCTCTTCCTCATGTTCTCGATGAAGAAAAGTAGTTTTTACATCTAGTTATTCAAGATGTAAATAAATGCAATACACATAGCTAGAACTACTTTATAGTCGTAAGTCTAACCACTATAGAGAATAACTCATTGAAATCAATGTCGTGTTTCTGATCATGTCCTTTTACCACCAGTCTTGCACAAAAGTATTCGACTTGATCAATGTCATATCCTTCTATCTTATAGACTCATTTATTACCAATGGCTTTTCGACATTTTGAAAGTGTAACAAGCTCCCATGTTTTATTTCTATTTATGGCCTTCATTTCAATCAACATTGTTGCCATCCATAGAGAAGCATATGAACTGTTCACAGCCTCCTGAAAGGTTGATTGTTCTCCTAATTTATTTTGAAGGTAATATGCATCGTGGCTTACCGTCACGTAGTATGAGTTCCATGATGGTGGTCTTTTCAGTTGCTCTGATTGTCTGGCTTTTTTATCATTAGCCTCATTTGGTACTTGTACCTCGTGCCCTGATTCATCTTAATAAGAATCATCCTCTCCATATTTTTTCATTTATCTAAATTGTAATAGTCTCTTTAATATTATTGTCATTTCTCTTTTAACTTTGCAGTTCATTTTTTTGTTGTTGCAGATATCACATCTCTGTTGATCACAACCTTATGGACAGTGGGGTCCTACAGGTGGTACCCCTTAAAACCGTCAACATAGGCCAAGAATATACATTTCCTAGATTTTGAGTGCAGCTTCTTTCTTTATTGGAAGTTGTATATCACCTACACAAGACATCCAAACACATAGAGAGAAGAATAACTTGTTGACTTTCCAATCCACATCTCTATTGGTGACTTCAACTCAATCGCGATTATAGTGACTTACTTATCATATAGCATGTAGTTTTGACTACTTTCGCCCAAAAAGACTTAGCTAGTCCTACAGTTCTTATCATAGCCATTGTTCTTTCCAGGAGAGTTCTATTCATCCACTATGCTACATCATTTTGCTGAAGCGTATGAGCAATTGTAAATTGCCTTTGAATACCATATTGCCTACAATAAGAGAGAAACCCTACATATTCTCCACCATTTTCTCTCCTCAACCACTCAATTCTTTCACCAGTTTCAAGTTCCACTTGTTCTTTGAATTTCTTGAATACTAAAAACACATGTCACTTCTTTTTTATTGTTACACCCATAATCCCCTAGAGTAGTCATCAATGAATGATAAAAATTATCTTGTTCCTCCTAGGGATATTTTTAGTGACTCCCATACACCACAATGAATCAAACCTATAATGTGTTCGCTCCTAGCATTTGATCTATCAAACTTTAATCTATGTTGCTTGCTAATCACGGTGTGCTCACAGAAAGGTAAGTTTACTGTTTTGAACTTGGGTAAGAGATTATGTCATACGAGGAGTTTCATGTCTCGTTCAAATATGTACCTTAGTCTATAATGTCACATCATCTTTGTTTCCTCGTGGCCGCTTGCTGCAACTGATGTATCTCTCTCTTGCCATGTATATTCTAGAAGCGCATATAGAATGTCATCACTATAATAGCACCTCTCAAGTCATAATTGTAGCATTTCAGATTCTACCTTCTTGGATAGTTTGATCTATCATGATAGTGGCTCCTGGAATCACGTTCTATTGACCTTTCTCTCACCATCGTCAAAGCCTATGATTTCTTCAAACCTCCCAATTTATCTTCTTCGTTCTTTCACATGGATTCTTCGTCAAGAACAGCTATGTTAACATCATCAAAAGATAGATAGTCAAAAACATTATTAGTTTTAATGTTGATGATGATTTAATCATAAGAATCTAGTAAACTCTGAAGTAGAAGCTCTGTATATTCATTATCCGCTACTTTGAAATTTGTTGTTGTAAGTTGAACAAATAGTATATTCAGATTGATGATGTGATCCATCACTAATGTGGATTCACACATCCGAAGAGTATAGAGTACTACTTTTACTGAAGGTTTTCTTATATTGGACCACGAAGACCCCGGTCGGTCGTGCTTCTGGTTTCCATTCCCATCATCATATTGATGATAAATCTCCTCGCGCTCTGCCATAATAACTTGGAGTCCGTATCATGGTGAAGGTAAGGTAACGCTGTGATTCTTGCTCAAAAAACAGACCGAACGCGTTCGAGTTATTGGCTCGTCCAACCCGGCAGCATTCATGAGTCGCTCGTTCAACTGTCCCTCGGAGACACGGTCGAGAAGTACCATGCATGGTTGCCCCCCGTCCTTTCTTGCTCTCGGTCCCACCCAGCAAGATACGGCTCAGCCAAAAAACGTGAGCGCCCCTGCGCAAGCCTTATTTAATTTATTAGTATCATCTTTGAGAATATTTTATTGTGAAATGACTTGATCTCATATATTTTAATGAGTACATCCCAAATCTCCTATGTAGTCTTCTTTTCTATGATGCTTACAATACTGAATCTACCATTGGTAGGTGCAAATTGGAACAATACTATCGTTCATCTCCTTCTACTTATCATTAGTTACTAAGTGGGTCTACCTTCAATTGTTTCTAAACAATTATCCTTCCTCAAGATATCATTTATCTTCAATTTCCATAGGAGAAATTTCTCTCATTGAACTTCTCTAACTCATATTTTGTCGTGATAGTTTCCACTTTTTTCCCAACTATATCGACATACACAATTCATAAGTGTCAAATTTACCATATTTTCTATTACATTTTCGGGCAATTATCTATGTGGTTCATGAGAAATACCTCACCTCTTTACACTTGTTTGTATTAAAATCTATAAAAACATAAATTTTGATTAAGGAAATGTTTAATACATAATTCTAACCTCAATTTGATTTGTAAGGTTGAAGAATTCATAGGAAGTGATGATTCAAGATTGAAGAATGAAAAAACCACTCAACTCATTATAGAAGTGAAGGATACAAATCGTGCTAGGTGTGATTTAAATAAGTTGGGCAGTCTGAGCAAACCCCCAAAGGAAGGGAAGGGGTGTTGGGCGCCCTGCAGGCCTATAGACTGGGCAGCCTATTACACAACAAACCAACTTGGCTAAGAAATGGGGCAATAGGTCAGATTTTGGAGGCGTTGGGTGACCTAGCACATGAGGACACCCTCAAGTGAGGGAAATGGAGCATTGGTCGCCCAAAAAACTCTATATAAGAAGACTTCCTCCTCTCATTTGTAATATACTTTCTTGGCAACCAAAGCATCATCTTGGAAATGAAGACTTGCCAAAAATAGAGAGAATAATAGTAGAAAGAGTGTGGAGATTAGAGAAATATATTCTCTAGTCTTCACTTGGACCATGAAAGCATCCATAGCTATGGTTACTAATCCCCCTTGTTGGAATTGGTGTAAATTCGTTGACTCTATTTTCTCTTTTGATTTCTTAATACAAGTTTTTGTTTCTATGTTTTGATATCAATAATATAAACTTGTGCTTAATGTTTATTTTAGATTGATCACCTAAAATATGATTTTAGATTTGATATATTATGTGGAAACTAATCATTCAAATATGATCATGGATTTATCATGTTATAAATCTAAGATATAAGGATGGACTTAGTTCATTTGTTAACCAAAATCTAAGCAAAATACAACTTGCTTTCTTAACTACTCAAGGAATTGATACTTAGAAAGTAAGTTGAATAATCCTTTTATGAGGGAACTGTAAAAATAATAAGAACTGATATGATGAATCAAGCATAAAACAAAATTTGTATATCAAACCAATCAGTTACTAAAAAATTAAAAAGTGAAATACAACTCCAACATAATTCTCATATTGCTTTAATACTTATCATTACCTTTACCTTTTGTGCTTTTGTTTAAGTCACAACAATAAGCAAATCTCTATTGAATTCTCATTACTTCAAGATTTAAACTAAAGAAGATTATTTAATTACCAATTTTCTGCGAATACGATAAAATCCTATACTATACTACAATTGAATCTTGAAAGAATTCTATAATAAAATGATAAATTTATAAAAACAACTTCATTAATACACAGAGGAAGAATAAATAAAATTTTCGTCAAAATGGTGTCGCTGGTAAATTACATCATATATAAAAGCATTGCTTTAGTTGTTATATTGAAGCAATTGTGAATATAGTAAATAGTTTAGTGTTTTATTTTTATTATTGGTTATCTTGTGACTAATCTTCTTGTTTAGATTGCACCATTTCTTTATTTATGTGAAGCAAAATTTTGGCTAATCACCTCTTATTTGATCCAGAAATAGAAAAGACAGTTAAAAAGAACAACAAAGCAAGAAAAATGATAAACTAGCAAAATTGAGAAGGGAGCAATAAGAATCTTCTTCCAATGATCCACCACAAACAGAAATCATGGAATTGACATAACAGCCGACACTCAAAGACCACCTCAAAAGAAGACAACATTAGTCAACTGATGTACGTTAAACTTTTTGCAGGACTTGACCATAAAGATCCATACACTCATCTTACCAAATTCTACAAATTGGTAAGAACAATGAAAATTGTTGAGGCTGAAGAAGAAATCATATTTATGAGGTTGATGATCCATACACTCATCTTACCGCATGGACTTTTTTGGATCATCTAAGGGTTAGTTTGGGAGTTGGATTTTGGAGGGGAAAGAAGGGAAAGGGAAGGTTTGAGAGTCATCTCACAAGTGTATTTCATGGCTCCCAAGCCTCCCATTTCCCTTCCTTCCCCTCCAAAATCCAACTCTCAAATTAACCTATTAGCTTCAATGGCAATTTATATGGACATTATTTCTCTTATAAAAATCATGCTTGTAAGTCATTCAAAAAGCTTGCAATAAAGTCTTAATATTACACTTATTCATATGGTTAGTTTGAAAATCACAAAATCAGCATATTTTTTAAGAGTGGTATTGCACCTTTTAGAACTCTACAACAAAATGGAGTTATTGAGATAAAAAATTGCTCTCTAGAGGAATTAACAACTATGTTTAATGACTCAAAACTCCATTATTTTTTAGATGGTTCAGTTAATAATAACACTAGACATGATGAATAAGATACTAATTGGACCCCTATTCTCAAGAAAACTTTCCATAAACTTCATAAATGGAGAAAACCAAATATTTCATATTTCCATACATTTGATTATAAGTGTTTTATTTTAAATAATGGGAAAAAACTTTTGAAAATGTTTGATGCTCAATAAACATATATTTCTTAGATATTCCTTGTATAGCAAAGGATATAGAATTTACAATAAATCACCACTAAAGAATCCTAAGCATATAGAAATTGTCCTCTGATACCCATCATGTTTGCCTTAATGATACACAACCCCTCTAGGGCCATAAATGCCATTTACAAACATTTGTAACCTCAAACAACATATGCAACTTAGAAAACAAATTAAAGAGATAAACATCATTTTTTATAATAAGGGTATGTGTGTGCCATCAAGACAAACCTCATATGTACTCATGTACTCTACAATCTCCTCACAAAAGTATTGTCAACTAATCTCAACCGTGCCTTGCGTGTAGTGTTAGTAATCCAACATCTTAATGTTCTATTTAGACAAATTCATCACTCTGCATCAAAGAATGTTAAGCATAATATCAGAACCTTAAAAACAACATTTGGTGACAATTATAAAGTTCACTACTTCTGCTAATTTACATAGACATCAGTTCATTCACATGAAATCTTAGAGTCCTCACAGTTTTATCATAAGCATTAGCTGTTAGTAAGTTTCTGTATCATGTTCCTTGCTTCAGCCACAGTGTGAGGGCAGGAGACTTCTTCGGCCCAAATATTCTGGGTGGTTTGCATATTCACCATTTCTTTAGGGTATTCTTTCTTCAACTGTTTAACTTCCTCTACATCCATCACACTAGCAACTACATTCTGCAAAAATCAAAACGAAAAAAAAGAATCTTATTAGACAAATATTTAAGAGGAGCCAATGAAAATGAAAGGAAGCAAGTGGAGAATACTATGATTTTTTTTAAAATAACGGCCAGCAGAAGAGTGGAACAGGAAGCTGGCAACAAAAATAGGAAATCAGTCTTAATCACATTAGCTAATATTGCTTATAGGAAGTCATTCTAAATCATATGATACCCTCACAAAGCTCCCTCCCTGCATATGTGTGTCATGTATAGATCTGCCTCTAAAACTATGCCTCGTTTATTTCTTTATTGCCCAGCTGCGCAATTCCTTTGGAATAATCTTTTTGGTGTTATTGGATTTCTCCTAGTTCGGTGGATAAGTTTCTAAAAATTCATCTTGAAGAGTTTGGTCAGAAAGAAAGTACAATCTTGTGGCAATATGTTGCTTATGGGCTTGTAGATTTTATAGTTGCAAAGGAATGCTCGCATCTTCAAGGGTGTTTCCTCTCTGAATTTGTGATTAGATAGAATCATTTTCTCAGTATCTCTTTGGTGGTCAGCACATGGTCTCTTTAAGGGTAATTAGCATTTCGGAATTGCAAAGGGACTAGACAGCTCTCCTATACCTATATTTGATAGTTTTTAGAAGTTTTCCTTTGTCTCTTTTTTTCTCTTTTCCTTTTATTTTTGTAGACTGTCTTATCCTCTAATCTTTTGTACTTCTATCTCTTTCCTTCTCTACTAACATTTCTTTACAAAATAATTGTTTCCATCTAACTAGTCAATAGCATGCTATCACGCTGGGATAGCGGCATTGCAGTGGTTGTCGGCTCTTCTACGCGACGAAAGGGCGTATAGTGGCACGGATGGCCGTCACACCTGTCGCAAGTCAAAGAGCAGTGACTTCGATGGCCAAATCGCAGGTCAAAGCCTGCTCCAACAAGGTTGTGCATGGAACCCTAATTATTAAAGGGGAAAGCCCATTTTAATACGGTTTTGGGTAATTTACCCCTCCCTCTCATATAAAACACGTGAGTAGTATCGGTAAAAAAATCATTCTGCAGCAGTAAAATGTTTTTCAGCAAGTGAAACCATCTTCCCCTTCTTTACTTCTTTCTGCAGCAGTGAATAAGCTCTACAGTTTTTGGCCACTCAACCTCCCTCATACAAACTTCTAGGGCAAAGCTTCTTCCCCTCACTTCCCTTGTAACATGCCCACTTTTTGCATAACCATGGCCTCATCTTAACCTCCCACTGCCACACCCACTCCCAGTAGTGCCAAACACAAGAAGTCAAAACCTAAAGAATATAAATTATGTAAACTTTTAGTACTTCAGTGTATTTATTTCCCTTAACTATAAGGGCCATCTGGTCACATGCTATAGTGTTTTTTGGGTCGACTGCTATGTTTTGCTATCCACAATTGACTACCTATGTTTTCATATTAACAAAGGATTCTTCTTTTACTTCGCTTGCTAAGAATAAAGCTGGTTTAATAAAGTCGACAAAGTATATTAGTTCTAACTTTCTATCTTTAATTTCTCTATTCTACATAAACTTCATGATAAACTAATATTACTGTAAATGCATCAAATTCATATAATACATGTAAACGTACCCATACTCTACCGATGCAAGCATTGAAGATTACGAACTTGAGGAGATTTTCATCAGAACTGCAAAGGGCATTATCAGAAGCATCAGAAACCACAACATCTTGGTAAGGAGAATCGATGAATGATCCATGGTTTTTCGCAATAATTCTCTTGTATTTCTTCAAAACATTCCCTAGATTATAAGATGCAGGGAATCCTTCACAAAGTCTCAACAAGGTTGCAGCACTTTCAGAATTAGCCCAGCAACAACATGACGATGACCCATCATCTGCATGAAACATGAAATGCCAGGGAAAATATTAATAAGCAAAAATCTTCAACTGAGAAGCTACAGTATGGTGAATCCAGAAAACATGAGATATGAAAAGGTGCAGGTAGTGATAGTGACTACTCTTGGCAAGTGCAGCACTTAAACAATCGTAAAAGAGAAGCTTGCTTTTAGATGTCAAACAGATTGAACTAGTCAAGTATAGAAGAAATTGTATATTCCAACCCTATATTAAGACTACATTTTGAAACCTTGCAAAATACCCAGGCTACAATATTGTGAAATTTTAGAATCTAAAAAGTTTCTATTTTCTGCAACAATTTGATATCTCAATATAAGAGCGGGTTATTGGGCTCCAGGAAGAATTTGATATCTTAATAAAATGCACGAGTAGTGACAGATAGCGCCCATATGAAAGAAATCAACACAGAAGTTACTTCCAGTTGAATAAATATGATTAGCACACAAACAAATTAAGAAACCATGTGTCCGAAGAAACTAAAGAGCAACAGAGGGTAAAAGCTAGGATAGAAACTCAAACAAGCCAAAAAGTGGATAATTGGATATAAGTTATGATTTCTTTTTGGTACATATGATGAATAATTTAAAAAATACACCGAATAAGGTTGTCTACATAAAGCAAGATAAAATAAAACTGTCAGAAGTTAATCAAGGTTACACTCACATCAAGGAAATATAAATTAGAAAGTGAGTCGTTTTTAGCTGACTTCTCTTTAGTGTTATATCAACTGAATTGATCTTTAAAACTTCATAACTTACCCACCAAAAAACAAGCTAGTGGAATGTCCAAATTAGTCTCCCTAGCATTCATTTTTGTTTCAGCATTTAAACTTGTACTCTTCCTCTCTAGAATTAAAACAACGACTGCAACAACCTGTTCACAGCAAACAGTAAATATAATCTTCTTTGGAAACACACATATTCATAGTAAATGCAAAACAATTTACCCTGCATCGAAGCATTATTTGCTTGTGACTAGGGCACCAATGCAATTGGGAAATTAAACAAGTGAAAGAATCTGGAGATGCATTGCATGGCTCTTTAGTAGGCCTTAAACGGGAGGACCTGGCGCTGCACTGCTTATCATACACTTCTATTGATTTTATCACAATAAATGACACAGGCAGCAACATAAATTTATTTTGGGCCCTGCAAACCAAAGATAGGCAATCAAATTTGTTGCAAAAGATAATAAATTATAATAGTTATGATTCCTTCATATAAGCGCATATGGTAAAATGGAAGAGAAACATTGAATAGAGAGAACAGATTGGTATGAAAGTAAACACAACATCCTAATCACTGAAAAATATCATGCTAGGATCCAATTGCAAGGTATCAGACTTTAGTCCCACATTGGAACTGTGGGATTCCAGTGTCGGTTTATATGGCCTTGGGCTCTCCAACCATAACAGTTAACTTTTGTGGTTTGGTTCTCCCAAGATTCATATCAATTGGTAGCAGAGGTTTCTACCATATCTCAGCTACAAACAAGCAGTGTAGGTGGTGACACTAGCATTGCAGTATTCGTCCAAGAATAGTCAAAGAGCTAGAGCATAGTCAGCTTGAGCAGGCCCTGGAATGAGGAGCATAGTGAGATATTAAGATCCAATTGCAAGGGATGGGACATGAGTCCCACACTGAAAGTATGGGATTCCGGTGTGGGGTTGTATGGTCTTGGGCTCTCTAACCACAACGGCTATAGCTATTGTGGTGTGGTTCACCCATTCCTAACATTAATTTTACTTTAACAGTATAATGAAAAATGTATTGAATCCCAAATATATCTCGTTAAGGCTTCTGGTGCATACCTTGCATCAAGAATTCGATGAAATGTTGCAGTTACACCAGGTCCAAAACCAGTAGGAAAATCATGTTTACTTATCGAACCAAAAATCCTCACCTAATAAGAAACAAAGCATCATAACTAAGTTATTAAAACACATAAAATGTGAATATATAAATTGGGCGAGATAGGCAAGAGCTTACAATATGATGATGCACTAATACATGAATGCAGAAACTACTTTTAGTTCCAACAAGGCCTTTCAACCGAAGAGCATCAAGGCTGCCACTTAAACATAAATTACTGAAACTAGAGCCCATGTCCTGAATTTCAACCACATTGCCCTCAAAGGAAACCAAATTGCCCTCAGGAAACAGGCAGTTTGAACTCTGATACCCAGAACAAAGAGTAGGCATAGCCACTACAGTCCCATTGCTCAAAGGAATGTTAGCACTCTCTTCTGATACTGCATCTTGCTGGCTTTGACTATCTTTAGATTCCATAATATTATCTTCCAGGAGACCTGTAAGTTTCACTGGGAGATATAGAAAAACATCTGAGTAGGCACCTGAATAATCAACAATATTAGACTTCAGCAGAAGTTGCTCAATTTTATCTTTAGGCAAAACCCCATCAATGCTAGGATGATACAAAGAGTCTTCTGCAGATTTATATATTGATTCATAATTGAGAAGAACTTCATCAGAAATAAACGAAAGGCTCCAGATATTTTTTCCAGAATCAACAAGAAATTTAGAACAGCTACCAAAGCCAGCATCTTTTGTAGTGCAGAAGCAATCTTTTTTATTATGTTCTATGATGTAATAACCACCAATCTGCAACAACTGAAATTCAGTTGAAATGAAATAACACTCAGGTTTTCATAGCAAAGGGGAGCACTAAACTAGTTAATGCATACTGCCTTATGTAAGCAAGTCAAAGAGTGACTAAAATACCTGATACTTCAAAAATCTTTCAAATGAGAACTCTAACAAAATTTTCCTTGCACTTGGTTTCGGTTTAAAACCTCTATCTTTCAGAGGTGATGTAGACTGCAATATTGCCGGACAAACCACTTTCTCATTTTGAAGGCTTCTAAAAGTGACCAGACAAGATATATCATGAGAAGAATTCAATTCGAGACATTTTTTGATCTCTTTTGATTTCATGAATGAATTAGAACAAGGATTCAGCTTATAGATGGAAGTGTGAAAGTCGTCTATCGATGAACTTATTGATTCCTCAGCAAGTTTCTGCCTCTTATTCGATACTTGTTCCTTATTGTGATCACTGATACAATATTCTGAAAGTTCCTTTGTCTTTTCCCCTGGAGCATTACATGAATGTGAAACCTCACTCTTCCCAGCAAGCAATAAGGTATAAGGCAAAAGTATGGCTTCAACAAAAATACTTGACTTATTTGATCTCATATTACTAGAAGACTGCAAGAATTGATATAGGGACATTAGAAGTGCAAAATTGTTCACATGTATGTACTTAAAAAAGAGAAGAAAAACAAAGTTGATACTATACAGCAATGTAACGTTTTTGAATAGGTTGTACACAGGGGAAACTTAGAAACAAAAGCACACACCTTCTAGACACTTTTTTACATGGATCCACATGCAACTCAACAAATCTTCACAGTTGTTATGCTTTTTGTCTCTCTCTGAGCATTGTCTTTTTAAAATTCATTACTGGAATCACAGGAAAGTAAAATGGTTAAAGGAGTTTAAGCATTGCTAGTTATTAAAACTATTCCTAGGCATACCTAATAGCTTAACCTCTTGGAATATTGATCATTGGCATAACATCAAAGCACCTCGCTTACTGCCTTATAGATCATGGACAATAGCTATCAGGCATTAGGTCTATTGGTTCATCATATCCTGGCTATGCATTGCAACCTACATTGTTTTCCTCTTCTTCCATACTAGGTCCAAGTCCTGCTCCCTTTGTCTAATCTCTTACTATTCCTTCAATCAGTAAAAACTTAGTGTAAGTCGTTTTGCTCAAGATAACAATGTGTATATTGAGTTTCACCCTTCCTATTGTTCTGACAAATCTCAGGCTGGTGACAAGTTACTTCTTGAGGGTACACTAGGACCTGATGGTCTCTAAGTCTTCCACAATCTCCAGCTACCATCAGTCCAGTCTAAATCACTTGTATACTTGTTCTAGGGTGTTGTCTTCTCATTGTAAATTTCCCTTCTCTGTAAATAATGTACAGAATAGCTCAAATTCCTATTCTCTAGGGTATTGTAGGTTAGGTCACCAAAATGAAGGGGTTGTAAAACATATATTGAAACTCTAATAGATCTTGCAATAATAAGAATGCTGCTGAGTTTTGTTCAGCTTATGCTATTGCTAAGCCTCATAAATTGCCTTCATCTCTATCTTCTATAGTTTACAAAAATCCCTTTGATTTGTGCTCTTTATTTATGGGGGACCTGCACTTATTTCATCTTATCTAGGCTATAAATACTACATATCAATAGTTGATTCTACCAATTTTGTTTTATGTCGAGGAGGTCGAACATGGAGGCCATATACTTGCTATGACGATTGATGAAAAGATATCAAAGATACCAAAGGAACTTACAAATGGTTTTCACTGATTTGAAAAAAGGCATATAAGGTGCTTAGAGAGGTTAGGTAATCAGCGGATAGCGACCGGCCCCAAAAACAAAATAGAAGGATAACGGGCAGCAGGACGACTACTAGAGCTAAGGGAAAAATCAAATGTTATAATTCCACTCTCTTGGTCCATATGGGCTGTGTTCCTTGATTTGCTGCTCTGCTCAACTGCAGCTGACAAGTCTACTTGTTCTGTTTCTGTACATCCATATTGTAAAATTTTCCCATCAACTAATAATGTAGTCATTGCCTCTAGTCTTTACTCTCTTTGGCAAACTAGAGATTAGGTCATCCTAATGAAAGTGTAGCAAAGAAAGTATTGTCTCATTGCAATATACCCTAATCAAATAAAAGTACTTTTAAATTTTGTATTGCTTGTGCTCTTGATAAATCTCATTGACTTCCTTCTCGAGCTTCTACTACTATTTATTATAAACCTTTTGAACTTTTATTCATTGACCTCTGGGACCTACACCTATAGGATCATCCAATGGTTTTAAATACTACATGTTCATTATAGATGATCATACTAGATACACTTGGTTCTATCTCCTTAAACAAAAATCAGAGGCTTTATCCATTTTTAGACAATTTCAGCCCTTGGTTAAGGTTCAGTTTCAAGGTCAAATAATTGAAGTGCAAAGTGATTGGGGAGCTGATTTTAGACCCTTTAAGACCTTTCTTACAGTCAAGGTAATCACTATAGAGTCATATGTCCTCACACACTGTTGGGCAGTAAATTCTACATCGCCTGTCTCATTGTCTCAGTAATGGTTTAAATACCTGTTAGGCTACTCCTCTCATTGCCAATTGGTGTTGATGTGGAACCTTGACATGGAATCTGAGCCAGAGATCAACTCTCTTCGATTCTCGTGGAGTAACCTCAGTCAACTACTTTCTCATTGACCACATCCCTTACTGTTCTTCTTAGTTCACCCCTAACTCTTTTCTCAATTCTAATCATGGTTCTCCATCTCCTCCTATTCCACCAACAACTTAACAAAACAGAAATACTTCATCTTCTCATGTCCATGTTGACAACACTACTCAACTTGTTTCACATTCCACTTTATTAGGGAATAATACTTAAGATATTTTGTTAGCCTAGTTGTTAGCTTGTGTGGATAGTAAATTAGTCAAGCTAACAAAATCAGTTAGCTTGCTAATGACCTTTCCTTATAGTTTGTCTATAAATAGAGTTAGGCATTCTTGTAATAGGGCAGTTTTCAGTTCATTAATAAAATAATAGAATTCTATTTTCTCTCTTTCCTTTTCTCTTCTTACTTCTCTCTCTCAGTAGTTACCCTTACATGGTATTATGCCAGCTATTGATAACGTTTCAGATCCTAGTTTCCATGGTGATTCACCTTCTTCCACTCTTGCTGCACTTGTTCATTCTTTTTCTCAACTATTGTTGCACCTCTTCAACCTTCTTCTCATGTTCTTAATCTTCCACTGCCTTCTACTAAGCTCACAGAGAAGAATTGCCTTGTGTTGCGTCAATTTACCCTAGTTGTTCCTAATTGTGTTGAACATTTCATCTTTGATTTTGAAACTCCTCTTCAATATCTCAATGATGTTATCGTCTTCAACATCCCTACCCTTCTTAGTTGGGAAGAACATGACCAATTGATTCTTTCCTGGATCCTCAATTCCTTATCTGAGGAGCTTCAACCATGTGTTGTTGGTTGCTCTACTTCTAGGCAATTAAGCCTTGAGATCATTGATTATTGCCAAGCTCAAACTAAAGCAAGTGAAAAGCATTCATGTTCTCAGTTAGGTTCAATTATTAAGGAGTCTAGCTCTATTTCAGAGTATTTTACACAAATCAAAGTTCATTGATTTCCATTGGTTCTCCCATTTCTCAAGTAGAGTACTTTGACTTCATTTTGGATGGATTATCTGAGGAGTTCCAGCCTACCATCATATCTGTTGAGAGTCAACAATATTTACCTACTATTAATGTTCTTCAATCATTCCTTCTTACTTTTGAAGCTCCCCTAGAATGCAATCACAATCGTTCCACTTCAAATGCACTTTCTGTTGATGTTGTTGCTGTCTCACCTTTGAATTCCTCTGAATTAGTCTCCTCAGGTTGTCCCTTCAATTTTGTCAATTATGTAGTTCATCATTCGTTTTTTCACACTTGTCCATAACTGATTAGGGCATAGTTTCATGGATCTGGTGGGTTTTGTGGTGATTCACGTGGTTTTCGTGGTGGTTTATGTGCCTTTTGTGGTGCATGTGGTGGAGGAGGTCATTTTCCCTCAAAAATCAGTTATTTATGCACCTTTTGTATTAGATTTGGCCATGACCTAGCGTTCTGCCACTATGCACATCCCAATTTTGGTGTATCATACTCCTAGTTTTATGGTACACCATCTAACACTGGTCAGTATCATATTCCTTTTTTGCCACATCAGCAACATACTTCTGACCATCCTTTTTATCCTAGTCAGCACCTTCTTCATCCTTCCTATATGGATCCTCATTATCTTTCTAACTCACTCTCCTTATGCTTTGGCACAACCTTCTACCTCAAGTCCTAGCATTGGGCCTTCCTAAGCCCATCAACAACCCATGTACCCTCATCATATTCGGGTCCATTTTTCGGTGTTTGGTTCGATTTAGATGAAGTATAGTTCAAAGTACTTTCAAGTGTCAGATAGTCTATTGATAGTTTAATGTCCAATAGTTCAAAGTACATAGAACTATTGAATAGACTATCCGAATGTTAAATTTATTTTTAAGATTTTTAAGCCATTTGAATGGGGTATCTTACTGTACAAATTATCTTCTTCTAAATTCTATCAGTACCTATCGGATCCAAATGTGCCTTAGTATTTTAAGCTTTTTATGCCACTAGGATGGGGTATGTGACTATGCAAATTATTTGTACTTTCAGATAGGCCATTCGATAGCTTAATGTACTTTAAATTGTCGAATAGCCAGTTTAAAGAGTGTGCATGTAAGAAGAATGAGATTTTTTGGACTTCCAGTGCAAAAATTTAAAAGGTGGGTGTAATAAAACTCAATACAGTGGGTACAAGAAGAATCACCCTTTAATGGGGTTACAACCCTCTATTTTCGTTTATAAGTAACAACTGCTCAAATGAATATTTGATTGAAAATCGCAATGCAATTAATGAACACAACTTTTGATGAAATATACAGCTAAAACATACCTTTTCTTGGACAGGAAATTTGTGAGATACCCTAAGCAAATGGTAGGATCCAGATTCAAGAATCCCAGTTTCATTTGTCCTATTGCAATAAGGATAAAGGGAAAATTTTCTGCAATTAGCATTCTTCCAAAGAAAGTAAGCAAAAATTGATGTGCTTGATTTTCTTGTTGCTTGGGTGCAATTAAAGATCTTTCTACACGATAATGACCAACTCTCAAGCAATTTCGAGTGATTTACAAGTTCACCTATGCCATCGACAACAATATCATAGTGTTTCACCTATGAATCCAAAATAATAATATAGTCATCCAAAGTTGAAGAATATGTGCAAAGTTAGAGATGCTCAAAGTATTTTTAAGAGTTTATAAGGTGAAAATAGAGAAGTAACCTCATATATTTTGTTGGGATTCCAAGTAAAGGGAAGGTCTGGTATAAGAACATCAATGCCACCAGTCGCATCAACCAGCTGTAGTCTTTTAGTTGATGGATTAATCTGAATATTCAAAGATCATGAGGGCTCTAATATCAATATATATTCCAACAAATCAGAGATTTTGTCAAAACGATGTGCTGCCTCCATCTTCAAAAGATAGGAAAAGATCTACAATAGGTCATAAATTTGAATATAGCAGAACTGATACATCTACTGCAAATGCAGCATACTTGCAAATATTGAAATAAAAGATAAATTGAACTAATAACCTTTAGATATCCAATCAAAACAATGCCGGTGTCTTCACTTGAAATGATCCTCCTGACTGATATGCCATCATATCCTGCTTCATGTGATGAAAATCTGGAAAGGTTGCCAACAGGCAATACTTTACAGTGGTTTTCCAACTTTCGCTTTCTCTGTAATGTATCTATACAGTGATAGATGAAGATAGACATTGGTATTATCTGTAATAACATAGACTTAGTAACTTGCATCCTCCAATTGTCAGTAACAAATCCTTTCAGCAAGAAAATCATAAAGACTGTATTTCTTTTCTCGTTAAGTTGTAAAGAGAAGGTGGAAAATAGGAAGAGAAAGAGAGAGAAAAGAAGTAATTGACTCTAACAAAATTCAGTTACTAGAAATTTTATTATTATTGAAAAACTGTCAATACAATAAGTGTGCATCTCTATTTATAGAGATAGACATACAGTCCAGCTTCTACAGTAAGCTAGGAATCTATTGCAAATGTAATCTGAGTTGCAACTTGCTTAATAAGCAAGCTGATTCAGCCCTAAGTATACATAATCCTCTAACATTCTAATACAATCCCTTAGAAACCAAAGATGGGTGATGCAAAGAAGCAGGGCCACAGATTCTGAGTTGATTCCTTAGAGTGACGAACCTTGTCGGTGACAAGGGTTTCGTAAGTACATATGCAGACTGAAAATTGGTTGGAATGTATTTGCCCTGAATAAACTTGTTGTGAACCTTGTCTTTAACAAAGAACAAATCAAGTTCTATATGTTTTGTTCTTTGATGAAGAACAAGGCTGAGTCATTGCTATTGTACTAAGATTATCACATAGAATTAAAGGGGCGGTGTAACTAAACTTTAGTTCGGTTCGGAGAGATTGAACCCACATAAATTATAGAACAAGTAAAGCCAAAATTCTGTATACAGCCTCAGTGTTGGATCTAGAAACAGTTTGCTGCTTTTTGACCACCATGTAACAAGATTAGGTCCTATAAAGATACGAGCTCCCGAGGTAGATCTCCTATCATCACAATCTGATGCCCAATCAGCATCACAAAAACCCCTAAGAAATAGAAGTGAAATTGAGGAAGTTGGTTGCAAAAGAAGTCCATAGAGCTGAGTACCGTTTATATCCTTAGAATTCTTTTGATTGTTGTCTAGTATTCCTCAAGTGGAGCAGACAGGAATTGGCAAACTTTGTTAATTGAGAAAACAATATCAGGTATAGTAATAGTAGCATATTGAGAGCACAAACTATAGACCTATATAAAGAAGGATTTCCAAAATAGTTTGAGTATGTTTTTGTCAATTTGAAATTAGACACCATAAGTTAATAGACTTAACTCCTGACATATTTGCTCTCTTAATAAGATCTCTAATATACTTAGATTGAGAGAGAATGATAGACTTATCTTTGAGATACTTAACCTCTATCCCAAAAAGAGTAGTCAAGAGTGTCAAGATCCTTTAGAGCAAAAGTAGTGCTTAGATTGTGAATAAGACTTTATCTGAGACTGAGAGGACCCTATGATGGTGATATCATCCACATTACCTAGAATTGTGAATGAATAAAGAATTATCACATTTGTTTGGACTAAACCCAAGACTAAGAGTCCCTTTCAAGTTTTCAAGCCACTACCTAGATGCATGTTTAAGCCCATAAAGAGACTTATAAAGTTTGCAGACGAGGGATTTATCCTTATGTTGAAAACCCAAAGGTTGTTGCATATAGACTTCCTCAACAAGAGTACCATTAATAAAGGCATTATTAACATCTAGTTGTTGGAGAGACCAATTGTAGGTTAAGGCTACAGTAAGGACTCTAACAGTCATTGGTTTCACCATAGGGGGAAAGGTATTATTATAATCAACACCTTGTTTTTTGTGAAACCCCTTAGCCACTAACCTAGCCTTATACATGTTAACAGTACCATCAGGGTTTTGCTTGACTCTAAACACCCATTTGCAGTCAATGGATTGTTTAGTAGGAGGAAGAGAGACAAGAGACCATGTACCCAAGCTCATGAGAGCATTATACACATTTTGCATGGCTGAAACCCAAACAGGATCAGATAAGGTTGCTTTAGTTGAAGTAAACTCGGTATAAGCTAGGTGGACTCTAGGATAAATAGTTCTGAAGATGCCTGACTTAGACATGGTTTGTATAGGATGAAAAGATGTTGGAATAGGGAGTGAGGAAACAAGAGTAGTAGCAGAATCAAGAGAATCAATGGTAGGAAAAGACTCATTAGAAACATTGGTAGAAATTAACTCATCAGAAACAATGGGTGATGGATGAGGAGAAGCAGATAGAGAGGATGAGTAGATTGAGAGACATTAGTAGGATTATGAAAGACTAGGAGTTGTTCAAGGGAGTGAGAGGTTTGTGAGGGAAAGGAAGAAGCTGACTTGGCCATAGATGCGTAGGCAAACTATATTCATTAAAGATAACATCCTTGGATACAACAATCTTCCCTTCCCTTGTTAAACATTTATAGCCTTTATGAGACAATGAATAGCCCAAGAAAGTACACTATGAGAATCAAAAATCAAGTTTATGTTTATTAAAATGTTTGAGATGGGGAAACAAGAGCAGGCAAAGACTCTAAGAGAAAGATAAACATGGGTATTTCCAAACAAAAGAGTGTATGGGGATTTGTAGGGCAAGGTAGGAGTGGATACTACTATTGATGAGATGAATAGCTATAGGAAAGGTATGATCCCAGAACATTAAGGGTAAACAAGCATGAGTGAATAAAGCCAAAACAGTTTCAACAATATGTCTGTGTTTTCTCTTAACTTGCACCAATTTGATGATGCGTACGGGGACAAGCAATTTTATGAATGATACCTAATTCTTTTAGATAGGAAGTAACGGGCCTAAACTCCCCACCCCAATCATTTTGAACAGATTTGATAGTTCTATTGAACTGAGTTTTAATCATTGTGAGAAAGGTTTTAAACAGAGTCTAGTAGCAACATCTACAATAGAGAAATAATACCTAAACCTTGTGATGAAATCAATTGGTGCAGGATCCCACAAATCCACATAAAGAAGATCAAAAGGATTAGAATAGTGATTAGTGGAATTAGTAGCATGCAATCTACGAGATATGCCTAGGCTGCAAGTAGAACAGAAATCCAAAACACCTTTATTAGCATAGGAAACATGACAGTGATTTAGTACATTAGTAACAATGTTTTTAATAGCAGGCCCTAGTCTGCGATGCCAAAGGAAATAAGCAGAAGAAGTACTAATAGAACTATGTACAGATTTATTAAAAGGTGAAATAGTACTAGAACTAGTAATATATGAATTCTTGACATTAGAGAAAGAACTAGGAGAAGAACTGGAAGAAAAAGAGGGCATTATTAGATCATGAAAGCCATAGAGTCGTTCTGAAGTGAGAGTGCCTTGAAGCAAAATTAGATCAATAGCCTGACATATAACAAAACAAGAATGAGCATGAAACTCAAAGTAGCATGAATTATCCCTTGCAAATTGAGACACACTAAGTAAATTTTTAGTGATAGATGGGACAAGAAGTAAGTTTATAAGAGACAATAGTAGTTTAGGATTAAAAATAGAGTCAAATTTAGAGTTGCCATTAGCAACAATTGGTATCCAAAGTCATTACCCATGTAGATATGTTATGAGGTGAATTTCTCAGTAGGTTCATGCACAAGAGCAGAATTAGGAGTTACATGATTTGTGGCTCCTGAGTTTGGGTACCACACTGGTGCATTAGTTTTAATTTTAAAGTTTGCATCACTAGTAGAGGCTGCCATAGCATAAGGAGAACCAGATGGCACTTGTGCAAAAGAATGATAAATGCCACGGTTAGATACAGGAAAATGAGAAGGAGATGGATCATAGTTCATTGTGGATGGATGAAGGAAAGAACCTCTAGGATAGGAAAACCTAGGACCAGAAAATTGACTAAAATTCCTTGCAATATGAGGATAGGAAGTAGGAGCATAAGGAAAGAAGTTTCTATGATGAGAAACAAATGATGAAGTTTAAGCAAATGCACCATAAGGAGATGAAGCACCATAAGGAGATGAAGCACCATAAGAGGCAGCATACTCAGAACCAAAACCAATAGGTGCACAGTAACAATATGAGATGTCATGACCATATTTATTACAATACTTACAAAAATAAATGCCTCCATGTGGCCCAAAACCACGCCCACCATGAAAACCACCAAAAGGACCGTGAAATTGAGAGGAGAAGCCTTTACTACAAGTTCTAGGGATAGAAGGTGACATAGGTGAACGAATTTGATATTCTTGGTGATGCAAAGTCAAAGAAGCAGGACCGGATGGAGATTTGGCAGCAATATTCATAGAGTGTATCAGAAATAGACTTGTGACGAGTTCTTTCAATATGTGCTTCAAATGTGAGAAGATAGGATTGAAGGACATTACTTCAAGGAATTTATTCATGGCCTTCAATAGTGGTAATAAGAGGTCGAAATTCTTCAGGTAATCCATCCAAAATACAATCAACATGTTCAGCTAGGGTTACAAGAGAACCTACTGAAATTAGAGAATCAACAATCACCTTAACCTTCAGAAAGTACTCTGAAACAGTGTTGGGACCTTTCACTATGGATCTCAGCTGAGATCTGAGTTGCCTACTCTATGTCTTGGTTTGAGCATGGCAGTATTCACGAAGTTCACTCCATAGCTCAAAGGCATGCCTACAACCAACAGCTCGTGGTTGAAGGTCCTCAGAAATCGAATTGAGTAACCAAGAGAGGATCATTTGATCTTCATCACAAAGAAACTGACTTGGAATTTCACGTTAGTGACAAAACGAAAAGCACGATTAGAATTAAGAACAGCAATAGTGAATTGTTGCCAACCAGAAAATTTCCTTCTGTAAGCTTTGTTGTGGGAAGAGGTAGTATGAGGCTGAAGCACGAATACGGATACGTGTGTCGGAAACGATACATATCCGATACATTGACACACATTTTTTCTAAAATATAGGATACGATACATTCAGGGATACGTGTATAAAATAGTAAAAAATACATAAAATGTGATAAAATTATAAGTGTAAATCAAAATATTCAAAGTAGAAAATATAAGGGAAATTGCAAATCATTGTCCTCCAAAATTCCAAGTTCCAAAACTAGAAAATATAATAGAATAATTCATAAAATTGATAAAACATATCCTATCTTATCCTATTTTTTGTATCAGATATGTATCTTCATCTTTATTTATTTATTTATTTTTAATTTTTGGATACTCTAGGGATACGTATCCTTCACGGATCTGAGTGTATTCGTGTCGGATATGTGTCTAACACCGACACGTGAAAGTGTTCAACGTATCCTTGCTTCATAGGTATGAGGAGAGGACGAGACCAGCGCAAGGCAGCATACTCAGAACCAAAACCAATAGGTGCACAGTAACAATATGAGATGTCATGACCATATTTATTACAATACTTACAAAAATAAATGCCTCCATGTGGCCCAAAACCACGCCCACCATGAAAACCACCAAAAGGACCGTGAAATTGAGAGGAGAAGCCTTTACTACAAGTTCTAGGGATAGAAGGTGACATAGGTGAACGAATTTGATATTCTTGGTGATGCAAAGTCAAAGAAGCAGGACCGGATGGAGATTTGGCAGCAATATTCATAGAGTGTATCAGAAATAGACTTGTGACGAGTTCTTTCAATATGTGCTTCAAATGTGAGAAGATAGGATTGAAGGACATTACTTCAAGGAATTTATTCATGGCCTTCAATAGTGGTAATAAGAGGTCGAAATTCTTCAGGTAATCCATCCAAAATACAATCAACATGTTCAGCTAGGGTTACAAGAGAACCTACTGAAATTAGAGAATCAACAATCACCTTAACCTTCAGAAAGTACTCTGAAACAGTGTTGGGACCTTTCACTATGGATCTCAGCTGAGATCTGAGTTGCCTACTCTATGTCTTGGTTTGAGCATGGCAGTATTCACGAAGTTCACTCCATAGCTCAAAGGCATGCCTACAACCAACAGCTCGTGGTTGAAGGTCCTCAGAAATCGAATTGAGTAACCAAGAGAGGATCATTTGATCTTCATCACAAAGAAACTGACTTGGAATTTCACGTTAGTGACAAAACGAAAAGCACGATTAGAATTAAGAACAGCAATAGTGAATTGTTGCCAACCAGAAAATTTCCTTCTGTAAGCTTTGTTGTGGGAAGAGGTAGTATGAGGCTGAAGCACGAATACGGATACGTGTGTCGGAAACGATACATATCCGATACATTGACACACATTTTTTCTAAAATATAGGATACGATACATTCAGGGATACGTGTATAAAATAGTAAAAAATACATAAAATGTGATAAAATTATAAGTGTAAATCAAAATATTCAAAGTAGAAAATATAAGGGAAATTGCAAATCATTGTCCTCCAAAATTCCAAGTTCCAAAACTAGAAAATATAATAGAATAATTCATAAAATTGATAAAACATATCCTATCTTATCCTATTTTTTGTATCAGATATGTATCTTCATCTTTATTTATTTATTTATTTTTAATTTTTGGATACTCTAGGGATACGTATCCTTCACGGATCTGAGTGTATTCGTGTCGGATATGTGTCTAACACCGACACGTGAAAGTGTTCAACGTATCCTTGCTTCATAGGTATGAGGAGAGGACGAGACCAGCGCAGTGGAGCTGCCATTGCTGCAGGTTGAGAACCAACATCTACAGTGTTACCCATTGGAAGCATGATGCCATGTAAAGAGAAGGTCTGAACAAAGAAAATAGGAAGAGAAGGGGAGAGAGAGAGAAAAAAAAAAAGTAATTGCCTGTAACAGAATTCAGTTACTAGAAATTTTATTGTTATTGAAAAATTGTCAATGCAATAAGAGTGCATCTCTATTTATAGAGATATACACATGGTCAAGCTTCCACAGCAAGCTATGAGTCTATATAAATGTATTATGAGTAACAACTTGCTTAATAAGCAAGCTAACTCAGCCCTAGGTATACATAATCCTCTAACGTTCTAATAAGTAAAAATATGAATGTATTCTGCTGACTACATCAGATCAAAAGTTTATAAAGTACCAAGAGAAAATTTAACATAAATACAAGGAAAATACCAGTTTCAGAAAATCACAATGCATTTCTCTACCGCAGCCATTTAAGTCATGCCTACAAAACCCCATGAAAGCACCATGCTGGAAAAGGAAAGCATAATAATTAATAACTCAATTAACACATACAATTTGGTTTTAATGTAGTCTTCTAACAATCTACTTATTACCATACCTCAGTTTGAATCATTGATGGTGGTAACAGTGAACTAGCATACATCTGAACTATGCCTTCTTTCTGGTAAAATCTTGCAACAATAGCTCATCAGAATCGAAACAGAACATAAAGCTTCAGCCAAATAAGAACTCCTTGAATTCAAAGGAAGTAAATTACATGTTGTGTTCCCAAAATCTCCTTGTCAGATAAGAAACCAGCAAACTTTTTGCGTAAGCTTGAGACAAGAAGTAATACCCTGCCAACCAGAGATAATAAAAATGAATAATATATTCAGGCAATCTTTAAAACTCGAAGTTGCAAATCAATTGCTAAAAAAAAAAGAAATCAAAGTGCTTAATACCAGAGTCTTGCAGAAAACGGTAATGACTGAATGAACTTTCCTAGCATACTTCGAGGTTGCAAAACTACATTACACCTGCAACACTAAACTGCACTATCACTTTATCTGCAAGAGGCATGGCTAAGCAACAATAAATATTAAAAAAGTCCAAAATAGTCGAGGAACAATTACTATTAATACAAAACGTGCAAAACATACAACATATCAGATCATGAACATAACAGGCTTCAGCTAGATGCAGTTGTGATGCAAATAAAAGTGGAAGGATGGTAATATGCAGAAAACAAAATAAGAGACTTTCTCATTGGCCACATGTCAGGACTCGGGACTGTTACACTTTGAGCATTCCCGTGATGCAAGTCTGATCATAAGCAAGCATGATTATGGTAGCAATACGTACCCAGTTTCCAGTGGGGAGAAGGATTCCACAATTATGCTAGTCTTTATGCAAGCCCCAAGAATAATAATTTTTGTCCATGAAAACTTCGGATCCATGAAATGGACATTTCGCACAGATATCTACACAATGGCCACGAATTAGGGGCAAAACTTAAAAGTCCAAAAGGGTTGCATAGCATATATAATCTTAAATGAAATTCTCCTGGTGTTCTTTGGTATCAGTGTCATAAACATTGAAAATTCCCTTCACTTACAATGGTGCCAACTCTCAGACCATGAACAGAAGAATGAAGTTCATCAGTTAAAAGAAGCCATACATCATGGTCCAACTCCAAAGCCATCCCTTGCATGTAGACATCTTTGATTACGCCAGTATATGCACCACATTCGCCCTTCCCCATGATATTGTCACTCTTCAGGCATGGCATCCATTTCTCAGAAAACCGACAAACATGAAAAACTGACATATCCGCAGTCACATACATCACACGAGATTCATCTTTGGTAATGTAAATCAGCTTTTTCTTCAAAGAAGATACCATAATTTGGGTACAAATTAACTTAGTCATCGTGGCGTGCCAAGTATATGCATTGCCACAAAAATACACAATCTGCATCTTAGTAAAAGAATGACCATTCCCATTTTGATTTTCGGCCAATGTACCACTTATAAAATCGGTATTACATTCTTTGGAACAACATAACCTACACTCACAACACATCAATTGTACCAAAAACCCAGGCAAGTTGACCTTAGAACTCGAATTCAAAGCAGAAATACTCACAGCCATGGAACACGGTACCACAGAAACAGGGCCAACCGATTCCACCACTCCGAAGACATGATACTGTGCTTTAGAACTATCATCATTGCGATGATTTGGCACCAACGGAAGTGAATCCACATGGTGTAATCCCTTTAAACCCTCACTCGAATCAGAAAACGACCATTGAATAATCTCCAAGAATCCGCCACTGCCACCGCGGCGGTGGTGCTTAAATGGAATGAAATTCCAAGCGGTTACGCGAATTTCCTTCCCTATACAAGACGGTTGGAACCGGAGAACGTCGCAGCAGACGGTGGCGGAGGAATCGGAGAATCGGAAGCAAGAGCAGGGAGGAGGAGGAGAGGAAGAAGCGGCGAGGTTTAGGGTTCCAACGATGATAGTGGCGCGGTTGAGGGAGGTGATGATGCGATGGTGGTCGGTTGCACGCAGTGTCGGTGGCGGGGGAGGAGGTGGAGGAGAGGCGGTGGAAGGGAAGTGGGGAGAGGCGGTGGCGGTTAGAGGGCGAGGGGAGCGGAGAAGGTCCCCTAGCCTCGCGATGTTGGGGGAGTCTTCCATTGCTAGAGCGATTGATGTACAATTTCCCGCGCTAATTGAAGAGTGTGGAGTAGGTGTTACTCCAACTCCACAGAAGGAGGGAAAGCAGGGTTTTATCACAAATATTTTCTTATGCTTGAAAACAAGATGTATGATTAATATTAGATGACTTTTTAGATATTGTCATTGCATTGTTATTATTATGTTTAATCATGAATTTTTTAATAAAAGTACTTTATTTTTTTAAATTTTTATATTAATAATATTATATTACACTTATTAAATTTTTAGTACTTTATTTTTTTATTTATTGCCATCTTCTATTATTTTTAAAATTTTCAATTTGATCCCTTTGTTACGTGAGTGTTTTCGTGTTAATATAAAATTAGCTCATATATTAAGAGTGGCCAGAAAGTGAAGTATCAAGTTTAACAAATAGATAGGTTATATTGTGTTTCTTAACTATTTTCGAAAAATTCTTTTTTTTCAAAAATATTTCCTGAAGTAATCAATTCATACACATATTAGACAATGTAGATGGAGAAAGATGTGTTTGTTTTTCAAACAATATAAACAAAGATATTTAAGTATTTGCACAATTAACTTTTTTTGAATCCAAAGCATCACCGTTAATAATAAATACAAATCAATAAAGAGTTAAGGGTAAGAAAAGGAAAATGACTCACATTGGTTCACTCAACATAGGATATGTCCAATACTTTTGATCATTAATGTTAAAACCGTACCGTGTTGGCCAGTTCAACGGAAAAGCGACGAACTGAACCCCTAACTGGTACGGTACGGATGTTGAATCGGCCAAGTTATTGGTTTTGTGCACATCATAATTATTCTATTATTCATTCATAGAATGCAGAGCCAAAGACCCTATTTATACAAATGATTAACTGTTTTGCTAAAAATAGAAATGGCTAACTGTCATAGTTATAAACTACTTTTTAGAAACAAAAAGAATAATAATAAGGCAAATTACAATTGATACAAATCATTACTTAGAGTTAAAATGCTCTAATACCCCCTTGCAAGTTGGTGAGTGAATGTTAATCACTCCTAGCTTGCCAAGAAGATAAGAAAAGGTTGAAACATCCAATGCTTTTTGTAAATAATTCTACTGGTTGCTCAAGTGTTGGTATGGGCATGAGGTGAAATAGATGAGCTTGAAGTTTTTCCAGAACAATATGACAATCGATTTCAATATGTTTCGTTCTCTCATGAAATATGGAATTGGAAGCTATATGACGTGTTGAATCATTGTCACAATAGAGCAAAGTCTGTGTGATGAAAAGAATAGGAAAACTTTCTAATAAGTATGACAACCATTGAATCTCACAAGTTGTTGCAGCAAGAGCCCGATATTCAGCTTCACACGAGGATCTAGCAACTGTAGTTTGTTTCTTGGTTCTCCAAGACACAAGAGAATTACCAAGAAAAATACAAAACCCAAAAATGGATTGTCTTGAATCAATACATGTAGCTCAGTCTGAATCACTAAAGGCCTTTAACTATAAAAACGATGATGAGGGATAGAACAATCCCTGTCCAGAAGTTCCCTTGATGTACCTCAGAATTCGTGTGAGAGCTTGGTAGTGTGCATTGGTAGGGCTACTCATAAATTGACTAAGTTGTTGGACTCCAAAACTAAGATCAGGCCTTGAGTTCGTAAGATAGAGCAATCTTCCAACTAATCATCTATAAGAAGCAGGATCTGAATAAGCACCAGAAGCATCAAGTGAAAGAGAAGTACCTTTTGCAATTGGGGTGGAAACAGGCTTAGAAGCCAAAAAAACCAGTATTTGCCATAATGTCCAATGCATATTTTCGTTGGCTTAAGATGATCACTTTACTAGATCTAGCTATCTCTAAGCCAAGAAAGTACTTCAATGGTCCCAAATCCTTAATTTTGAATAGATCATGTAGTTGATGCTTTACCAAGTTGATTTCTGTGATGTTATTCCCTGCTAATATCAGGTTATCGACATACACAAGCAAGACAGTAAAACTGTTGGAGGATGTTTTAGTGAAGAGTGAGTGATCATGAGAAGATTGTGTGTATCCCAGGTATAAAAGTGTGCTAGATAACTTGCTTTACCATTGCCTACTGGCCTGTTTTAAACCATAAAGTGATTTATGGAGCTTACAAACCTGATTTGGCTTGGAACAGACCACTCCTTGTGGGATATGAATATACACCTCTTCATTGAAATCTCCATGTAGAAAGGCGTTGTTGACATCCAGCTGATGTAAGAACCAATTCTCTGAAGCTGTTGTGGCCAGAATTTATCTTACAGTAGTAAGCTTCACCACATGAGCAAAGGTGTCAAAAAAATCAACTCCTTCGGTTTGATTGTAACCCTTAGCTACTAACCTTGCCTTGTATCGCTCAATACTTCCATCTGATCTATACTTGATTCTATACACCCATTTAGAACCAATTGGAACTTTGTCATTTGGTAAATCCACTATGCTCCAAGTATTATTGAGTTCAAGTGCTTTTAGTTCATTTTCCATAGTAGTAATCCAATGTGAAGATTTAACAGCCTGATGATAATACTTGGGTTCAAAGTTGGTTGCCACAGAGAGAACGTGATTTAAATGAGATGAAGATATTGATGAGTATGATAATACAGAAGAGAGAGGATGGGTGATGTTGGATTTTAAAGAGGAATTGGTGGAAGTGTTGAGAAGATTATAGTGAAAGTCATATAAATAGTTGGGTGGATGGCGTATTCTGGTTGATTTTCTAATAGTGGGTGTTTGTGAATTTTGTTCAGGTTGGTCTTTTGGATGTGAGGAAGGAATATGTGAGGATGTTGTTTGAGGGTCAGGTATGTTTATGTGTGCAATTGGTGAATGGATGGGTGTATTTGTTTGGTATGTTAGGTTGTTGGATGTGTATTGTGGTTGAGGTTGCTGAGTAAGAGGATCAAATATGTATGGGTCATGGCTAAGAGGATTGTTGGTGTTAGTGGCAGTAAGGGAAGTATTAATGTAAGGGAAATGATCTTCATAGAAATGCACATCTCTGGATAGGAATAGTTCTCTGCTTTGTAAGTCAAACAACAAGTAACCTTTGACACCAGTTTTAAATCCCAAGAATATGCATTTTCTTCCTCTAGCATCCAGTTTAGTTCTATGATTTATTGCAGTAGTTGCAAAACACAAGCAACCAAGCACTTTCAGCTCAGTAAGATCTGGTTTTTGCTTGTGTATGAGTTTATATGGTGACTTATTCTGAAGTCTAGGACTTACCAATCTGTTGATAAGAAAAACTGCATGTTGCACAACAAGTGACCAAAATACTTTTGGCAGTTTGGCTTAGAATAACAAGGCTCTAGTCACATTAAGTAAATGTATGTGTTTTCTTTCAACAACTAAATTCTGCTATGGAGACTCAACACAAGATGTTTGATGGATAATACCAAGATTGTCAAAGTAAGATGGCACATTAAATTCAACTCCATTATCGGTACGAATTGACTTGACTGTTTTGTGAAATTGGGTATGTATTAATGTGACAAAGTTTTGCATTAATCCCCTTGCCTCTGATTTGGTTTTTTCATTAAGTACAACCAGGTATGCCTACTAAAATCATCCACCACAATAAGAAAATATATATAATCATGCATAGAAGAGATTGACAAAGGACCCCAAATGTCCATGTGAATAAGATCAAATGGTTCAGAACATCTATGCATTTTATTTGGAAATGACAACTTTGTTTGTTTAGCTATGTGACACAGATCATAGATCTTCTGTGAATCAAAATGAACATAAGCAAAGTCTTTACACATGTTTTGCAATATAGAAAATGAAGGATGACCTAATCTGAAATGCCACAAATCAAAAACTGGTCCATTAGCTATTGAATTAACAAAATAGTTTGCTTTCAACAATGATCTTTAGGGAGCATTTAGAATGTAGAGATTGCTTTACACTTTAGCATGTCCAATCATCTTCAATGTACTCATATCCTGAATCATGCATTGAGATATGTCAAAAATCATTCTGCAATTTAATCCTTTTGCTAGTCTATTAACAGAGATAAGATTGAATTTGAACTCATGAACAAATAGAACATTGTGTAAGATTAAGGACTCAGAAAACATAACCATCCCATAATAGTTGGCTTTAACAACTGATCCATTAGGCAGCTTAATAATGACTGGCTTAATTGAATGATAGGTAACAAAACTACACAAGTGTGGGCATACATGATCAGTAGCATCAGTATCAAGAACCCAAGGGTAAATATTACATGTGTTCTATCCAGTGTCATTATTAGCATCATTTTCATCAAGTGGCATGATGCTAAGCTGGTTAATTTTGTGAGTCAAAGGTAACTGTGTAGAATTGGACTGTACGGAATTATTCATCAATGATACAAGTTTTGCATATTGAGCAGGACTGAAATTGAGAGTAGGTTGAGACAAGGTTTCTGTTTGTACTTCATCATAATTTCCAACTGATACAATATTGGTACTTGATGTATTATGAGTACTACTTCCATCTGATTTCAATCTTTGCATCCCAAAGTTAGGAGGAAAACCATGTTTATAATAACAAACATCTGCAGTATGTCTTTCCTTACCACAAAAGGTGCAAACCTTAGTGTTATTATTTCTCCCTGCACCATATCCTCTACCAAAGCCTCTTCCTCTATCTTGATAGTTATTGTTGTTTCTACCATGTGTATTTCCTCTGTTGCATTTCCATTGTTGTCATGGACTATTGTTTTGTTGAGTTCTTGATTCATTCGAATTGAACAAAATTTTGGTGTTAGGATCACCAATTTGTCTTTCTTGTTGTAATAACAGATGAAATACTATGTTTATAGTAGGCAATGGCTCCATCAATAAAATCTGAGCCTTTGTTACATTGAAATCATCATTTAATCCTTTCAAGAAGCACACTACATATTCTGATATTTTCATAGCGTCACACTTACATTTGATGAGGCAAGTGCATGATGGAAGTGGCCTTAATGACTCCAAATCTTCCCAAACAGTTTTCAAATCAGTGAAATAACTTGAAATGTTTCTTTCACCTTGTTTAATTGACTGTAATTCTTGTAATAAATCTGAAATTCGAAAATGATCACCTTTAGAAAACCTCCCCTTCAAATTTTCCCATAGATCTTGAGCATTATCAATGTACACTACACATTGTGCAATCTGTGCAGATAAACATCTTGTAATCCATGATACTACCATGTTATTGCATCTCTCCCAAACATCAAAGTCAGGATCCAAATGATTAGGCACTGGAATTGAACCATTAACAAATTTGTATTTATTCTTTGATCCTAACGCACGCCTCATATTTCTACTCCAAGATTGGTAATTTGATCCATCAAGTGTTGTTGACACAAGAATCGCTCCAGATTCTCCCATGGATGCAAATAATATGGACTCCTAGGGTTTTGTGATCGAATTTCATTGTTATAAGCAGTGATATGAGGATTGTGATCTTGTGTTTCTGAAACATAATCCGCAATTGTAATGATGCTTATGAGAATTCAGAGAGAAATTGGAAGAAGTTGAAGAACTTTGTGAGAAAGGAATGATCGAAGAAAGAAGAGAAGAGAAGAAGCGGTTATCAGTAGTTATCAGAGGTTGCAGCAGTATTCAGAGCATTTTGCTCTGATACCATATTGGTTTTGTGCACATCATAATTATTCTATTATTCATTCATAGAATGCAGAGCCAAAGACCCTATTTATACAAATGATTAACTGTTTTGCTAAAAATAGAAATGGCTAACTGCCATAGTTAGAAACTACTTTCTAGAAACCGAAAGAATAATAAGAAGGCAAATTACAATTGATACAAATCATTACTTAGAGTTAAAATGTTCAAATACAAGTATTAAAATCGGTTGAAAACTGATCAAAATCAGTCGAAACCGATGAAGCGGTCGGAATTTGACTAAACAGGTCGGTTTATACACATTTTTTTAAAATACTTAAAAATTTATTACATGGTGACTCCTCTTTCCAAACATTCTTCAACACTTCAAGGCACAAGCTTTCAAGGCATATGTAGATTATACTTTTTGGTTCCTAACATTGGTGTGTAATCTTGGAGTCAACTATCTGAAGGTAGGATTTGGTGCAAAAATGGAACCTCGATATGAGATAACTTTGACTCTTTGGTGTTAAATGTTAAAAAACCAAATTTATTTGTTTTGTAGGGTGAGTTATGAACTTGTATCATTTATTTATATTTTGTGTTTGTTAAGTGATACTTTTGGATTGATATATGTTTTGCAATTTAGACTTTGAATTTGGTAAAGACTTAAATTGTTTGTTTATGTAAATTTGAGTAGATTATGAATATGAATTATAAATTTGAGTATCTAGTTATTTAAAAAAAATTGTTATAGATTTTTATATATATAAATATAAGCTGGTATGTCCGGTTTAATCGGCATGCGGTTTAATTACTGAACCACTGGTTGAACCACTAAACCACTGGTTGAACCACTGTACCACTATACTAGTAGTGCCTTGATCGGTTTGATAATCGATGCGGTTTTAACAACACTCTTCACTAAGGCCTTGTTTGAGAGATCAATTGAAGGGGAAGGGAAGGAAAAGGAGGAAGGGGGGGGCATAGGAGAGGATTCTCTTGTTTGAGAGTTTAGTTAGAGAAGAGGAAGAATTTTGGAGAATGTTTAAAACCCGCCAAAGCCCTCGTTATACCATTTTTTGTTGTTCCCCCAAATTGAGGTTTTTTGGGAGGAAAACAATGTTAAATACATAATTATCATTACTAATATTTTCTAATTACATTTATGTCTTTTTGTTGTGCATTATATAATACATAACATATTATTGTTTTTTAAAGGAGGGTAAAATAATATTTTTGTATTACATTAACCCTCCATTCAACTCTTATCTAAATTTCATACTTCCAAACAAGGGAGGAGTTTACTTGAATTTGCCTCCCCTTCTCATTCCCTTCTCACCATTTCATCTCTTTCCTTCCTTTTCCCTCCTAACTTCCAAACAAGGATTATTTTATTTCAGCATCAATTGAAATACAATCATTTATTGTGTTGAATAGTACAAGTATTTTCACGTCTTTAGGTCTATTGAATATTTTTCTCTAAACAAGCATCTCCAGAATTGTTTCCAAGTGTTCTTTCTTACAAAGTCTCTCCATCCTAACTCCCTTTTTTAACCCCAAGTATCCAATCTAATGTAGTAGTTTGTTGTGCTTGATCCGTCTTAAATATTATTTAGAATCACAATAGAGTTTCTTAAATTATATTGTTCTTCTATATAAACATATTAGAGCTTATTAAACTCTAGGCGTTTATCCTAAGAGCTTTCTCTAGATATGTTCTATGAACTCAACTCTTTTTTTTTTCTCTCTCTTTACTTCTTTACAAATATCTCGTACAAAGAAAGAGTGTCACTAACAATTTTCTTAGATGTATATATTTAATATGAGTTGTCCCGCTATTAATATTGAAGTCTTCAGTATTTATAATAAATGTTCTATTTCAGTCTAGTCGCTTCAATGGTCTTCTTCAAGTGTGCTTCGTAGTATGATCTGCATGATCGAGTATATCCATTTTGGGAAGAGATTTGTAAATTGAGAAATAATATTTAGTCCATTCAATTCTTTTTTAGGATGTCTTAATATGCTATCCCTTTACTTTCAACTTAATCCATAGTTGTTGACTTTAGAAGGTGGGAGTGTGGGACTGAATGTAGTTTTGATGGATTGGCATGAACATAGATAAAATAATATGTTAAGTTCTTTTAAACCTCATTTCAGTTACTTATGATAATTTGTACCTTTCATGTTCGCTTTATGTTAATCATTGTTAAACTTTGAATCTACAATTTAAAGCCACATTCCTGATTTAATTGATTTTTTGTTGTTGTTGCTAATTGATCTGTAATTTATTATCTATCAATTAAGTAGAAATAATATATGCAAAATATTTCTTATTCGATTAACTGAACATAACTAATATGAGTATGTTAATCTATTAAAATTTTACTTTAAGTCACTATATTTGTTTAAACATCAATTGTCTGGCTTCTTTGGTATTTTTGGCAAATTGAGACAATGAAGTAGCCTAGCACATATTCATCCTCTCTATTTATGTGTAGAGCCCATGTTTACTAATTAGTGGTATCAAAGCTACTCTTGAGAGATTCACATAATTGATATGAAGAGATCCAAAGTGATTGGCTCTAATGATGAAAGTGTTTCAATTCATAGGCCATCAATCTTCGAGTGTGAAGTTTATGGTTGTTGAAAATCAAGAATAAAAATATTCATTGAAGCTATATATATTGATATATGAGAATCTATAGAGAATGGACTAATGTGTAACAATACTTGGTTGATGACATGGTTATGGTTAAGCTTAAATCTCTATGGATCATTGATGAGGAAAATAAAGTATAAACAATTTTTAGGTTAAGAACATGTTGGACCAGACTGCGACCGAGGAGCCTCCAATTACCGGGGAGTTCCATTGTTACATGGGTATGGGAAGAGTGAAGAGTCACAAGTGAGACACCACATCTTGAACCAAAACCTTAAGGTCTTAGTTCTATGGGTCTTTCCTTCTTATAAACTCTTTCACTCATCCCCGCATATCCAATGTGGAACTTCGCACTTGAATAAACCCAACATTATTAGTTCTACATTATCTTATGATGAATTCTTTAGAGGATATCATTATTTAGTGCCAATAATATGTTTGATAGTTTGCAAGCTACCCGTAAGGTATTATGAAGTAATTTTTTTCTAGAATCACCACAATAATGCATGAAAATGAATTGGTTTGTATGTTACAAATTGAAAACATTAGTAATATTAAAAAATATTTCTCATCTCATATGTTATTAGTGATCTTACCAATCTAAGTAAAGTTATTGTGATGATGAATTCGCTAATAAAGTATTGAGATGTCTTGATGGGAATTGACAATCCAAGGTGATCGTTATTATATCCATTACTATATTGTTTGGGAAGATAAAGAAACATGAAATGAAACTTGATGTCTAATACTACATGAAGAAATTGACCAAAAGAAGAATGACATCACTCTTAAAGCAACATTCTCAAGAACATAAAATGATGAAGAGCAACATTATCAAGATGAATATAGTGTTAGAATTTCTGACAATTAGTGGGTCACAAATATAATTCTATAATTGTGTTATGGCCATTATTTAATTTGCCAAAATATAAAAATGATCTTCAGTAATTAATTTGGTGGCTAAGGGCATATGTGTCATGAAATATTATAAGTGTAGATACCTTCAGGCAATTTCTGATTTGATGAAGGGACTGAATCAGAATTATTGCAACTTAAGCAGTAACCGCTTCGGTTACTTTTATGGGTTACGTTCCCCATTTGTAGAGCAATAGGTTCTCAGGTGTGGGGTTAAAGAGAATAAAGGTGGATTAGAATAATGTTATTCATAGGGATAAAAACACTATCAGGTTATCCATAAAATAGAAATAAAGAAAACACTCTCACCATAAGGTTAACACACTAAGCTTTTGGCATTCTCATTCTCCTCTAGAGAAGCAAAAGGAAAACCATCAAGTGCTATCACACCCTCATACCTTCGAGATTCCAAATGGCTAATCAAGGTATGTTCTTCCTGTTCACCGTGAAATCAATTGGGGTTTCTTCGGTCTGGATCAGGAAAACCATCAAGTGCTATCACACCCTCATACCTTCGAGATTCCAAATGGCTAATCAAGGTATGTTCTTCTTCTTCACCATGAAATCAATTGGGGTTTCTTCGGTCTGAATCATGGTTGTTCCATTTGGATTTATGTATGGGTATAAACATTGTATTAAAGGAACAAAGTCATGATCATTAGGACTTCCGCATTCAATCTAAGAATTATAGATGGAGAAATTCTCCAACATATATAGTTATGATTCATCCAATATTGATGAAGACAACCTACACTTATTTGTGAGAACATTTGGAAAGTTACTAAATAAGAATGGAGGCTTTAGGAAATTCCAACGTCAAGGAAAAAAGACTCAAGCAAGAGGAACAATAACACTTCTCTAGAAAAAGTCACATGCTATGAATGTGGAAAAGGACACATTAAATTTACTTGTCATGGTTATTTTAAGAGAAATGTCAAATAGAAGAAGCCTAAAATAATAAGGATGAGAAAGGCAGAAGATCCTACATTGTATTGTGCGATGGAGAGGAAAGTTACTCACACGGTCCGGACGATGAAAAAAGTGAAATGATATATCTAATGACTCAATGTGATAGAAGACAAAATGATAATGAGATGAGTGCAAATGATTTTGATAATTCCCCACTTATGATCAACTTATGATATTTGTGTTGAATTGCAATAGAAAATTAAGAAATTTTCAAAAAATATAGATGTTGGAAAGAAAACGTAACTTTGTTGCATTACAAAAGGATGATTGAGCTTCAAAGTGAAGTAAAAAAATTGATCTTCAAAATGAAACCTTAGACCTCATTTATGCAAATTCCACATGTAATTATGCATCTTACTTATTATACCACATACTAAAAATTGCAAGATTTGGAAAATGAGAATAACGATTTGAAAATGTTTGTAGTAAGATTCACAATGGGCATAACAATCTAAATGCATTGCTTGGCAAAAATATGAAATTTATTCACAAATATGATTTGAGCTATAAAAATTATAATCACAAAAATTTCATATAGGAAACTTGTAGCACATTCTTTATAAATCATTTGATTCATCTCCTACTTATTTATATTGTGACACTTTTAATATACATCTTACTCATGTAATATTCTAAAGTATAGTGTTCCACCAAGTGATTATATATGGATTGGGAAGGGACAAGATCTCAAGGCTAACTTTAAAAGGTATGAGACTATTTAGATGCTTAAATATCCAAATTAACTCTATCTTCAAAGTGTGCCTTAAGACCCATGGAACTTATTGACATATAGGTATTGGGCGCTCGAAGCATATGAACAAAGATAAAAGAAAGCTTGTTGAATTGTATCCCAGGAAAAAAATACATGTCACATATGGAGATAACACCAAATGTAAAATAATTGGAGTCGGTAAAATTGGTAATGTCTTTAAAACTCTAATTGAAAAGATCAGTATATTAAAGGTTTAGAGCATAAACTTTTGAGAATTATCCAAGTTTATGATGAAAGTAATAAGGTGATATTTAATTCTAATTCTTTATGTGATAAAAACATGAAAACTGAAATTAATTTTATAGGTCATAGAGATAATAATAAGTATGCAATAAATTTGGATTATATTACTTTTTTGAATATTAATTATTTATCTACAAAGGAAGATGATATGTGGATTTAGTATAGCAGAGTTATGCATATAAATATCAGTAAACTTGTTTTAAAATATTTAGTAATTGGCTTAACAAAAATAAAGTTTCATGTGGAAAAAATTTGTTATGCATGTCAAAAGTTGAAGTAAACTAAAAATTATTTCCTTCTATTAATTTGATATCCACAACAAGACCATTTGTTTGGATCTTCACATGAATTTATTTGGGCTATCTCAAGTTATGAGTTTTAGTAAATATTATTATGCTTTGCTTATTGGTGGTGATTACTCAAGATTTACTTGGAGTGAAATTAATATTGCAAGTCAAGTGATGAATATGATTCTAATTAAATATATTCTTCAGAAAACATCTTATAAAATTTACAAAGATAGAAAATCAAAAATTTCATTTTTCCATATATTTGTGTGAAATTTTTTATTTTAAATAATAAAAAAAGCTTTGTGAAAATTTGATATAAAAGTGATGAAGACATACTTTTGGGTTGTTCCTTACATAAAAAAGCAAATATAATCTTTCAAAAGGTATCATGATTATTGAGGAGTCTATACAAGTTGCATTTGATGAATCTAACTCTCAACGAGAAAGGTGATTTGTTGTCGTTGAGCTTTCAAATATATTGGGAAGAAGATTTCTGAAAGAACAAGAAGTAGAAAAAGGCGAGGAAGAACCAATACATCAAGTCAATTAGTGCAAGAAGAGTTTCCCAAATCTTAAATGGTAAAGGGTCATCTTATTGACAAAATCATAGGCAATATAAGTAATGGAGTAGTAGCCTTAAATTCAATTCACAATATTTGTAATTTTTTAGTTTTTGTTTCGCAATATTTGTAATTCAATTAGCTATGCAAGACAAAATAAATCAGTTTGAACGAAATGAGATCTGGGATTTAGTTCCTAAATCCAAGAATCGTCCCATGGTACAATATGGTGTTTTAGAAACAAATACGATGAATCGAGCTTTATCATTAACAACAATATTAAACTTGTAGCAAAAGACTTTAGTACATAATAAGGAATAGAGTATGATGAGATTTATGAACTCGTAGCTATATAACAGTCATCGCAATGCTTTTACATTTGCATCTTCTATGAAATTTAAGTATTATCAAATGAATGTGAAAAGTGCATTTCTAAATGGTTTTACTCAATGGAAGTCTATGTTTGTCAATCCTTAGTTTCAAAATTTTAAATTTTCAAATCATTCTTTCAAATTTAAAAAGACTTTATATGGTTTGAGACAAACCCTAAAATCTTGAGATGATAGGCTAAGCAAATTTCTTTTAGAAAAAAGTTTTTAAAGAAGGAAAGTTGATTCAACACTCTTTATTTATAAAAGTAAGAATTACATATTGTTAGTACAAAACCTATCTTAATAATATTATATTTAGTACTACTAACAATATTTTATACAAGAACTTTTAAAACTATGTGACGAGCGAGTTGAAATATCTATGTGTTATGTTGAGAACTAAATTTCTTTTTGGGACTATGATCAAGCAGTTGGGTGATGGAACTTTAGTCAATCAAGATAAATATTTCAAAGAATTATTGAATAAGTTTGATATGGTGAAAATTAAGAAAGCCACAATAAGAATGAAATATCATGTTATTGAGACAAAGATGATAGAGGACAAGCAATTGAGGTCACAAAGTGTCATGACTTAATTAGTTACTTATTATATTTAATTAATGACCATTAGACCAATATTCTATTTAGTATATGTATATGTGATAGATATCAATCTAATTTAAAAGATTAACATATGTAAACCACTAAAAGGATTTTGCAATATTGTAAAGAAATAATAATTATAAGATTATGGTATCCCAATAGTACAAACTTAAATCTAATATGTTATTCTAATTCCGACTTTACCAAATACAAATAGGTCGGAAATATATTGGTGGTAATTATCACTTATTAGGAAGATCTTTAGGTTATTGGCATAACGAAAAACAATGTTAGGTAGCTTTGTCAATATCTCAATGACTAAAGCGAAATATATTGGCATAGGCTCAACTTTTTTTGGATAAAGCAACAACCCCATATTCCAACTCGATATGATAATACTAGTTTATCCAACCTAAGAGATCTATCTTGCATTCTTGAACTAAAATACAGAGATTAGCCATTATTTCTTAAGAGATTTTGTATAAAAAAGAGATTGCATTATACAGTTTGTTGAGATTTGATAGCAATGAGTTGATATTTGTACAAAACCTCTTCCTAAAAACATATTCCTCTATATTATAAGATTATACGATAACTAGGTATTCTAAATGAAAACTAGGTAGCTTAATTGTTTCAAAGTCTCAGCTTAATTAGAATCTGATTAAATGATTTCATGTCTTAGATTTATATATGTTTGTTCCACATTTTCTTTATCTATTTTGATTGAAATCCTTGATTATATGATTTTTTTTAATGTTTAGAAGTATGAATATCAGAATTGACAAGATTAAGTGAAAATAAGGTATAAATGCATCATAATTTATTAATAATGAATTATCTAATGCACTAGGTATCAAAAGCGCGTGCTTAATCAATCAATAATTAATTAACTAACCCAAAATTGCACAAGATCATGTGTCTAATCCATTAATAATCAATGGAATGGAGAGAAATTGATTACATAACCTATTATCCCCTGAATTTTTGCCAAGTTAAACTCATTTTGTTGTACAAAAAAAGAGTAAATGAATACCCTTGATAGTAAAATAAATATTTTTTGTTGTCCGAAACACAATTTTCATTTGCCAATTTTCAGGATTCAAATATCTAAAAAATGGAAGAAGCTACCTGATTTTTCCAAAAACCAATGGTGGGTGTTAATGACATCCCAACAAAGAGAGAACAAGAGAGGAAGGAGAAAAAATACCTCTTTACTTTTATTGATATATGGAAAGAATACAAAGCACACTTTCAAAAGAGAACACCCAAGTATTTATACAAAAATAGAAAAAAGGAATCCTAAATAATTAACTAACTTAATTTACACATGTGAAAAATTGGAAAATACTGATGAAAACAACATTGCTTGGCTTTCACGTAATCATAGGTGTACCAAGTGACTCAGGCCTGATGTGGCATGGTAGGGAAACGTGGCCAAGAAACCTCGGTCAGATGGTCTTTAAATGTGTCATTGGTCGTGACCAAGATAACTCGATCAGACGGCTTGGGGCGTGGGTGCCTCGACCTGATCAGGCCAACTTCAACTTTCTTGGTCAGAATCCTAGCGTCAGTTTCAGCTTCCTCGATCAGACACTCTACATCAGCAACCTTGGCCTTGGTTCTAGTTTCCTCAGTTAGAGACTCCGCACCAACAATCTTGGCCTGCATAAGGACACAATTAGATCCTAGAGTTGGCGCATGAGCAGTAAGGCTTGGCACACCATGGCCCTTACTTGGCGCATTAACACCAACTTCATTGATCAGCAAGTTAATTTGCTCGGGCACCAATTTAACTTGCTTGGGCATATTGTCTTGCTTAATATTAATATTGTTTGATACCCCTCCTAGACGGGGCACATATATTGATGAGGCCCACCTTGGCTCCTATAGCTTGGGTCAATGCATCTGCTAGCTGAAGATTGGATGAGACTAGTAGAAGCTTGATTTATCTCGTAGCACACTTTTCCCTTGCTATATGATAATCTAATTCTATATGCCTACTTCTTTCTATAAGTTTAAGATGCCAACTAAGAGCGGGGTGAATTAGTTGTTGGGAAAATATAGCTGATTTTTCTACTATGTTATCAAAGTGTATGTGCAGCAGATTATTTATGCAGAATTTGACCAAGTAAAGCAAAAATAAATATCGAGAAAAAGTAGAAGAGTACACAGAGAATTTTATAATGGTCCACCTTCTTGTCCATCGAAGGTTACATCCAATACTCTTGCCACACAAAAGATTTTCCACTAGATAATTTGAGTTGTAATTACAAATTCTCTCCCCGAGACCCTTATGCCTTACACACTCACAACTTATCTACCCTGAAAATTCTATTTTCAAGTGAACTCTTTTCCCCTTCTCAAGACATCCTTGTGATGAAAAGTTTACAACCAAGATGAAGAATATAACAATGGTTGGATTGCCTTTACAAGTTTTGACAATTCTATAACTTGCAATCCTTAATCTCACAATATAAATACTCAGTATACAATGCTCTTAATCTTTTTAAAGTTTAGAACAAATGCACTTTAGAAGCAACTTCAGAAAATCTGAAAGTTTAGGAACAAAGTTGCTAACAAAATATGCAGAATTTTGTTTACTAAGTTTTAAAAGTTTTTGTGTGATTGTATGTTATTGTGTGTTTCGTGTATATTGAATTTGGATGTCACAATGCCTTTAAATAGGCTTCCAATCAGCCAAGATATCCTTCCATGATGGGGAGACACCATTGGAATGAAACCTATTCACTTTGGATGAACGTTGTTCATTTGAATTTGAAAATATGGTTTCAATAGCTCTGTGTAATCGATTGTCACGATGTGGTTATCGATTATCCAAATGTTCTGTTCAACGTGGTAATCGATTAATACACTTGATTAATCGGTTTTATCAGTCAGTTTTTCTTTGTAACTATTTTCTTTGTCAGGTAATCTGTTACACAATTCTAGTAACCTATTATCGACTGCCACACAATTCAGGTAACCTGTTACCTAGTTCTGGTAACCTGTTACACAGGTCAAGTAACTCATTACTTAGCAATTTAACTTTGCATTTTAGACATATCCAATTCCTTAAAAATGATTTTGATTTCTTTGAGCATTGTATCACAAAATTGGCTTGATGCCTTTTTCTCTTATTCCTCCCTCATATATATAGTACATCATTCTTTAATGGAAATCTTTCCCATTTACAACTAATAATTACATGATTATTGCATTTCCTATTTCCTAGTATGAATATTAGGAAACCTAAATAAATACAATGAATATGTGAATATATGATTTCCTAATTTATATAACTAATAATAGGAAATCAACTATATACATTTATAGCCAATAAGATCAAATGGATTCTTCTGAATCCTTGCCTAACATCCCCCCTCAAATTGATGCGGCTGATCCAGAAGCATCAATTTGCTAATGAGAAACTGGTGACGAGGACGAGGAACAGCCTTGGTAAAAATATCTGCTAGCGGAAGTGTAGAGGTCACATGTGGAAGGGAAATGATATGATCATCATAGGCTTCACGGATGGAATGACAATCTACCTCAATGTGCTTAGTACGTTCATGAAAAACGGGATTGGCGGCAATTTGAATAGCACTAGTATTGTCAGCAAGGAGAGACGTGGCATTGGGTTGAGGAAAGCCAAGGTCAGCCAAAAGACCATGAAGCCAAATAATTTCAGAACATGCTAGAGACATAGCCCGATATTCAGATTCAGTAGAAGATTTAGAAACCCGTGATTGCTTTTTGCTCTTCTAAGAAATAAGTGCTGGACCTAGGAACATGCACCAGCCAGTGACAGATCATCGAGTATCTGGGCAACCAGCCCAATCTGCATCACTGTAGCCAAGCAATTGAAGAGAGGAACCGGCTGGGAAAAACAACCCCCGATGAGAAGTTCCTTTCAAGTAACGAATGAAACGGCGAACAACAGTCAAATGAAGATGGCGAGGTGTGTGCATAAATTGGCTAACTTGCTGGACTGCAAAGGAGATGCGAGGACGGGTAATAGTCAAGTAATTTAGGTTGCCTACTAATTGGCGATATAGTAGAGGATTAGGTAGAATGTCACCTTCATCACGATGATACTTGACATTGACTTCCATAGGAGTGTCAACGGGATTAGCCATTTGAAGACCAACCAAAGAAATTAAATCCTCTGTATATTTATGTTGGTGAAGTAAAACACCCTTGGAGTTAGAATGAACCTCGAGGCCCAAAAAGTAGTGTAGGCAACCTAGATCCTTCATCTGAAACAAAGCTTGGAGCTGGCGTTTGAGGTGTTGTATGGAAACATCATCAGAGCCAGTGATGACCATGTCATCAACATAAATAAGTAGAAGAACAATACCAACTTGTGTTTTATGAATAAATAAAGATGAATCATATTGGCTCTAAAGAAAAGAGAAGCCTTGTAGAGTAGACCGAAACTTGTTATACCATGCCCGAGGAGCCTTGTAGTGAACGGTTCAACTTGCATACGCCTTCAGAAGAGGAAAATAAGCCTGGAGGCGGAGTCATATAAATATCTTCTGTCAAGTCACCATGAAGAAATGCATTCTTCACATCCATTTGATGGAGGGACCATCCATTGGAGGCAGCTATAGTAAGAACAGTTCTTATGGTGGTCATTTTAGCCACTGGTGCAAATGTTTCATCATAATCCACACCAAATTCCTGTTTGTTACCTAAAGCAACCAATCAAGCCTTGTAACGATTGAGATAGCCATCAGAATTAAGCTTCACAAAATATATCCATTTGCAGCCAATGGGTTTGACGCCTGGTGGGGATGGAACAATATCCCAAGTATAATTCTCCTGAAGTGCCTACAACTCATCTTGCATGGCTTTTACCCAATCACATCCTTAACAGCTTGTGAGTAACACGTAGGGACAAAGATGGTAGATAAAGACGCATTAAGATAAGTATGAGAAAACCCGTACCTGTCCGGGGGATGAGAAATGCGAGTTGACTTTCGAAGTGGTGTAGGATCAGGAGATATATCAGCATCCTCAGGAGAGGGGTCAGCGTCAGGATGTGGCAAAGTGGGTTGGCGTCTTACATAAACAATCCCTGGTGTAAAGCGCTCGATAACACGAGGCACCTCATCAAAGTTAGGAAGAGTAGCCAAAACAAGCAAGCTAGGTGCTTGACTAGGAAAAAAATATTGATCATCAAAGAAAATCACATTCCTTGATGTGCGTATACGATTGGCAGCAACATCATAACACTTGAACCCCTTGTGAATGCTACTATAACCCATAAATGCACACTTAACAGATTGTGGCCCAAGTTTGTGACGTTCAATAGATGGTAAGTGAACAAAGCAGACACAACCGAAGGTGTGAAGATTATCATAAGTAGGCTGCATATTATAGAGACGAAAGAAAGGATAATCAAAGTCAATAACCTGAGAAGGAAGACGATTGATCAAGTAGACAGCAGTAGACAAAGCTTCTACCCAAAATTGAGGGGGAACAGAGCCTTGAAGAAGTAAAGTTCTTGTGATATCAAGCAAGTGCCTATTTTTTCGTTCAGCCATGCCATTTTGTTGAGGCGTGTACGGACATGAACGCTGAGAAACAATTCCTTTTTGCTGCATGTAGTCCTGAAATTCATTAGAAATATATTCGCCACCTGAATCAGTTCTCAAAGTCTTAATACATGTTTTAAACTGATTTTCAACATATGCCAAAAATTTCTGGAATGTTGAGAAAACTTCAGATTTAGAACGGAGAAAATATATCCATGTAAATCGACTGTAGTCATCAATATAGGTCACAAAATATTTGTACTTGGCATGAGATATCACTGGAGATATGCCCCAAACATCACTATGAATAATATCAAAACAGTGTGCAACTCGCTGACCATTAGATGGAAAATGTAGAATTTTACTTTTAGCAAGCTTACATATAGGACAGTCAAAGGATACACTAGACATGACATTTTTATTTCCCAACAAACCAGTTTTAAGTAAATGAGACAAAACAACTGAATTTGGATGACCCAACTTTTGATGCCAGGCCTCACATTTATTTGAGATACTAGTACAAGCAAAAGAGGAAATACTAGGAAGAGTAAATTGTAACGGAAATAATCTGCCCACTTTAGGCCCCTTCGCGATCACCTTCCCTGACGCCTGATCCTGCACAAGACAACCATCCCGAGAAAAATTCACATTGTAATTATCATCAACTAATTGTCCCACTGAAATTAAATTGCAAACAAGTCCCGGAGAAACAAACACATTTTGAAAAGAGGAATTAATATCCCCCACAACAACAATTGAAAGGGTATTACCATCAGCGATTTGAATGGTTTGTGTTCCCGTGTAGGATTGAACATTGTGTAAATAGTTTGGGGAACCAGTCACATGATTTGAGGCCCCAGAATCAACAAATCAGGGGGTAGAGTTATGATTGGGCTTACCTTGAATACCTAAGGCAGAGAGTGATGAGATTACAATTTGCTGCACTATTTCAGGAGTAGGAATAAGAACAGTAGGGACTGCAAAAGGTGCTGGTGTGGAGGGCTGTCCAGGAACAGCAG
>NC_032010.1:10668003-10703137 GCF_001865875.1 Lupinus angustifolius | reverse complement strand
GAGAAGATCCATCAATATGACCCCATAGTCCTTTCCCTTTCACGAACATCTTAAACTGAAACTCCTAGGCAGAATAGTTTTTCCCATTAAAACGAGCACACAAATTCTCAAGGGCCATGGAAAAATCAAGGAAACAAGAAACCAAGAAGCCAAGAACTAGAGGAGACTAAAAAAAAGACCAACAACAAATAAAACTCACTATTGCCTCTAAAGGACTCGTGATACAATATCACAAAATTGACTTGATCCTTTTTCTCTTATTCCTCCCTCATATATATAGTACATCATCCTTTAATGGGAATCTTTCCCATTTACAACTAATAATTACATGATTATTGCATTTCCTATTTCGTAGGCTGAATATTAGGAAACCTAAATAAATACAATGAATATGCGAATATATGATTTCCTAATTTATATAACTAATAATAGGAAATCAACTATATACATTTATAGCCAATAAGATCAAATGCATTCTGCTGAATCCTTGCCTAACACATTGCTACTAAATATCAAAGTGAGTGTAAGGATAGAAGTACCTATATGAAGACTTAATCTATAAACATCTTGAAGCTTGAATCTTTTATGTCTTCATGGTCTTCTTCTTTTTCTTCTTCTTGTGATCTTGGTGTCTTCGTCAAAACCGTGCCAAGGTCAGGAGCAAGATCTTCTTCACACTTTCATGAAAAATAGGGTTAAAAGCAATATAGATACTTGATTAATTATCACAATATAATAAAGCAGGTAAAGAATAAACATTTTGTAAAACTTGTAGTAAATAAGTTATCCAAGTGATCTCACAAGCAGTAATAGCCATTGCCTTATATTCAGCTTCATAAGAGCTTCTAGAAATAGTTTTTTGTTTCTTAGATTTCCATGATATTAAGGCCCTAACAAATGCAATAACTACTTGTTAATCTTCTAGTGTCTCAGCATGAAGCTCAATCACTATCATTATAGGCTTTAATCTAAATAGAAGAGTTGCAAGGAAAGAACAAGCCTAAATTATGTGATCCTTCCAGGTATCTCAATACTCTTAATGCTCCATTGTGATGTACATTAGTAAGAGTGGCCATAAATTGAGTTAATTGTGAAATAGAGAAACATATATCAGGCCTTGTGTTAGTGAGATAGATGAGTCTGCTAATCAGCCTCCTGAAGTCACGAAATTATTTGATTTTTCCATGGTTTATATATTGGATCAGTCTTGAGAGGGTATGCTGCCATCACCAAAACTCAATTTCTTTTTTGTAATCAAGCTCATCTCCATTGATCTATGCCATTGGTGGTAATTATTACCATTCAGCAAAGGATACATTATTCACTTGTCGGGTTCTCTAAAGGATGCATATAATAGGGAGATGATGGATCTTGTGAAGGATCCAATGTTAAGTTGGAGGGATTGGTTGGCATAATGGAAGCCATCTCTTGAATGTAACAACGCTCTTAAAAGAGCTCTGATACCATCTAAAAACGGAAGAATATTCATGAGCTTTCTAAGAACTAGTGATGGGTGTTAATGGCAACCCAACAAAGAGAGAACAAGAGATGAAGAAAAAAATACCTCTTTACTTTTATTGACATGTGAAAAGAATACAAAGCACACTTTCAAAACAGAACACCCAAGTATTTATACAAAAATAGAAAAGAAATCATAACTAATTAACTAACTTAATTTACACATGTAAAAAAATAAGAAAAGAATGATAAAAACAACATTGCTTGGCTTCCACGTAATCATTGGTGCACCAAGTGACTTAGGTCTGGTGGGAAAAACGTGATTGAGAAACCTCATTTAGATGGTCTTTAAATGTGCCATTGGTCGTGACCGAGATAACACGGTCAGATGGCTTGGGGTGTGGGTGCCTCGACCTGATCTGGCCAACTTCAGCTTTCTCGGTCTGAATCATAACGTTAATTCCAACTTCCTTAGTCAGACACTTTGCATCAGCAACCTTGGCCCTGGTTCTAGTTTCCTCGGTGAGAGACTTACGCCAACAATCTTAGCCTACATAAGAACACGATCAGATCCATGAGTTGGCACATGAGTAGCAAGGCTTGGCGCACCATGGCTCCTACTTGGTGCATGAGCACCAACTTCCTAGATCAACAAGTTAACTTGCTTGGATAACAATTTAACTTGCTTGGGCATATTACCTTGCTCAATATTGATATTGTTTGATAAAATAGCTAATAACAAACTTTATCTTGGATGAATTTTCATTAGTTATCAATCTACACAATTTATTTTCTACAAACCTAGTTAAAATGATTGGATATTTATCCCATTTTTATTTTTATCGGGTTAAATCATGCAAGGCTCATGTTCAAGGGGTTTTTTTCATTGTCATCAATTATTTTTTCTACTATAACATGCATATTTAAGATAATGGTATGTTGTAATATTTTTTTTATTGCATACAGAAGGTATTTAAGTTAAGAATGTGATATTTGTTATATAATAATATATTATTGAGAGAATCTCAATAAGTTTGATTATATCTGAAATATTAATTGTAATATCATAAACAAAAATGATATTAATTATTATTTTTTATTAAACACAATCTTAAATATAATTTGAGTGTTATAAGAGAAATTAGTTTGTAAATAATAAAAGCTTAAAGTAAAATTATTAAGAACATTTTTAGTCATTTTTTTATAAGTGGGTATCCACTTACTTCAATTGAACTGCGAGACTGGCTTTTATTATTATAATAATATAATATAATCACATGACACCCAAATTATCTTGTCATTATTTAATAATTGGGGGGAACAAAAAACACCAACTATCCTGAACTTTGCATGAACTGAGATTGTAGTCATAAATTTCAAATGTATTGTAAAAAGTTTTTACAAACCGTCACAACAAAATTATTTTATTCTCATTATAACTATCTAAAAAGTTACATATGATTAGTTAATAATGTCGTGCATGGAAAATAGACTCGTAAAATATGGGGGAAAATAAAAAACACCCACTATCCTGAACTTTACCTATACTCATAATTTCTTTTAATCATATTTCAAAATATCTATTATATAAGGAGGGATCCATTTACATCCAAGTTAAGTTATACTAATAACACTTAATTTTATTCATTGATTTTCTTAAATCTAATTGACCAAATGGATGAAAATTAAAAAAATATAAAATTCATTTTTTCTCTCTCATCACTTATTTCCCCACTCACTTGGACCGTTGGATTTAAGAAAATCAGTTAATGAGATTGAATGTAAGTAGTATAACTTAACTTGTAAACAAATCCACGCTCCTATTACATATCTAATATTGTTTCTAAAGATTAAATCTTGAATTCATATAAATATATTTTATGTTACTCACCTGACAATATATTTTCAAACAACTCCTCACCAAGCTGACCTATCAAACAAATTAAGCCAACATGAAGCTAAGCAAGTTAACTTATTGGTTAAGCAATCAGATTCTTCACCAAATGCAGAACAAATTCAGCAAAGTCTGGTAAGATCTAAAGTTAATATCTCAACCATTTCTAACTCAAATTATGTTCATTGCAGCCTTGATCAAAACAGAGCAGATGAGAATGAATGGAGCAAGGAATTGCACTTAGACTCAAAACAATGCACCAGAAGCTTGGATCAGAGCAGAAGCTGTTCAATCCAATTCAACAAGGTGTTATGCGTGAACCAGACCAAGGATATTCACAAAGGCATTGTGGATTTTAGTGATCATGATTGTCAGGACTACAATTTTCATTACAGCCTTATTCAGGTCAAGTGCACCTTGCTTGGACAAGCCTATTTCATGCCTTTGGGCTCCTCTAGTCTATGCAACATTAATTGTTTAAGTCATAAGCTCAGAGATCCTAAGATCATTGTGTGTAATGCTCATAATTCAAAGTCTAGCTATCTTTTCTTATGGTTTAAGCATATTAAGCATGTGTTAAATATGTTTGTCAACTTAGTTGGTTAAGTAGTTTGTTAAAGCCTTTCTGTTTTGGCTTTAGGTAGTTTTAGTTTTCTGCTTGTTATATATGGTTGAAACTTTCCCATTGTAAAGTTAAGTTTTTCATTCATTCAATAATAAAATATCAAGGTGCATTCTTTTTAAGTTCTTGCATTTCTTTTTTGGGTTTTCATACTCTTCTTTGTTTCTTGTTGATCATCAAAAGAAGTTCTTATTTCTTTGATGACCCACAAAATTGAAAATGCTTAAAAGTGATAGTAAGGTAGTGGTATATTTCATACCTTAAAGTTGGAAGAGAAGGAGGGTAGAGATTAAAAATGGGATGAGAAAATTGAGTGTAGTAGAAATATTTTATGCATATCTATTACATATCTAACCTTGTTTGTAAATTATATAATCATGAGATTAAATCTTGAATTCATATAAATATATATCATATTACTCACCTGACAAAATATTCTGAAACAATTAATCTACCAAGCTAACCCACAAAATTGAATATGCTAACAAATGATAGCAAGACAATGGTATCTTTGACACATTAAATTTGGAAGAGAAGGAAGAAGTTGATGTATGATATTGAACTAGCCGTTTTCATCATCGCCAAATCGTTACCATGAATTTTTTTCATGCATTCATTTAGGGTGATTGAAAATGCTTAAAAATGATAGCAAGACAATGATATCTTTCACACCTTAAATTGAAATATAGAAATTATGTCTATTAAATTACCTAAACACCCATAAGATATGTTTTGCATTTATATAGTAGTATAGAATAGACATAATCACATGACATAAAATTTTAAAATAATTATAGACTTTGAGGGTAAATGTTAGTTAATAATTAAAATATAAATGTAAATAATTAAATAAAATTAAGAATAAATGAAAAAATTATATTTTTAAATTTATTGAATTTAACAGAATTCCTCTATTTCCATAGAGGAGAATGTAAAATTTATTACAACAACTCAATTTTTAGGACTAGAAATATAATATGAATACTTTGTTAAGATGAATAAAACCTTAATTTAATAGAAAAATATTAGCAAAGTAATTTAGGTGTAGAAAAATATTTGTACAAAAGCATCGAAAAATAATTATTAATTTCTTCTTAATAGAAATAATAAATGAGTATTTATTTAAGAATATAATATCTATCAATTGTTTACATTATGTTTATTTAATAGAATCAGTAATTAATTAAATATAAATAATAAATGATGTAATAATATTTTCCCCTTTTATTTAATCAGATTGATGAGTGTGGATTGCTGAATGTGCAGGGTTTAGGATCTACCGATACAGCTCACAGTACTGCATCTCGTCTCCTCTGAGACTCAATCCATCACTACCATCCAATCAGCTTCCAAGGTTCATCCCTTCTTATCTTATTCTATTATCTTCATCATAATTCACGCTTCCATATTTTCCTTCTCCATTTTCATACCCCGTTTCTGTAATCTGATTATTATTTTACATCTCTCCAATTTACAGTCTCATGGCTTCAAATTCCCAAAAGGACTCTCCTGTTGGTATGTTCCCAATTTGTTTGATTATGGATACCTTTCTTAAAAATATGCAATTTCTTTTTTATATTTTCAAGGCCTGTGCATCTAATACACAAAAAATTCTGATTATTCCTTAACATGTGCCCTTAATGAATCCTTACAATTTTTTTGTGGTTAATGCGATAAAACTAAGTCGTGGTTATCTATAATATAGGTGCTCATCATTTGTTGTCTTTGACTACTATTCCTTGTAGAAGTAGTATGAGCCATTATTTAAAGGTCCTATTCGGTTCTGTTTGTTAGTGCTTTCTTTATTTGATTTACTCCTAATTTGTTTTCTACTTTTCTCCCTATAAATCATACAAGTAATTATGGCATATTGGCTTTCGATTCTTGAATTTTATAGTGCCTTAGCTTCACACATGTTTATATTTTCTTAGATGACAAAGTTGGTACGGCTGAGAATAAAAATGTAAAGGGTGAAAAATCCTCTGCAGATCCGTCGACAGAACAAAGAGCTGCTTCTGCAACTGCTGCTGGGTTTACACCCAATCCTTTTGATTTTTCAGCAATGTCTGGTCTGCTCAATGTATATCATCTAATCTCCATCTTTTATGTATCACTTCTGCTGTATTTATTGATAATTAGGCTTAGTTAATGATGCTGAATATGTTTTCATGGTCTTTGTGAGCATATTCTGCTTACACAGAATATTGTTTGTCTACATGTGTGTATTTTTCTAAGTCTTGGTGGTGCACTGAATATGGAGTGGAGCATATAGTTTGACAATGATGCCAGTATTTCCGAGGAATAAAATTCTTAATTGTTCTAGAGATCTTCACTGTTGGCAATGAGCACTCAATACAGTTGTACCTGCCTTCTCTTTTGGTGCTTTCCAGAGCATGAGTAGAGGAGTGAGCCTTTATTGGTTGTTGCCAATGTGGATAAAGATTGTGGTAGATAGTCTAATAGCTGCTATCTTATTGATCTTCGTAAAACTGTCAATAATTGAAATCTACTAGAAATTTTAAATAAGGGCACAGGAGGAGAATGGGGGCATTGAGGTATTTGGAGAGAGAAGTGAGAGTGACAGTCCCAAGTCCCTCCAATACTAGGGGATTCAGTGTAAACATTCATTGTTCTCTATCTCGGTATCACTCTACTGTCTCAGAGGCTTGTTAAATCAATGATATTCTAATATTTTCTGCATTTCCGATTCAGCTCTATCAGAATGCTGTTAGTTAGAAATCAGACCTTGATTTTTATTGCTGCTGATGTTGTTGTTGTTGAGGCCTTCTAATGCCTTGAATGTGAAATGCATAGGATCCAAGTATCAAGGAATTGGCTGAACAGATAGCAAAAGATCCTTCATTCAACCAGATGGCTGAACAGCTTCAGAAAACTTTTCAGGGTGCAACACCTGATAGTATCCCTAACTTTGATAATCAGCAATATATGCAAACCATGCAACAGGTTATGCAGAATCCCGATTTTATGACCATGGCTGAGCGCCTTGGCAATGCATTGGTGCAGGTATTTATAAAATTTTCCCTTTCTACTTCTTGTTACATGAGATTTTGACTGTTTGATGAAATGTATGTGCTCTCTATCCCAGGATCCATCTATGTCTGCCATGCTTGAAAGTTTTACTAATCCATCAAATAAAGAGCAGATTGAAGAGAGAATGGCACGCATCAAGGAAGATCCATCATTGAAACATATTTTAGAAGAGATAGAGACCGGTGGTCCTTCTGCTATGATGAGGTTTTAATGGCTGCAACATTTTTTTAAACTATCTTTTACAGTTTTGACATTTCTAGATTTCCATCATAATATACGTTGTATTAAACTAGGTAGTCAATTACAGATAGCGTCCGGCCCCAAAAGCAATTTAGTGAGATGGTCGCTACAGCTAATGGGAAAAAATACAAGTAATTTATTCCCTACACATATAAATACACAAAATTACTAAAATACACCAAATTAAAGAAGTGAGTATGTGCAGTAGGGAAAGAGAGTGTTGCAGGAAGACTGGAAGAGAGCATTGCAGCAGGCATCAACAGGGAGGGATTAATGCTGCATGGATGGATTAATGATATTTCTGTAAGCACAAAGAGAAAAAGGGAAAAGATTTCTGTTACTAGCTCACTGGTGCAGCTACACGTTTTCACATGTGTTTTGAAAGAGGGAAAGAAGTAGAAGAGTATTTTGTCAAAAAACCTTAAAAAACCAATACCAGTAATTAAAAAATAAGGGCAAAAAGACATTTCTCATTTAAAATTAGGTTTTACTTACCATCAACCTGAAGCAGGTTCTGGACTGAAAAAATGGAGCGCGATTCGACCGGCGACAGCCGTGACGGCAAACTGCACCACTATCAGCCGTTTCATCGCTGGGAGGGGCTGACAACCTGCGTGACGCCGCCATCGCACTGTTTCCACATGTGGTTGACTAAATATAAAATGGTTGCTTAAAATTTCTTTTTATACAGATATTGGAATGATGAGGAGGTTTTGGGCAAGTTGGGACAAGCCATGGGCGTTGCAAATTCTGGTGATGCAGCTGCTTCTGCCGTAAACTCTGTGCCAGATGAAACAGATGATGTGGGAAATGAAGATGAATCAATTGTTCATCATACTGCTAGTACTGGTGATGTAGAGGTATGGCGTAGCTCTTTTTGTGCACATGCGTATGCTTTTAAAGCTTTCTTCCTTTTGAAGAAGTCATGAATATTTAGGTTGTGGTTGAAGTTATTGAGATGAAAAAGAGAAAGTGGAAATTTATTGTTATGCTTCCACAGTGAACTTGTTTAGGTAGAAGGTACAGATCTAGAACATGTGAATTAAGTTGAGTTCATAGTGAATTTGATGAAATGAAACCAGGCCTTAGTGTATTGGTTTCTCTAACAATTGGAATTGGGACTCTTGGAGTCTGACTTAATTGTCTAACAACTCCAACAACAAAGGTTATGTCAAGTGTAGATACAGCCATGTAAACAAATTTTCCAATTAGCCTTTCATCGTTGAGCTCGGTTGTCAGTTACCAAACCACTCAACTTCATCTTTCAGAAACTTCCCATTGGGATCCTTTGGAGTCTCTACCGGTTTAGCTTCTAGAGTACCTTTTCCGCTAACAAATTAATTCCATATTTCCTTTTAAGGAAGATAAAATGCTTACTTTGATCTGGCCACTTTTTTACCTCAAAATCATCTGATTTTAATTTTTACCAAGGTCCTTTATATAATTAGACAATGGTGCTGATGTTAAATTTTCAGAGGACCTTTAAGTACGAGAATGCTTCCCTGCATCTCTGGTGTCTTCCTTCCTTATACAACTCTTGTCTGTTCAAGGTCCAAATCTTCTTGGAATTTCCAGTTTTTTGTTAATTTAAACTAGTGAGATCTCTGAGCTGGAATTACTTTTGGGCCTCATTATCTTTGTTCCTTTGTCTTCTGATTCGTGGGAAAATATTTGGTCGCTTGATGCTTTTAGGGTGTTTTCATGCATTTTCTTTATCCAATTTCTAACTCATTCGTTAACTGGAAACATCTTCCCATATCCTGCTTTGGAGGTCTAAGGATGCCTCTAAGATCATGTCTTTTATTTGGAAAGTGGAGGTTAATAGAATAAATACTGCTGCATGTTTGCTAGCCACAATTTTCTCTTCCCCTTAATGTGTTTTTTGTGTGGTACCTGTTTAAAATCTGATGCATTCTCAATATAACAACCAGAAAAAGTAGGAAAAGACATCAAATATGGAGATACTGTATTCTAGAATTCAGAACAGAATAGGAAGATAAAGATGAAGACCCCCATTGGGTCCTCCTCCCCAGAGCTGAGGCTCTCCCAACCAATGGATAAAAACCGTCCTGTCCAAGCAGAAAACAGCAAAAACCAATCTGAATTCCTACTCTCCTCTATCCCTCAAAACATAATCATTGTGGCCTATTAATTATTTGGTTGAAATTACATCTTCACCCCTTCCCTCCTTGTTCACATTTTTGTTCCAAATGCCTCTTGGACATCTCCTGCACTCTCAAACTTGTGAGCTCATTATTGTTTAGGTATCTGACTTGCTCCTCACTTGTGCCAGAGGTTTAAGGTCTCTATCAAAATCTTTTCCTCGTCTTTTCATGCACTATTATGTTTTTAGGGGGTTTCCTTAATTGATATGCAAAGGAATTGGGTAGTTTTTCTCAATCTCAATTGATGTTTTCTCTTTATCTTTGTTATTTTTTTCCCAATTATCACTGAGAAATCCTTATTCTTCAAACCCTCCTACTTTTCTTCTCTTCCCCTGAATGAATTTCTTTAAAATGAAGTTTTTCACATATAAGATTTTGGAGTGAAAGAAGCTAAGTACAAACTTTGGAAATCATTCATTGAATCTGGATGCTTTAAACCTTTCAGTTAGTGACAAGAATGAGGAATCACTATTCAAACTAAAGTAGCAAAATCATTTAATATGGCTTTTGTATGCTACATACAGGGGTTTGTGTGCCCTATACAAGGGGTTGTATGCTTCATGTTCTTGTTATCTTTTTCAACAAATAGAAAGGATTTAGAGATCAATATTTTTTCATTGGGCGTGATTTATGACAAAGCGTTATGGGCTCGATTGATCCATGCAGCTGACTCCATCTAATGAGAGTAAGACTTGGTTGCTATTGTTGTCATTTCTCATTTGTCAAGTATTGGTTTCATTGTTAACTAGTTCTGCTCTTGTTAAATTCAGCCATTACCTTTATTGTTTCTGGTATAAAGGGTGACTCAGTGCACGAGCCGTCCATTTAGTGGGGTTCGGGGATGGTAGATGTACATAGCCTTACCCCACAAGTGGAGAGGATGTTTCCAGGATTTTAACCCTAGACCTCATGGTCACTAAGCAACAACCTTACTGTTGCGTCAATCTTACCCTCTTTATTGTTTCTGGATATGATTTGAGAGAACATTTGCGAGCTAAAATTTCATATCTATCCATTAGGGTTTGAAAAATGCATTAGCCTCTGGTTCTGACAAGGATGAAGAAGATTCAGAGGGAAGAACAGCTTTGCATTTTTCCTGTGGATATGGAGAGGTATGTTATTATTCTGGATAAATTTCTTCTCTTCTGTCTTTGGTGAAAATCATTGTTCATTGCAAGAAAGAATATTCTTTTAATCAGACATTTATAGTCATGTACAGCATGCTTGTCTGTGTCAAACGTTCAACACACTTCAGTATAGCACAATGGTTATCATCATGCTTCATAGTCTATCATCTGTGCATTTTAAAAAATTATTATATGTCTATAATTTGAAAATTAGACGTATTAATAACTAAGGATTTAAAAGATTATTATTGAGGCAAGGGGTGGGGATATGGAGGTAGCAGTGGCAATGCTATTGGGGTAACATTGTTGCTAGCAATGGTGAAGGTGGAGGTAGCAATTACACTTGTGGTCTTAGGGGTGGTGGCAGCGGTGAGTGGCTACAAAGGCCATGGTAGTGGAGAGTGAAATTGTCTCTCCGGCCACATGTCCCTTCTAGGATGAGCAAGAAAAAAAAGGAAAAGCTCATCAATTAGAAATTTAGGATTTTAGGTAGGCTATTTCTATGCGTGGCCAAGCAAGTGTGCTTGTTATTATTCCAGGTGAAGTGCGCACAAGTTCTCCTTGAGGCTGGTGCCAAAGTGGATGCTTTGGACAAGAATAAAAACACAGCTCTTCATTATGCTGCTGGTTATGGCAGGAAGGAATGTGTGGCTCTTCTCCTTGAAAATGGTGCTGCAGTGTAAGTAGTCATTTCAGATTCTGCTTTGAAATTGTTATCATGTTCATGCAAATGCTTCTTAACCCATTATGATTTGTGCTTAATTATTGGATTTAATCTATTTGCTTTGGTTTTTGCTCAATTGCAGTACTCTGCAGAATTTGGATGGGAAAACTCCTATAGATGTTGCCAAGCTAAACAATCAACATGATGTACTTAAGCTGCTTGAAAAAGATGCTTTCCTGTAGTTGTCAAGTCATGATGGTATGGTTTTAACAAGAAAAGTGGGAAATCTGAGGGGAAAAGAGGTTTAATGGTGTTCTGATTTGTGAACTATTTTTTTTGAGTGTTGTATGTTTTATTACAATATTATTTTGATTGATACACTGCATGATTTTAGAGATGAAGTGACAATGATTTCATTGCATGCCCCAATGTTTGAGTAAGGGCGACATTTAAATCTCTATTATTTTTGGTCTTACTATGAATAGGAAAATAAAAGAAAAACTGTCCAAGGGTTGGAGATTTTGAAATAATAAAGGGTGGCTTAATGCATGAGGCTCCCACCTAGCGGGGGTCTGGAGATTAGATTTTGATCTAATAAAATGGAAGTTTAGTTTTGGAGGGTCTTAAGTGGGGGTATGAGGAGGGTGGATGTATGTGGTTTTATGATAGGGGTCCGGGTAGTAATAGACCCCCTATTACTCAGGTGTATACCAGGAGGAATAAAAGAGTAACTAACTAGCTATAAATAGTAGTTAGGAAGTGTAATAACACACTTTTGGAGATTTTGGAAATTGGACTGATTTAGGAATCAGTTAGGCGGTTACTGTTTCGTTCTTGCTTTCTTCAATCTTGTATACACAGTTTCTGGAATTAATACTCATTTTCCGATCAAGATCACATTGATCTTGTTTCGATTTCTTCTTCAATTTCTACTTCAATCTTTAATTCTGAACCAGTGTTTATCATTTTATCTCACAAGTGGAGAGATTGTTTTTAGTTTATCTCTCTTGATGAAGTAGTTTCTTCATATATTTTGATTTCGAGTTCGTTTTGAAAATTTCTTCCAACTATTTCTGCAACATCATAAAAATACATTTCTTTTCCTTTTAACCATTAGATTCATCAAGTACAACATGAATATATTCTTAAATAGTAGATGTGGTAAAATTATTCACAATCCACAATCTATCCAAATCCATTCAAATTAAATCTATCCATTAGAGTTAATTTAAATAGATATAATTCAATGGATAGTATTGATAGTGATCTAGAAGTTTTTGCAACTCAATCTTGTAAGATGGAATTATCAAAGATTTGACCTTTTCAAACTTTGTCTGTAACTCACTATAGGCTCGGGAAACAAAAAAAAGATGTGTATAGCGAGATATCCAACAACAAAAAGAAGGAAAATGATTGAATAAAGGAACTCTCTAACATTTAGGAATCCTAGATGTGTTGATATCAATGGTGATTCATTATTTCGATGAATAATTTCTTCAGACAAAAGAAGATTATATAAACACTTACTTAAAATCTCACTTATCAGATTCTATTGTGTTAGGATTCAAACCCAAATGAAGTTCTGACCATCTATTAAAGAAAAAAGAACGATTTACTATGTATCAATGGAATCTCATCATCCATTCATAACAAATTGATATGATATATTCAAATTATAACATGCACAATAAAAACTTTCTTATTGAGACTAGAACTCACAAGGAAGAAAATAGATTTATGAAGGAAATAAAATATACAGTATTTACAGACAAAAGTATTCGGTAATTGGTGGAAAATGAATATATTTCTAATGTTGAATCAAGATCAACTAGGACAAGAATAAAGCATTGGGTCGAACTCCTCTTTAGTGTCAAGATAATAGCTTTGAATAGTTAGACTCTCGATAAAGGGTAGAAGAATGCGACATATTATGGGACATAAAATGCATTACAGATGTATGATCATTTCGCTTCAACCAGGTTATTCTATTCCACCTCTTAGAAAGAAAAGAACTTAAATCAAAATACTTAATAGCATGATGATACATTTATACAAAACTTCTACCCCAAGCACACGCAATGGAGCGACAGTCAAGTGAAATCCAATCCACAATAAAATTTGATATATGGACAACATCGTTATGGTAAAGGTTGTAATGCCAAAGGAATCATTACTGCAACGCATAGAAGGGAAGGTCATAATCGTCTATACCATAAAATCAATTTTCAGTAGAATGAAAATGACATATATGGTAGAATCATAACCATAGAATACGTCCCTAATCGAAATGCATACATTTGTCTCTTACACTATGGGGATGATGAGAAAAGATATATTTTACACCCCAGAGGGGCTATCATTAGAGATATCATTGTTTCTGGTACATAAGTTCCTATAAAAATGAGAAATGCCCTATCTTTGAGTGTGGTTTGAACCATTGATTTACGTAATTCATTATATACTTCTTATGAATGTCAACTAAGTATCGTAAGTAAATTGCTTCTAGTTGTTCAATCATTTGATAACCAAAGTTATTCTGTGATATATGATCACTATGAGACTCAATAGAATTTGATCAATCCTTTTTTCTGTCGTTTAGGTAGACAAATGAACCAAGAATTCTCTTTCTTTATCATCAATCAAATCACTATTCGAGACCCATAATTCTATTTTATCATCAATCCAATCATCATTCACATTTTTTCCTTTTCTTATCAAGGAATAAACCGCTTTACTTGTATGACTTAGATGTCTCGTATTTCTCGAAAAAACGATTCGATTGATGGGATTTGGTATGATACTTATGAGATCGATGAGATTCCAATATTTCTTCTTAGTACGTATTGACTTGACCCCACAAGCGGGACCACCACCCCATAACATATTGTCACCAGAAGTAGAACCTCGTATTTCTTCTAGAGAATCTCGTAATTGTTATAGAGTAACTAGAAAGAAATTCTTTAACCCAAAAGCATTCAGTTCAAATGTAGGATATCCATGAGTATTCATTCCATCCAAAAAACAAAAATTCAAAAATGACATTGTTTGCTTTTCAATTTCATTTAACCAAGCAAATCTATCAATGATTTCCACTTTCACTTGTAATATTTTATTAAATTGATATCGATTATAGGACATGTGTATGTAGTTAATATTAAAAGTTTATTATTCAGTACATAACATGTATAAGTGTGAGACAAATTATATGCATTGACAATGTATGAGTTTTACACACTGTCACTGCATCATTCATCATTTATATTTAATCACCATTGACTCTTCTCAAAAAAGTAATTGAAATGAATGGTGGATAATGCAATGATTATATATAAATCTTTCTCAGTAGCAGTGCATAAATATTACACTCTATAAATATTTGTTAAAAAAACTTTACACACGGAACGTTAAACATCAAATGCTTGTAGAATATTGCAAAAAAATAATTTTTTTATTAAAGTTCGAAAAATCACTTTTTAAAAAAATTGATTTATAAAAGTGTTTTTTTAAAAGTTGATTTTAATTTTTGTTTGTTGAGATAATAGTTTTTAAAATAATGATTTTGTTCAATAGTGTTTTTAGTTCCAATTAAAAAATCAAATAAATTGGATATCCATATATGCAAATCCATGAAAATGGAATCATGGATGAATTGGATAGACCGAAATTCATCCATTAAATTTGGATAGTTTAAATAAATTTATATGGATTGATGTATGACTTTTCATCCATCTATTAGCATCCAAATCCAAATTCGTTCATTAGCATCCAAATCCAAATTCATTCATTAGCATCCAAATCCATCCATTTGCTCCCCCTATTTAATAGTTATAATTCTTTTGTTGTAAAACATATATGCTTAATGAATAACCTAGAATTTATCTTTAATGGATTTGGCATCAAATTTGCTCAAAATCTCCTTTTCATTATTTAGTACAAAATACAAATAACCAAATACATGAAAATATGCAATGTCAAATTTTCTGCCTTTCTAAAGCTTATATGTGGAGTTTTCTTGAGAATAAGTTTTATAAGAATCCAACTCATCATATGGCTAGCAATGTAACCACATCCAAACAAAATTAATGAGGGAGATTAGAGTAATTAAGCATGTTTCTAGTTAATTCTTCTAGAGATATATTTTTCTTTATATAACTCCATTTTGTTAATGATTTTAGAACTCACCACCATGATCACTCCTAATAGATGCAATGTGAAGGTTCTTTTCATTTTTGATAATCTTAGCAAGCTTTTGAAGGATTTACATGCATGACTTTTATGAGAGAGAAACGACATTCATGTAAATATAGAGAAATCATCAATAATAGCCAAGACATAGTAATTGCCACTAAAACTTATAACTTAAGATTGTACAAACAAGTCCATATGAAGCAATTATAATGATATTATTGGGGATACCAATTTAATGCATGGAAGAGAATTTCTAGTTTGTTTGAACTTTTGATGTGCATCACAAATTCTATCCAATTGAAATTTTATTTTTGGTAAGTCAATTGCTAAGTCTTTTGAAATAAATTTATTAAGATGATTAACATTTAAATGAGCAATCTTCGTAAGATGTCAAATAAATACACATACAAAGAGGTAATATCTTTTAAATCAACCATATAGATATTATTAACTCTATGAATTATAAATTTAATTTTATTATTCATGTTTCTCTTAATCATACAAAGATTGGACACAAAAATAACTTCATTTCCTTTATCACAAAATTGGCTAATGCTTAAAAGATTATGATCTAAACCTTCATCATAAAGAACACTTTCAATTAAGGTATTAGAAACATTACCAATTTTACAGACTCCAAGTATGTTGTCTTTCTTGTTGTCTCCATATGTTAATAACTTTTTCTTATAATGATAATTCAACAAATTTATCTTTGTCATGTCATATACTTTAAGCATCCAATATAAAGATAACATTTATAAAAGCACTATGTACATCCATTTGATATAACTTGAAATTCATGGATAAAGTAGAAGCTAGAAGCATTCAAAATTCCTCTAACCTAACAACATGCGTATAAGTTTTATCATAATTTATGTATTCTTCTTGGTTATAGCCTTTTTCAACTAATGTAGCCTTGTTTCTTATATAAAGGTTGAATTCGTCTAATTTGCTTATAAAGACCCAGTTTGTGCCAATAATAAGGTGACCTTTAGGCTTAAGGACCAAGTCCCAAACTTCATTGTGAGTAAATTTGTTTAGCTCTTCTTGCATACTTAAGATTCAAACCCCTTCCATGAGTATCTCATCTAGATTCTTGGGTTCTAATTGGGAAACAAATACAAAAAAATTACAAATATTTTGGATAGATTTATGAGTTACCACTCTTTTGTTTATATTAATGTTGAAAGGATTTTCTTCGCGATGCTATTTGATGTTTATTTTTAGTCAAGTTTGTGATTCTTATTTATTTATTTGGTTTATTCTTTGCTCGCCATCTTGACTTTGTTGGAATAAATTCCAACGCCGGTATAATAATTTCAATAATATTCCATTAATCAACGACTTAACTTTATTTAATTATTAACAATTTCATACCATTCAGGCTTTGTTGGAATAAATTCCAACCGCCGGTTTAATGGTATGAATTTAACAAATTAATACAAGTGATAATGAGTGATATTTAATTAGTTAGTAACTTTATTTATTTACTCCATTTTCGGGTTCTTCTTAACCATACCATAAAGGTCGATCTCATTTTATTAAATTAACCATCCATTTCTTATGAAAGGTTAGTATCAAAGAATAATAAAATGACAAAAGAATAAAGTTAAAAGTTAACTGTAACACTTCTTTTGAATGGTTGGTATAAAGAATAAATAAAGCAATAAATAGTTAGTTGCAGAATTTAAATGACATTAAATAAATGTTAGTTGCGGAAATGTAAATGTGTGAAAGTAAAAGTTAGTAGTTAGATCACATTATAACTGTGTATTTTTTCCTTTTCACAAAGATACAACTTATGAATTAAATTGCACTTTGATTCAAGGTTTCTTTCTTTGTCAACAAATAAAATTTATAAGTTAACACTTTACTATTTTACATCATCTCTTTCAAGATTCAATTGTAGTATAGTATATGGTTATGTTGAACCACAAGGAATTGCCTAATAGAAATTTATTATAAACATGTTATATTACTAATAATGTTTAAACATATTTTCGGATGATTTTGTTTAAGAAATATTGACAAGTAAACATAAACATAAACATAAAACAACTATTATGCACAAATTCATGAGGAGGAAATTGGTTTGGAAATATGGATCTGTTTCTACACTTAATTGATTTTGAAAACATTACAAGTTACGTGTTATACCTTTGGTTAATTCCATACATCATTTCTAAATCCTTCATCTAGTGTCCTAGAATGATAAGATGATTTTCAAACATTATAAAATACACTAAATAATAGTTAAGTGTCGCTCGTCGGAGTAGGTTGTCACATCCTACTTCATGCTCCATTAACTTTATTTAGCCTTGATAATAAGTTGCTTAAAATAGATGCTTGATATGGCAAGTGAACTAAGGTGTAGGTTATACTTTTTAGTTCACTTGTCAACACTTTAAGAAGAAGAATTTTGGACCTTTAAATCAAGTTTTAGGTGATCAAGCTAAAACCGCATTAAGAACTTCATAAAGAATCAAAACTTAACCCAAAAGTAATAACTTGAATGCATTGATTTTAAAAGATGATAGATTAAAGAGAAGAAATTACACCATAATCCAAGTCAATTTGTAGGAGCATGAGCCATCTATCCATGGATGAGATGCTTTTGGTCCCAAATGAGATTACAAAATTATGTTTTTGCACCTATTTGTTATCCCCTTTCTCCTCTTGAATTAAGAAAGAAAAACTACAAACTACACTTACCTAAACTACTTCGGAGTGGAAATTCTCTAAGAAAATTACAAGAAGAAGAAGAGAAGAATTCGGTTCAAGTGTGTGAATCTAAGAGTGAATGTTAGAATGAAAAATGAAATCTCCTTTTGCCTTTGATGTGCATCATTTTTATAGGCCTTCCTGGACCCCGATGAGCTGCTTTTTTCCACCGCCAAGCTGGTGACCAAACCCTTCAGCATGGGTTTGGTTACTTGGCCAAGCAGCTTAGTCACCTGCTTGAGCTGACTCACTGAAGCTATGGTGGGCTACTTGGCTCAGCTATTGTGAGCTACATTTGAAAAGCCTATGGAGGCTACTTGGAGTGAGGTCATGCATGATGTCATTGTTACTTGGTGGCTAAGTCAACTTGACTAAGTTGATGGATGAACCGCCAAGCGCCTATGTGGCACCGCTGAGCTGCATGCTTGAGCAGCTCTGACCGTGCTGGTGGTGATGTGGCCTGGTGCTTGCTGACCTGGTGAGGTGCGTGGTTCCACACTGGGCGGTCTAGGTGCTCCACTAAGCTGTCTGCTTGAGCAGGTTTGCTTGTGCCAAGCTTGTGTTCTGACCGTACCAGGTTGGTTCTGACTGTGTAATTTTAGTCTGACCATACCAGGTTGGTGTCTAGGTCACGCTGGGCGTGGGTTTGGTCCAAGCTAAGTTGCTTAGTGAGCAGCTTCATGTTGACTCCACATAGGCCAAAATTTGATGAGTCATGCTTAAGTGTTGAGCATTTTGGCCTATTTTGAGCACTTTGTATACCTTTGATAAATTCTTTTCTTTTCAACCTAAATCCTACAAAATACAGTACAAAAAAAAATGTACAAAGCATATATACAAGGTTGTGATATTTTATCCAAATAGTGTTAAATTAAGTTAGTTTTCTCAATTTATCCAAGGATAAGTGCCATGAAAAGTGTATAAAAACTAGGTAATTTTGGAACTTATCAATTACCAATGATTTTGTCGATCAGATGATCTTTCATTGTCTTCCACGCTCTTAACAAGTAATCATGAACTTCTTATCTTGATGAAGAAGTAGTTGCTTCATCCTTTTTGATTTCTTGGTCATTCTGATAATTTTATCAAATTGTTTCTTCAACATCATCAACAATACCTTTATTTTCCTTTTGGCTATTAGTTTCATCAAATACAACATTAATAGTGTCACGCCCCGTTTTTCAGCTGTACGACCTCATTAGAGTCGCCACTACATTTTTTCCAGTAAAACATGTAGAAAAATCTTTTCGCCCAATCACATTGGGCCTTCGACTTTGATATCTAGGTTCGGGAGTCAATTACACACTTGGGGAAGGTATTAGCACCTTAGTTGCCCGTTTGAACGGTACCCTGCTATATTGCATGCATTATTAATTGTGTTATAATTATATTTTTACCAAAAAAAAACTTTATTTTATTAATGATCTTGGTCCTACGTATCCCCTTTTGGGAATCAAGACTATATAGTTCTTTGGGTAGAAAAATGTTTGTTGGTTGAGTTAATTTTATTTATAAAAAATAGTAAAGTTTAAATTATGTTTTTGAAAAAAAGATATGAGCGAAGCATAGCCCTTACGTCGAATACCACATCTCATATTAAAAATTGGTTAAGAAATTCTATTTTTTGTTTTTATTATTTAAAAAATAAAATCTTTTTAAGACGTGAAAATATAATTAATCCTATTAATTATAAGGAAGTGAAGTGTAGTCCTTACGTCCGACACCGCATCATACCTTAAAATCTTTGAGGTAAATATTATTTCATTTTTTATTGACTCATAGATCTTTGTTTTTTTAAATATGTTTTAAATTGATATATAGTGAGAAACTAATTAATTACATATTTTGCTTCAAAACTAAATATTTATTAAAAAGAATGATGTAGTGTGTACGCAAAGAGTGTATTGTTTCTACATTTACCTTTTTGATGTAGTTACAATTGTGATAATTATTATTACTAATACAATTATTGATAACAAAAATAAAACAACTATACAAGAAAGTAATGAAAATGACATACCTCTCATACTAATTTCAACAATAATGAAATGTTGCAACATGAAAAGTGGTGCAAAAAAGGCTAACCAATGCAAACAAACATGTAGTGTAGGTAGGGACTTTGTGTAGCACAGACTCAGAGACATCGCTTTGACATGTATATGAAACTTCTCTATAATGTATAATAATGTAATTATAATTCCTCTTGAGTTTCTTTGTACCTTTTCCTCATTTTTTGGGTGGTGTTCTTGTGTGTGGGAGATCTTGAATTATTGTGGATTTCTTGGGTTTTTGTTCGATGATTATGTGTGAAAGATAATGTCTAGAGAAGAGAGAAATGATTGAAGAATGAATTTTTTTGATTGAGAGGATTGTTGTATGATGTAGAAGGTTATAATCTTGATTATCTTTTGATTCAAGATTATTGGGAATAGGTGATGAATGAAAGATTATTTTTGATGAAATTTGATGCAGGATTTTTTTGAGAATGAATGATTTTTTTGGATTGTGATTTGTTACGCAAGAAAAAATTGTGTTGTTTTATCTTTTTATTATAGGCTAGGAACTTTAGCACATGTTTAAATCAAACGCAATCTCCTAATTAATTCAAAGGAGAGAAAAAAAGAAACCTGATTTATACTATTAAAAAGAATTTCAAAAATTTGAATTTCATCATAATAACACAATATTTGAAAATTCAAAGTGATAAATAATTACAAAATGAATTTATAATATATATTTTTGTATTTTGGGATCCTTAAAATGTACTTTTTAAAATTAAAATGCCAAAACAATTTTTCTTAGAAAGTCTAAAATCATTTTAACCTACGTTAGTGTAGGAATAATAATTTTTGCTCTAAAAAAAACTAGATTTGGATTTAATTTACATGCAAACCTTATAAAAGCATTGTTATTTTTGTAGGATCGTAACAAATGTTTTTTTCTTCCTATTATTACCATTTGCATGAGAATTAATGAAATTTTTCCATTGTAAACATTTTTTAAAGAATTGATTCTAGCTAATAAGTGACCATTAAGTCACTTAAAAACTATTTTTAATTTTCCCTTTAAATAAAAAACGAAAATGGATAAAAGTCATAAAACATAAGTCATCATGAAGTTATTGATTATGCATTAAATACTCTTTTCAAAATTCTTTATTTCTTTATTTATTTTTGTAAACAATTTTGCGATGGAATTCAATTAAACCCTATTTTGAAATTCAAATTGAAATTTATATGATGGGTCATTAAGCCAAAGAAACATTTTTTATTTGTTTATAATTTTTTTGAAAAATTTTATTTTGGGTCGGACAAAATTGGGTATTCACAAATAGATTCTTCAACAGTTATAGTTTTTTTATTGTCAATTACATGCTTTGCAATGCGATGAGTGCCCTATAAAAATGTCTTCATAGGATTTTGCATCAAAATTGCTTAAAAGTTGCTTTCCATTATTTAGTACAAAACACTTACAGCCAAATGCATGAAAGTAGGTTATGTTAGGTTTTCTACCTTTGTAGAACTTATGGAGTTTTCTTGAGAATCGGCCTTGTGAGAATCATGTTCAGCACATGGCTAGTAGTGTTAGCTGCTTCCACCCAAAAATAGTGAGGGAGTTTAGAGTTATTAAACATGGTTCTAGCTAATTCTTATGAAGATATGTTTTTCCTTTCTACAACCTCATTTGGTTGAGGAGTTATGCAAAAAAATAATGTATTATATCTTGCTCTTCCCAAAATGCATCTAATTCATGATTTTCAAACTCACCACTATGGTTACTCCTAATAGATGCAATGCTAAGGCTCTTTTCATTTTGAATAATCTTAGCAAGCCTTTTGAATGATTTACATGCATGATTTCTATGCGAGAGAAATAATATCTATGTAAGTCTAGAGAAATCATAAACAATAAGTAAAATATAGTAACTGCCACCAAAACTCGTAACTTGATATGGTCCAAATAAGTTCATATGAAGTAATTCTAATAGTCTTGTTGTGGATACCAAATAAATGGATGGAAAAGAAATTTTTTTGTTTGCACTTTTTACACGCATCACAAAATTCTAACCACATGACATTTTTTGGGTAAGCCAATTAGTAAATCTTTTGAAATAAGTTTATTGAGATGATTTACTTTTATATGAGCAACACTCTTATGCTAAAGTCATATTTGATCTTCCTTAGATATCAAACAATTCACATGCAAAGAAGTGATATTATTAAAATCAATCATATTGTTATTATTAATTTTATGACTTACAATATTGCTCTTAATCACACAAATATTGGAATAAAAACTAAATTCGTTTACTTTATCACAAAATTAACTAATGCTCAAAAGATTCTATTTTAATGAACACTTTGGGTTAGAAGGTAATTATTCAATTAAATCATGTATATCATAAAAGAGATGTTTTTAATATTTGTATGAGTTAATTTTTAAATTCAAGAAACAAACTATCATTATTATTTTTTATTTTCTTGATATTTTAAAAACAAAAACATGTAGGCATGTTTATAATTCAGGAGAAAAATCATGAAATAAATGTGTATAAAAACAAAGATATCTAAGAAAGGGTGATGTGTATATTTGCGGATAACCTATGCAAATGCGTCACACAATCCCGCATGCACCATTACGCAATCCCGCATGCACCATTACGCACGTTGGTAATAGATTTAGGGGACACGCGAGACCGTTATAATTTTATATGACAATTGACAAATAAACATTTTGGGTTTAGTGATTTCAGAGTTCGGAACGGAGATCTTGTGTCCCAAGAAAATCATATTTTTCTTTCTAGTGAATAAAATTTTAGTAAATTATATAAAAATATTAATTTCTATTTTTATGATTTTTCTTTTTAATTAAGTGATAAATTTTAATTAGTCAAAAATAGAAATAAGAATAACAAAGGGATATCTCATTTCCAGATTTCAGTGGCCGCTTGTGTTTCCAGAAGGTAGAAGCTAATAGCTGATTGCCCCCCAATGATGTGAAATCCACAAGCATGGAAAAGTGTTGCTATTAAACTCAATTACTTTGCCTTCAACTGTTACAACAAGAATAACGTGAATATTAAGTAAACATCCATGACTTTTCGTGGAAAATGCTTTCATTTAGATTTGAGTGAGTTTAATATCTATTTGTGAATATAAAGTTTTCATATTGGTAGTGAATATATACCCTAAAATATATTAGTTTCTTAAGTTTGGAGTGATGAAATATATTTTGTTATATAAAAAACATTATAGACACAAGACTGATGGTTCGTGTAGAGATGTAAAAGAGGAAGCACATCTAATGTCTATACAGTGTGTCACTCTATGTATAATATATTTAAATTAAAATTTTTATAATTAACTATTTTTCTGAGCAATTAGTAGCATATGGAGTAATACACTCTTGTGGAACAAAAAATATTCTACCTCTCAAAGATTTTACATTTTCAATAGATAGTAGTCTCTCTTTGAAATTTATAATATTGTAAACAAATTTTCAGACAAAAATCATGTCATATTAATTAACTCAAATTGAGTTATATGTATTTTGGAATTATTACATGAAGCATGCCACGAAGAAAAAAAAAACAAATTGGCACTGTTAAACGGTTAAACTATTCAACCTTTTATACTGGGATTGCGACAGAGTATATTCTTTGGATATAATCAGACGAAGTAGTTAAACATATATTTGTTATATTTATTTATTGAATTTGATATGAGGATGGGTACATTCCTTTACTTTTTTTTATTCATATAACCAACACTATCTCCTCATCATATGGATAAGTGAGTGCTATAACATTGGGGATCGAGTGAAGCTTTACATCACTAGATCAACATCTTGTTGGTTTAGTAATATTAATTTTTTATATTTTTAGGATTTTTTTTAATTAAGTGTTATTTTTTATTGGACGAGATAAGAAACACAGATGAAAATGGGTGATGTATATTTGCTTGTTGCGGCTGGTACTTTGACTAGGGATAAAAAATATATTAAAAAAGTAATAATTGTGAACATTTTAAAATTAATGAAAGGCATGAAATGATGAGGATATTGTCATTAAACAGTTATGCTTCACGTTGTTTGTTGTTATTTTTTTAAGTGTTCCTATAACTTTGGAGCACTCACTTGGTATTATTTGTTGGAAATTGTTTCTTTCATTTTGGTGAAGTATGGTATGGTTTGATTCAGGCACTTCATAGTTTCAACTTTCAACTCCTTTTAAGGTAGTTGTTGTTGTGTTATTTTCTTAATTTTAATCTAGAATAAGGATATGAACATTTCACAAACGAGATGATATTGGTATCCTTGTATTCAAAAGTCAAAAGTTCGATTCATGTTAATTTTATTTGTTGTGAGGGCTAGTCATATATAACTCGAAATGTTATGCTATAGGAGTAGGAGGAGCAAGGGTTAGTTTCGTTTGAGAAATTTGTGTTTGTGCTGCTGTTACTGCATGTATCTCAAGGAAAATGCTCTATCAACATCTATTCTTCACAACTTTAGCATTTGTTTTCAAGTTTTTTACTTTATTATGTTCTAAACAGAAAAGTTGTCCACATGTGTTGTAGATACAATATTATTGTGTATTAATATGAAAGTTTTTATACAACTAGAGCATCCTTATTTTTTTAGTGCCTACCGGCTATGTTGCATAAATACTTCAAAGAAAGTGATTTATCCTTATCGAATACGTACTTGGTATAGTATTTTCGGGTACTGACTTAATGTAAATTGTTTCAAATTTGTGTTCTTTGGGTTGGAAACTTAGGATTTTTCCCATTTTTCTTCTTTGTCACATCATAATACTAAATATGGTCAAAAAATTAGTCTCCATCTTCACATTTTAGTCCGTTTTGGATCAGAACCTCTCATCCTAAGGCACTCGCATCCTCTTCTAGTACTAAGTTTGACTCATCTGTACCTAATTATATTAGAGTACAGGTACCTTAAACTTTTATAATATATCGTATCTCATACTTGTATCCATGCCATCTACTGTTACACTACCTGCAACCATGCAACATAGCAGCATGTATACCGAATTCATGCAACGTACCCGTACTCTAGTTTTTGAGAAAATGTCGAACCCGTACCCGATACATTCCCATGTTGGTGTAACACAACCTGCTATTCAGGTAGATCATTATTTTTATAATTGTTTCTTTTGCAGTTACAGAGAATTCAGTATCTTCTGCATAAGGGATAACAATGGATAGTATTCAGGAGAATTCAGAGCATTCCTCATCTTCAGTTATTGCTCTAGCAATCAAGGGTAACAAAAAAAGTAAATATGTGGTACAATGGGCACTTAATAAGTTTGTTCCAGAAGGGATGATTATCTTCAAGCTGATTCATGTCCATCCTGGTATAAAGGGGGTTCCAACACCAAGTAATATATGCATTTTGTGTTTATTATGTTCAAGAATGACACAATTTTATGAATTCAATATTTTGTTATTACATTTACGAATTTATGACGCCATTCGATCCTTGTAGCCAACCTTATCTAATGGGTTAAAAAGACTTGGTTATTGTTGTACATTTACGAACTTCTTAAAGTAATGATAACTGCATGCAATAGTTACACTTGTCTACTGAATAATTTGATTATATGGTTTGATCTATTTGTAAAATGTCCAAGTACTGTTCTAAATAGCAGTCTTGCAATGTGTCTCAAATTTTGGTGTCATGAAGAAAGCAACAATCTTTGTCATGTGTTGAAGTTCAACTTGTTATTTGAAAGAATGAGGAACCAAAGATTGAACCTTAGTCATAGAAGCTTTCTACCATGTCATGAACTAACTCTTCTAAAACCTTAAGTTGTTAGGTGAATGCAATGAATACTTTTTATTATATATTTCAACATCAGAGAATTTTTATATGGTCATGTATCTTATTCTTTTTTTCTACTATTTAAAATTTATCAGCATGAGAAGATTAATATCTATTCTGAATGGTCATTATGAATTATCAAGTGATAATTTTATAAAATAACCGTCTCTTTCATTATGATAATTCAACATTTTGTATTTCCAGAGGGAAATGTGATCCCTCTTTCGCAAGTGCGTAGCGATGTAGTTACTGCTTTCAAGAATGAAGTGGAATGGCAGACAAATCAAATGCTTCTACCTTTCAAGAAATTATGTGAGCAGAGAAAGGTAAAGATAATATTGTTCATGAACATTAACTATAAATCTAGAATAGTAGATGCAAAATAGGATGTTTATTCTTATATTATCGGTGCAGGTGCATGTAGATGTTGTAATACTTGAATCAGATGATGTAGCAACTGCAGTAGCAGAGGAAGTAGCTAAGGGTCCTACAACTAAACTTGTTGTTGGAGCTTCATCTAATGGCATATTTACAAGGTATTTATTGAAATCTGATGTGTAATGCAACAAGACTATGGTTATTAAAGACCTCTGTTGAATTATTGAAAGATGCTACTTCTCTATGATAACAAAACCTTTCTACTTTTTAGAAAGAATCATATACATCAGGATCAATGCATTCTGCCTGTTTTTGTTGTATAGATCAACGCTCTTCTGCACTGTTAAATCAATTTAAGCACCTGAAATTTCTCCATCAAATATGTTGTGATAGCGTAGTGCGCAGTAAAGAAGCTAATTTTGCCCAATGTGATAATCAACATGTAAACAAACAGCTACAGATAGATATATCATATAGATAAATTTATCAACCGTGTAACAACTTTTCTGTAATTTGATGTTTTCTTATGGCCTTCATCCTGTCATAACCCTCGGTGCAATGATGTCTCGCTTTCAGTAAGCATACAGGTTTGTCTGCAAAAGCCTCAATATGTACTCCAAGATTTTGTACAGTTTATGCTGTTTCAAAAAGAAAATTGTTGATACGGCCGTCAGACGTACAGATTGATGAAAGCATTATGCACGATGACGCTAGCGAAACCAGTTTTTCCTCAAACAGCTCACCAAAGTTCACTTCCACTTCTCAGATAGGTATACAAGTAGGAAGCTTTGCAGTATTGTGGTTTCAAATTAGAGTTACATTATGGTAAACTGTAATATGTCTTATAGAAAGAGTGGAGTTTCTTGCCATTTGTTGAAAACCTGAAATATGTGTCAACAGAAAATTTTGATTCATAGATTTATGTTTTCTCATTATCTTAATTTATAGTCAACCGTGTACATATTACCATTGCTATTATCACATCAGCATAGTACTTCTCCCATACAGAAAATTTGTTGGTTCAAGTGTTCAAAATTGTTAGTACATGGTTATGTACCTTCTCATTCTCCCATAAATGATAGGTTTTCATTTGTTTTCTTCAAGTCATGAGTCTTAACTTTCTAAGCCTTTCCCTATGGGGTATTGGACATTAGCAAATATAGCGAGAATCATCACCTTATTACGAAACAATGCAGGCACGACTTTTTCTATGACATTAATGTTTATATTAATTCACTTAGATTGCTATTAAAGGTAACACTAGTGTGCTTGCTTTCAAATTATGGTCAAGTTTTCTCTGGAAAGCTTATCATGTACTGCATCATGAATAATGACTGTTTTTTGATGCATACAGACTCTGGATCAGTTGCATCATACACTCATATGCATTCCTCTTACCTATCAACACAGCAATTTCGAGCTCGTTCGAGTAAAAATAAGACCCTGCTGAGTAAATCCTCTAGTATAAGTAAAACCAACCATTCTAGAGGCCAGTCTCTAGATATTGGAAGAGAAAATACTGCTATGAGTTCTGCCAGAAACTCGGATTTTGCACAGTGTAGGGCCTCTAGTTGCAAAAGTATTATATCAGATCCTGGATCTTCGATTTATGATCAAAATTTCACCAAGGATGTGCCATTAGCAACTGAACTTCCTTCGCGTAATAGGCAGGTGATTAAATTTTCTTTCTTTTTACTTGAAGAAATGGCACTTATTTCCAACTAATACTCTAGTTTATGGTGCTCTCTTGATTAGCATTGCCATGTATGTATATATATTTGTGATTCAACTAACATTGGGGTAGGCACTACAACTAAACTTGTTGTTGGAGCTTCATCTAATGGCATATTTACAAGGTATTTATTGAAATCTGATGTGTAATGCAACAAGACTATGGTTATTAAAGACCTCTGTTGAATTATTGAAAGATGCTACTTCTCTATGATAACAAAACCTTTCTACTTTTTAGAAAGAATCATATACATCAGGATCAATGCATTCTGCCTGTTTTTGTTGTATAGATCAACGCTCTTCTGCACTGTTAAATCAATTTAAGCACCTGAAATTTCTCCATCAAATATGTTGTGATAGCGTAGTGCGCAGTAAAGAAGCTAATTTTGCCCAATGTGATAATCAACATGTAAACAAACAGCTACAGATAGATATATCATATAGATAAATTTATCAACCGTGTAACAACTTTTCTGTAATTTGATGTTTTCTTATGGCCTTCATCCTGTCATAACCCTCGGTGCAATGATGTCTCGCTTTCAGTAAGCATACAGGTTTGTCTGCAAAAGCCTCAATATGTACTCCAAGATTTTGTACAGTTTATGCTGTTTCAAAAAGAAAATTGTTGATACGGCCGTCAGACGTACAGATTGATGAAAGCATTATGCACGATGACGCTAGCGAAACCAGTTTTTCCTCAAACAGCTCACCAAAGTTCACTTCCACTTCTCAGATAGGTATACAAGTAGGAAGCTTTGCAGTATTGTGGTTTCAAATTAGAGTTACATTATGGTAAACTGTAATATGTCTTATAGAAAGAGTGGAGTTTCTTGCCATTTGTTGAAAACCTGAAATATGTGTCAACAGAAAATTTTGATTCATAGATTTATGTTTTCTCATTATCTTAATTTATAGTCAACCGTGTACATATTACCATTGCTATTATCACATCAGCATAGTACTTCTCCCATACAGAAAATTTGTTGGTTCAAGTGTTCAAAATTGTTAGTACATGGTTATGTACCTTCTCATTCTCCCATAAATGATAGGTTTTCATTTGTTTTCTTCAAGTCATGAGTCTTAACTTTCTAAGCCTTTCCCTATGGGGTATTGGACATTAGCAAATATAGCGAGAATCATCACCTTATTACGAAACAATGCAGGCACGACTTTTTCTATGACATTAATGTTTATATTAATTCACTTAGATTGCTATTAAAGGTAACACTAGTGTGCTTGCTTTCAAATTATGGTCAAGTTTTCTCTGGAAAGCTTATCATGTACTGCATCATGAATAATGACTGTTTTTTGATGCATACAGACTCTGGATCAGTTGCATCATACACTCATATGCATTCCTCTTACCTATCAACACAGCAATTTCGAGCTCGTTCGAGTAAAAATAAGACCCTGCTGAGTAAATCCTCTAGTATAAGTAAAACCAACCATTCTAGAGGCCAGTCTCTAGATATTGGAAGAGAAAATACTGCTATGAGTTCTGCCAGAAACTCGGATTTTGCACAGTGTAGGGCCTCTAGTTGCAAAAGTATTATATCAGATCCTGGATCTTCGATTTATGATCAAAATTTCACCAAGGATGTGCCATTAGCAACTGAACTTCCTTCGCGTAATAGGCAGGTGATTAAATTTTCTTTCTTTTTACTTGAAGAAATGGCACTTATTTCCAACTAATACTCTAGTTTATGGTGCTCTCTTGATTAGCATTGCCATGTATGTATATATATTTGTGATTCAACTAACATTGGGGTAGGCACATGAATTATTTTATACATCTAATATCCAATTATGATTCATACCAAGAAAGCACATGAATGATTTTATATACCTAATATGCGCCTTCATGTAATTTAAAGCTTAAGTTGTTGGGTGAAGACACATGAATGATTTTATATATCTAACAACCATATGTAAGTTGTTAACATTTTCAGTTAACTTTATGGTCATTTATTTGATCAGGCCAATAATAACCTTGAACTGGAAAAGTTGAGAATTAAACTAAGACATGCCCAAGGAATGCATGTAGTAGCTCAGAGAGAGAACATTGACGCATCCCGGAAGGTAATATCTGTTTCGTTATGGCTAAAATCTCATTTTCTACTGTTTCTGCTACCTATAAGTACAAATTTTTAAGGACTCTCGATGTCTCTAGTTTTTGTGTGTCTATCTCTCTTTCCTTTATGTTGTTTAGTGATTAATGAGGTCATTAGTTCAAATTCTGGAATAGTCTCTCTGCTTGCGGGGTAAGACTGCATACATCTACATTTCCCAGACCCCACTAAGTAGGAGCCTCTTGCAGGCGGCTCCTTTATCTCTTTTTCCTTTAGCTCCCATCAAGAAATAAGTACCCCTATAGTAGCAATAAGAGGATAAATTATCCTTAAATATCTCTGTAATTGAATTACTGGCACTGTCAAGTGGAGTAACATCCTATATTGCTTTGAGCAGCTGAATGAACTAAGCAAGAAGAGATCAGAGGAATCCATGAAACTGAAGGAGATTATTGCTAAGGAGGAGATGGCAAAAAAATTAGCAAATTACCAAAGAAGGAAATATGAAGCTGCAGAAAAAGAAGTTAAATATTTGAAAGAATGTGCTGAAAGAGAAGCTACGGAACGAAAAGAAGTGGAATTGAAAGCCATTCATGCTGCCAAAAAGAAAGTAAAGCTGAAGGATGCTCTTAGTGGTTCCTCGCCCCAGTACCGAAAATTTACATGGGATGAAATAATGTCTGCTACTTCATCTTTCTCGGACGATCTGAAAATTGGAATGGGAGCATACGGAATCGTGTACAAGTGCAGTTTGTATCATACAACTGTTGCTGTTAAAGTTCTCCACTCTTGTGGTAACCACAAGACCAAGCAATTCCAGCAGGAGGTATGGAAATTAAATATATACATAATGGATATGCAAAATATTGTTCCTGAATGTAAGACAAGAGAAGAAGTATATATTGATTTAATTTTCTGAAAATAGTTGTTTAGTTTCTTTCACTTTAAATTTCTTGTTCAATTGACTAAAATGATGTTCACAAGATTAACCATTTTGCATTACTTTCATTTCCTGTCATAAATAAGTTGGTGTAGATATTCAATGTTTTCTCTCATTCTTCTCTACGAATTGCAAACTCAAAAATTCATAATAAAGTGCAAGATGGTGAAGGCATTGTAAAATTCCACACATTTTCCTATTACCATATAACCTCATTGGAAAAAACTATACTAATGATGATTGCAACAGCAACAATGAAAAAGAAAATCTAATAATGAGCATGGAACTGGAATTAACAGGACTTACATATATCTTTTCTTTGCTTCCAGCTAGAAATATTGAGCAAAATTCGTCATCCGAACTTGCTTCTTCTTCTTGGTGCATGTCCTGATCACGGATGCCTTGTGTATGAATATATGGAGAATGGTAACTTGGAGGACAGATTACTGCGAAAAAACAGTACTGCCCCGATCCCATGGTTTGAGAGGTATCGGATAGCTTGGGAAATTGCATCAGCTCTTGCCTTTCTTCACAGCTCAAAGCCAACACCTATCATTCACCGTGACTTGAAACCAGCGAACATCTTGCTTGGTCGTAACCTAGTCAGCAAGATTGGTGATATTGGCCTTTCTATAATGCTCAATTCGGATAATTTGTCTACCATGTATAAGGACACTGAGCCCGTTGGAACACTCTGCTACATAGATCCTGAGTATCAAAGGAGTGGGGTAATATCTCCAAAATCTGATGTTTATGCTTTCGGAATGGTGATCTTACAGCTATTGACAGCAAAACCAGCCATAGCACTTACTCATGTGGTTGAAAGAGCAATTGATGCAGGGAATTTAACAGACATATTGGATCCTATGGCAGGGACTTGGCCGATTCATGAAACACTTGACTTAGCCCGGTTAGGACTGAAATGCGCAGAACTTCAGCGTAGAGACAGGCCCGATTTGAAAGATCATGTGCTTCCAACACTAGAGAGATTGAAAGAAGTTGCTGATAGAACACAACACTCTGCTTCAGTAGTTACTATTAAACCCAGACCTCCTAATCACTTTATCTGTCCAATTCTTCAGGTAGTCAAATACTCTAATGGCGAATGCATTCTCTCTGTTTCTTTTTCTGTTATGTGAATCAGAGATATAGTCACAAATGTTATAAAATAAATGAATGCGACACAATTTGCAGTAATGGTACTTTAGACTTCGGCGATGGCCTTTGTAAAACATAACTAATATTTCACCTTAATGTGTTGATTTCATGGCTTAAGCTAGTATCTTGTTAATGTTTTGAAGTTGTTACTAAACAGTCTTTGGTGCAGGATGTGATGGATGATCCTTGCGTCGCTGCGGACGGATATACATATGATTGCAAAGCAATCGAAAAATGGTTTCAAGAGAACGACAAATCGCCCATCACAAATATGATTTTACCTCATAAGAATCTAATTCCGAATTACACACTTCTGTCAGCAATTATAGAGTGGAAGTCTAGAAAATTTTGATGTATAATGTGTCCTTTTTCAGTATTGATATTTGGCTAATAGGTTTCTCTAATGCAGCTTGGTTAAAAGGTTCAGTGTGTATGACACATGATAGTGTCTTGGATGCAGATTTTGTTTGTACATCAATCCCAGATTCCCAGGCCTTCTGCTTGGTTAATTAAATTAGGGAGATTGATTCCAAAGTCTATTATATTTGATTCTGTTGCATTCTTTAATGCAAGAAACAAAACCGAAGACGGCATCATCCGAAATCAATACCAAAGTACATGTCTCCCCCAGCATGGATGGATAAAAATCAATGCAGATGCAGCTTGTTACAAGAAGCAGAGAAAGGGTGGAGTTTAGCTTATTGCTGTAAATCCTTCCCTATATGAGCATGTCATTCTACTGCAATGCTAGAGGCAATGGCTTTTTTAGAAGGACTTAAACTTGCTCCTTATCATGATTGAAAATCTATTATTGTAGAAAGTGATTGTAAAAAGGTAGTTGATGATTTGAATAGGAAAATGAGGGATATGTCTGAATTAGGTACATTTTTGCAGATATCTGTTATTCACAACAGCAACAAAAAATAATGATTGCAGTATTGTTTATATTCCTAGCAGGGCCGTCATGTAAGGGTGTGCGCTAAGTGCTGGTTCAAATATTTGTTTACTCCTGTAATTAATTTTATCTCAATATCATAAGTATATTATTGTTTTTATTCTTTTTTAAAATTTGTTGTGTTGTTAATTATTATTACATTATGTATAATTTTGTTCAATACGTTATTGAATGTTACTATCATTATTTTATATTATAATATAGTTAATGTATAATTGAAATAAAGGTTTGATATAGAGTAGGAAAAGCATGAAGCCGAATAATTAAATTAGGGAACTAATTTTTTTTACATACGAAATATCAGTACCGACATTGATTCATAGTAAAGTAAATGAACCTGCCCATAGACTTACAAGATGTGCAAAGCTTAATTTGGAGGGTTTGGCTTGGTTTGAGGAACCTCCAACCTTCTTGTGTATGTAGGTACTATTGTATGTCACTCCACGTGTTAAGAGGTGTGATTGATTAAAATATAATTATAATTTTAACTTACATAATTTTTTCAATTGATGAGAGTTGATGATACATGTAGTGGTACAAAAAACAAGACAGTAAATGTGTTCCTATGTACTGATGTTGGATACCAATATTTTAGATTATCTTCTCCTATTTATGAGTTTATGTTTTGGTAAAATAGTATTGCTAAAGATAATAATATTAGTCTTGTATGTAGTGTTGGAGAATTGCTCCATCTATAATCCTTAGATTGAATGCGGAAGTCCGTATGGTCATGGCTTCGTTCCGATAACCTAATGTTTGTGCCCATACATAAACCCATATGGAACGACCTGACCCAGACCGAAGAAACCCCAATTGATTTCATGGTGAAGATGAAGAACATACCTTGATTAGCAATTTGGAATCTCGAAGGTATGAGGGTGTGATGATCTTCCAGATGTTAGAGCACTTGATGGTTTTCCTTATGCTTCTCTAGAGGGGAATGAGAAAGCCAAGAACTTGAGAGTGTGTCTTGTGAGGAGAGATCCTTATCCTTATGATGTGGATGACTTGATAGTGTTTTATCCCCATGGATAACATTATCATAATCCACATTTATTCTCCTTAACCCTACACTTGAAAACCTGTTGCTCTACAAATGGGGACCATCACCCATAAAAGTAACCCCGTAACGGTTACTACTTAAGTTGCAATAATTCTGATTCAGTCCCTCCATCAAATCAAAAATTGCCTGAAGGTATCTACACTTATAATATTTCATGACACATATGCCCTTAGCCACCAAATTAATTACTGAAGATCATTTTATATTTTGGCTAATTACATAATGACTATAACACAATCATAGAATTATATTTGTGACTCATAAATTGTGAGAAATTCTAACAATCTCCCACTGGTCACACATATGATTCCCCATACGTGTTATCCTTATTGCGCGCTTAAGTATTGTCATTATGACTTAGGCATACCGAAATTATCCCGTCCATTAGTCTTGTCTCCATATTGAATCACAGTGAATTTTGCCATATCAATCATGACTAATTCATCAATGATCACCAACATTGATACAACTAAATGACATAGATACATCATGAAATGTGTAGCATGAAAATCACATGAATATGATCTATACATGTCAATTTTCAACCGGTCCTACTTAACCAGTGAGATCCTTAATAATAGCATAAAACCTTATTGTACAAAGTATAAGGACAGAATACCAAACTGAATGATTAATCAACTGAAGTTTGAATACAAAGTATCCATACATAACACTGAAATTATATAGAACATAATAAAATATGTGCACATTCTAACTCCCACTAAACCAAAATATCATCACACTGTAGAACACCCATGTGAGCAGTATGCTCATGAAAGACCCTGAGTGTGATAGCTTTTGTAAGAGGATCCACAATCATGGAGTTAGTGCCTAAATGTTCTATGGAAAGCTGTCCACTTTGTACTTTC
>NC_032010.1:10667371-10667903 GCF_001865875.1 Lupinus angustifolius | reverse complement strand
ACATAAGACTCCCTACAGCTGATGCGTAAGGGACCTTTTGCATTTCCTGAATTTCCAGATTTCCTTTAGGGCACTGATTGAGACTACATTTGTCTCCCTTAGCAACTAGAGTATCCATTGTTTTACAGGCCTGCATGCCATATCTTTTAAGTACCTTTTCTATATAGCTCTTTTGTGATAATCCAAGAATACCCTGAGAGTTGTCTCGGTGTATCTGAATTCCTAATACAAATGAAGCTTCACCAAGATCTTTCATTTCTAAATTACTGGATAGAAATTTCTTGGTTTCTAACAAGGTACCCACATTATTAGTGGCAAGCAGTATGTCACCCACATACAAGAGCAAGAAAATATACTTGCTCCCACTGAACTTGTGATACACATAATCCTCGACTGAATTCATCTCAAAACCAAAAGAGAGAATCACCTCATGAAATTTGTGGTACCACTGACGAGACGCCTGCTTTAGCCCATAAATGGATTTTGTCAATTTGCAAACCATATTCTTTCGGTCTCCTGTTATAAAGTTTTC
>NC_032010.1:10646937-10667271 GCF_001865875.1 Lupinus angustifolius | reverse complement strand
TTGAAACACTGATGTTAGAAGTTGAACCTGAGTCTAACCACCAGGTGTTTCCAGGTACTAAAGTTAAATTGATCTCAGAACAGACCAAAGTAAGAAATGTACCTTTCTTAGCACGCCAGGCGTGATACATTACATATTTCTTCTTTTGATATCCAGTTCCTTTGCAAAAGTAACAGACATCATCCTGCTTCTGTTTCTTTTGCACTGGACCCTTAGCAGCTTCATTCTTGGGCTCTGAAGTGATTTTCCTTTTGCCCTTGTCTTTAGAGGTACTAACATAATGGACACTTTCAGTCCTTTCTCGCTTCCGTCTTTCCTCTTCTTGCACACAAAATGAAATGAGCTCATTTAGAGTCCATTTCTCCGTTTGACAGTTATAAGAAATCTTAAACTGAGTGAATTGTGCAGGAAGGGAAAGCAAGACCAAATGTATGAGTATTTCTTCCGACATCTCAAGCTTAAGGGTCTTAAGTTTTGAAGCAATGTTGGACATTCACATAATGTATTCCCTTATGTTTCCCTTGATTTGATACCTCATGGAAATCAAGTTCTGTAATAAAGTACTTGTTTTCGCCTTATCGCTCTTTGCAAAGCGTTTTTCAATCTCAGCAAGGAAAGCTTTGGCACTATTTATCTCATCCGAGATAGTACCCCTAAAGACCTCTGGAATGCCGCGCTTAATGATCATTAGACTCATGCAATTAAAGCGATCCCACTTCTCATAATCCTTCCTCTCTTCAGAGGCACTGGAGTCCGTAGGAGAAGGGGGTTGCTCTACCCTTAATGCATAGTCCAGATCCATGCAGCCAAGAACAATTTCAATGTTCTCTTTCCAGTCCTTAAAATTTTCACTATTAAGGACTGGAACCGAATTCAAATTTGCAGATATAGAAGCAATTGATGTAGTTGAATTTGACAAAAGACAAATATTAAAATATGCTCACAACTTAAACTTATCAATATGCTTAAACAATGGTATGTCCAATTCAAGATGCCTAGTGCACCATTAACATCAAGTCTTTGGACAGTGACATTAACTGCAAGTGGTACTCTTGTTGTAATGATCAAACATTTATAACAAGACATGTTAACTGACGAATCCCTATTTGGATTGATTCATCAGTCACATGTATAAAAATTTAGAATTATAACATGTTTATTATCACAGGTGTGTATGATCTTCGGCCAATTATTAACTTTCCTTTGGACCAGCTAATATTCGCATGAATAATCATACACACTTACATCTAATATTCCTTATGAGTTATATCCATGAGAGATGTCACTTTGGCGACATTTTACTTCAATTGGCTAACTTAAAATAATAGACAACCTTAATGGACAACCAAATAACAATTAGAAAACCAATGCACAAAGATACCAAAGCCCCATAAACTTTATCGTACACTCGCTCGGGCAAGGTACACTCGCTTGGGCGAGGTACTCTCACTTGAGCGCAATAGAAGCCAATGTTTCTGTTTGGCTCTCGCAAGAGCGAGATATTCTCGCTTGAGCGAGCCTTATGTCGCCCGTACACTCGCTTGGGCGAGGATCTTCTCGCTTAAGCGTAATAGAAGCCAAGCTTTTGTTTAGCTCTCGCTTGGGCGTGCTACTCTCGCTTGGGCGAGACATTCTCGCTTGAGCGAGAGCATTGCGGTAGAACACGAATAGTGCGATTTCTACATCGTTGTTCTTCGAAAAATTACCCAAAAATTCAAGAAAACAGCAGAAAAAATATATTCATTCATTTCGAATCTATCTATATTCATATGAAAAAAGCATGAATGTCTATCCATGGCATAAATGAAAACACCAAAACCCTAAATCAATTCAGATTTTGGGGAAGAAAAGCAAGAACCCTAATTTCACTCATGAATCAAATTGGGGTGGCTCTGATACCACTTGTTGGAGAAATTACTCCATCCGAAATCCATAGGTTAAAGCTCCATCTATAATCCTTAGATTGAATGCGGAAGTCCGTATGGTCATGGCTTCGTTTCGATAACCTAATGTTTATGCCCATACATAAACCCATATGGAACGATCATGACCCAGACCGAATAAACTTCAATTGATTTCATTGTGAAGATGAAGAACATACCTTTATTAACCATTTGGGATCTCGAAGGTATGAGTGTGTGATGATCTTCCAGATGTTAGAGCACTTGATGGTTTTCCTTATGCTTTTCTAGAGGGGAATGAGAAAGCCAAGAGCTTGAGAGTGTGTCTTGTGAGGAGAGATCCTTATCCTTATGATGTGGATGACTTGATAGTGTTTTATCCCCATGGATAACACTATCCTAATCCACTTTTATTCTCCTTAACCCTACACTTGAAAACTTGTTGCTCTACAAATGGGGACCATAACCCATAAAAGTAATCGCGTAACGGTTACTACTTAAGTTGCAATAATTCTGATTCAGACCCTTCATCAAATCAGAAATTGCCTGAAGGTATCTACACTTATAATATTTCATGACACATATGCCCTTAGCCACCAAATTAATTACTGAAGATCATTTTATATTTTGGCTAATTACATAATGGTCAGAAATTCTAACATGTACTTGTTGGACTTGTTCATATTCTAAATGAATCTTGATTAAGTGCTAAATGAATTTTGGGTTAAACTCTTGTTCCTAGGCCTAGGTTAGTTGATGGCGACTACAGGTCGAGTGAGTTCTCCTTTTAGATTACATAAGGGTTGATGAGTTGAGCCACATTCGACAAGTGAGTCTCGCTTGGTCTTGCTCCTAGGGTCGTAGTTGATTTTGGAGTAAGTTCTACCAGTTTAAGCATTAGAGAATTTGCTTTTGTTTCCTATGTATCCATTTTAGGTTTGAGGTCATGGATAGTATGAGATCTAAGATGCTCCTTTAGACGATTATACCGTTGTTTATAGGTAAATTTACTTACATGGCATATTTTGACTCTAAAATTATAGTTTTGATGTACCTTTTGTAGTATTTAAAAAAATAGTGTAACTTTTACATAATCGGCTACATCATGGTTGATTATTCCTATTTTTTTCTCTTGGCCCTACATAAATCGACACATAAACTGGAGTTTTATTTTTTTATGCATTTCTCTACAAAACACGGCACCCCAATTAGAGTTTGTATTTTGTGTGTGTATTCTCTCTCCTAAATTGGCCATTTAGATGGAGTTTTGTTTTTTTTCTTTTAATTTTCTCCCACATAAATCGACAATCATGTGTGAGTTTTTTAAATTTGTTGTTAACTCTCCTAAATCGGCCATAAGGATGTAATTTTTCATTTTTTTCATTGTTAATAAATCAGCAACTTGGTTGTCAATTCTTCTTTTATATTTTTTTCCTTTTTCATAAGCTTATATATTCATGGTACACTTCAATCTTCTTCACCGAAAAACATAAAATCTAACCTCTACTCTTCTCAACTTACAACTTCTACCTCAAGTTCATTGTACTCTTTCTCAACACAATTTCTTTGTTGTTGAACATTATAATTCAAACAATATTCTCACTTGGAGCTATTTACTTCATACACATTCTCACTTCATTAGAGGTTAGTATATAGATCCAACTATAACATTTTATCTCATTCTTTTAACTTTAGTATATTTAGTTGTTATAAATTATGGTTTTAATGTTTTTACTTTGTTAAATATAGATAATTATTCTAAGCGATATTGTTAGCAATTTTAGTGATGAAAAGGACATCAAAATATATAGTGATGAGGAGGATGTCGACTTTGATGTTGGTTCATCTCGCAGTATGATATACAGTTTTCCATTATCATTTTTCATAACACAAATTCTAAAGTTGATCGTGATTTTGGTCATGCAACTGGTTTAATGAATAATAATGATAATGATTTGTTTATTGAGATGCAATTTGAATATAAAGAAGTCACAATAAATGCTATTAGAGAAATTCATATTAAAAATTCCTTTAATTATATTGTTGATGAGTCTAGACCATATAGAGATGTTGGAAAATGTAAATATTTTGGTTCGGATGTGAGTTACAAATTCGTGCTTCTTTTAACATTAAGCGTGACATTTGAGAGATTAAGAAAATTAGTGGAACACATAATTGTGTATCTATGTTAGTTTCCCAATATCACAGAAAATTAATTTCGTGATTCATTTTAGACCTTGTTGTTAATTTGGTATCTGTAGATCCGAATATACCAGTTAAGGCACTAGTAAAGGAGGTTGTTAGTTATTTTGGTTAGACAATCACATATAGAAAGACGTGGACTGCAAAACAAATGGCATTGACCAAAATTTATGGTGACTGAGAAGGATCATACAATGAGTTACCACATTGGATGAATGTTGTACAGTATTTCTCTTCCGACACTATTATGAAATATTAAGCACGTCACCATATTTTAGATGGCATGGAAGACCCTATTCGATTCAGTCTGGATAGAGTATTTTGGGCTTTCAAACCATGCAATAAAGGATTTGCATATTGTAAACCAATTCTACAAGTGGATGGGATATTTTTGACTGAGAAATATACTGGAACATTGCTAATAGCGAGTTCACACGACAGGAACAGACATGTATTTCCATTTGTCTTTGCCATTGTTGAAGGGGAGACGAAAGAAGTTTGAGAGTATTTTTTTTTACAATCTTAAGACTTATTTTACCCCCAACCAAACTTATGTATCATATTAGATAAGGGGGCATGTTTATTACTTGCACTCAGAAGCGAGCTGACATGATGGTCTAGTGCACAATCAGTTTATTGTATTTGTCATCTTGCTAGTAATTTCAATAAGGAATTATGAGATTCTGATCTCAAAGACAAAGTCGTAGAAATGTGCATGTATTATTTATATTTAAAATTTATAAATAATTTTTATATTGTGGAATAATAATTTTATATTTAAGTTTTAGGTCATGAGTTGATGTGACCATGGTTCGAGCGGATGATGAATTTTTTGCAGCCAAAACATTCGAGGGCTAAAGCATGGTTGGACCAGATTTCAAAAGAAAAATGGAGTTAAGCATACAACCAAGGTAGAAGCTTTGGCCACATGAACACAAATCTTGTATGATGTAATAATGATGTTTTAAAATGATCTAGAGTTCTCCCTATCACAACCCTTGTGAGAGCAACATACTACAGACTTAATGAATGGTTCATTCAACAACATAATGAAGCTTTTAACATGATAAGGCAATGCATATATATTGCGAAGAGCTGACAAAAGTGATTAAAGAAAATCAATGACAATCTACTTGTCAACTAGTTCGTACTCTTTCATAGGAGACTAGAGTCTCTGAGGTTGTAGTTGTATCTAGATCTGATAGTCGCCAAGTGAGGGTTTATATTGTTAGACTAGCCGACAGTTAGTGTGATTGTGGAGAATTTCAATCATTAAGATTGTCATGCTTTCATGTAATTGCAACATGGCTTCATTTGCTTTAGATTGTGGCCAATTTATCTCACCAATTTATCGACTGCATAATCTTCTTAAAACACATGGATATGAGTTTCAACATAATTGTAATGAAGAATATTGGCCTGCTTATTCAGGTCCAATATTCATTCCTAATCCTGTCATATGTAGGAAAAGAAGTGGAAGACCGAAGACTACATACATTTATAATGAGATTGATGAAGTTCCAGTTGAACAAATTAAAAAATATGGATGATGTAGAAATGAGGAGCATAATAGGAAGATATGTCCACTACGATCTAGAGAACTAGGTGAAAGTTCTAGACAATCTTCCAATAATCATTAGTTTATGTTTTAATATTTATTTTTATTATATAATTTTATTGATATGTAAATTAGGTAAATGAAATGAAGTATTAGCCAAAACAACATGAAATGAAATGGCATTACGTTTTTTTATTTTCATGCTTCAACTATTACATATATTATCTAGGAAATAGACTTTATCAAATTAAATAGACTTTATCAAATTAATACATAATACACTTTATCAAATTAATACCTAGTTATGGTGTTTACTTCAAAAAAAGAAACATCATAACTATATATTACTTCAAAAAATAAACAACATAACTACATATTATTTCAAAAAATAAACACAATAACTACATATTACTTCAAAAAATAAACACCATAATTACATATTACTTCAAAAAATAAACATCATAATTATATATTACTTCAAAAAATAAACACTATAACTACATATTACTTCAAAAAATAAACACCATACACGATAACTGCACATTACTTTATTGCACGTGTTGTCATTCAAGCCTTACACAAAGTGAAAAAGACAAACTACATTTTTCATTGTTTCACTTAAGCCTTACACAAAGTGAAAAAAGATAAATAACATTTCACTCAAGACTTCACAAATTGAAGATGCTAGAGTGTAGTCAAGCCTTACACGTGAAGAAGATGGGTGTGAGTGAGTAGTCATTGAAGAAGATTGGTGTGAGTGACTAATCATTGAAGAATCTATTCCAAGGCTTCACTCAATAATCATTGTAGTGAGTAGTCATGCATTAATATGAAGAATATGCCTTAGATGTAACTGGAAATTCACATGAAGAAGATGCTTGAACGTGAACGGGGGTTAGCAATTATTTCAAGCAAAAGCGACTACCTTATGGCCGAATACCAAGCAAAATTGGCTACCTTGTGGCTGGTTGTCAAGGAAATTTGGCTACCAATATCCGATTACCAAGCTCTAATTACATTCCAAATCAAGCCAACATAGTGGCAACTACACAATATACAACACTTAACCATAATCCATACAAATATATTTTACACTCACATATTCATTCAAATCTCCACTCACATACTCGTTCAAATTCACACTCACTATAAATCTCCACTCTCACCCACTTTCCATTCACATTCCTTCTTTACTTCAAAATGAAGCACATTGTTCTATGGCCAATTGACACTTCTCTAATAACACTACAAAATGATCATATATCAAACAATGTCTAGAATGAGATTGAATATAATTTTCGGGCTCGATACTGTTTGTGGCAATCTCTACCTTATGAGCCAGCGTTGCAAGTTAATCGCAACATCGCTTTCGCTAACATCTTGGCAGCTGGAGCGGTAGAAATCAATAGTCATCTTCTACTAGCATTGATTGAGATATGGAAGCCAAAAACACATACTTTCTATTTCCTATGTGGAGAGTACACCATTACTCTAAAGGATGTTGCTTACCAACTTGACATTCTCATTAATGAAAATTTTGTTACGGGAATGACAAGTACGGACTAGGATGGACTTTGCCTTCGTTTGTTGGACAATGTCTCAATAGGAAATGAACTAATGGGGTAGAGGGTGAAAACTGACTTGGCTTGAGAGGACATTCCGTGAACTTCCAGATAATGCTAGTGAAGTTGTTATTGAACAACATGTTAGAGCATTTATTTTGAGAGTTATAGGTGGAATTCTCATGGAAGATACATTAGGGAACCGATTCCATCTCATGTATTTGCCCTTGCTGGAGGACTTATCAGAGACATTACAATACAGTTTGGGGCTCAACTGTATTGGCTTGTCTGTATCGAAGACTTTGTTATGCAACAATAATTAGTAATCAAAAAGAGATCAGAGGATGCCTATTACTACATTAGTCATGAGAATATGATTGCATTCAGATGCTTGCACCAAGACTACAAGATCCAACTTTACTTTCTTTTCCATTAGTCAAGAGATATATATTTATTTTAGTAAAAAATATGTAAATGTATAATTACCAATATTTATTCAAATATATTTATTTATTAACTTACATGATTAATAATAATAGGTGACCACAATATTTGATCACAACCAACATTCTTAGACATGCTATCAATATCATACACACAATTTTCGTCTGTTTATGCATCCATGATACTACATTTTAAATTAATTAGTAACATTAAATATATTATTTGATGAATTGGAGTTCTGTTTTTCAAAAACATAATATGCTTAAATAAATAAATTATTTAATATCATTAATTATTTCAAAAACTATTTCAAAAACATTAAATATATGTTGTTATTTCAAAAAACATTAATTATTTTTTTGTGAGTCATGGTTCATTTTTATCATTTAATTGTATATGTTGTTAGATATTATATATTATATGCTGTTAGTAGTCAAGAAGAATTCTTAGTAATATATTATTTGTTAATAGTAACTTGGTAAAGTGTAATATATTATATATCAAAATATATTAAATATAACTGTTTTTTATTAATTTTTTTATTAGTTTTTGTGTATGCTATATATTCACATGACTTTCATGCTAAATGTTTATGAGATATGCCGATCATGAGTACCACTGATTTGTTTCACTATTGTGGAATGATATGTTTTTGTTTGGCTTATGAGGCAATTTGACATGAATCAATCAATTCCACACGATCCAGTGAATTGTGAAAAGCTACACAAAATAGACTTTTGTGGCAAAAGTGGCTGCAACTAGCCACATAAGTATCGTCACTGGATTCAAATGTGGAATGGTAGGCAAAATTATATGGTTGTTGGACTTCCCAACACTGTCACAATGTTATGCCATTACTTGTAGTATGCAATGGTACTTTTACAAAGGGCTTGAAGATACATATCTCGAGATGGAACATACTCTGCTGAAATGATAACATTTTATTTTTTATATTAATTGTATTTTTTATTTAATTATATTATTTTTCCTAATTTTGTCTTTTTTTCCAATACACTTTTGCAAAATTTGTGATCAGAGTGCTTCTCTAGCTTGTTTAGTAAATCTCATACGATCATTATGTGACGTCTTTTCATTTGGTCGTGAAATGATAGAAGCATTGGCTGAGCTGAACCCTACTGCATAAGCTACCAACTATTTTGAAGATCTTCTTACTCAACATTTTCATATGCTTGCAACTGAGTCTCCGCAACAAACTCATACTGAAACTCATTATCAAACATACACTCCTCAACAAACCATGAGTTTCATAATTATTCGTCCACTCATTTGTCATTAAGTTATCAAATCTCACTATGTTAATCAATGTTTGCTACTACATTAAATACACCATTATCCGCATACAATAATCAACACTAATATTATTCAACTATTTTTTTTTTAAATTTTAGTACACAACATACTGATGACGAAGTTGTGGTTGAAGATGAAGATGAAGATGAAGATGAAGAGGATGAAGATGAAGATGAAGAGGATGAGAAGAAGCCACAATTGACAATATGTGGTAGAGAGAGAATTTCACAACGAAATGAACAACAATTAAGAGTTCAACCACTAAGAAGGAGAAAATCACCACCATGCGACACTTCATCACATAAACGTCATTAGAATTTGGAGATTTAATAAATTAGGAAAATCTAATATTTTACGTTTTGTAATAATATTTTATTTCTATTTCAGTAAATAAATATGAAACTAGTAAAAAAAATTAACGTTCTTACTTTGTTAAAGGTGAGGGAAAAATGAAAAAAAGGGAAAACTCAATTTTTTTTTGTAAAACTCCCACAAGGTTGCCGATTTATGGTGGAGGAAGTTAAAAAAATTATTCGAAAAGAATTGGTTATGGCGTAGCCGATTATGTAAACGTTACATTACTTTTGTAAATACTACAAAATGTACACCAAGAATGTAATTTTACAATCAAAGTATACCATGTAAGTAAATTTGCTGTTATTTATGATGCTAAATCGTGCAAATGAGTGGATAAAGAGTCACTCATAAAAGTCAAGATTAGGATCTCTTCGTACTCGATCATATATTTGAAATACCCAATAAATTTAGGATTCATAAGTTACATAAGTCTCAGTGAGAATAATGAGATCTGTTTCGAGTGATATTCAAATGTTCAATAGTCATTTATTATGCTTTATTAATCTCTCTTTTCAAGGATAAGGCTTCATCTTACATCTTTTAAGTTTTAAATGGATATCTAGAGTTTTGTTCATAGTGTTCGTGGACAACTTCATCCAAATTCATGTTGCTCTATTCCTTCTTTTAGATTATTTTGTAATCATTCAAGCTTTCTTGTAATAACCATGTATTCTTCTATTGTTTCGAGGTCACGAAAAATTCTAATGTTAAGAATTATGATCAAATTCATATAGATCCTTGCATAGCTCACGAAATAGGAAAAGTTTTCAAATATTTATACTCAATCTTTTAAAAATTTATGGATAAACTAGTTCAGTTGTTTATAGATGCTACATTTTTTTTATCTTTACAAGGATTAGAGATGAAAATTCCCTTTGGGGACAAGGAATTTTATGACTTCAAGCATGAGAAATTGGACATTTCTCATGGTCATTTGAGCATGAGGAGGTTGATTTAGTGTTCTTAGATTGTTGAGTCAGTATGATCAGCATGGTCAAATCTCAAACCTTGTTGGATGTTATTAGTAATAAGATTTTGTGCATGATATATATACAAGATTTAGTTTTATGTAAGTTGTTAATCTTTGATGTTTGATATAAGGCGACAATACAATTATAGAACAAATTGTGCTCCTTAATTTGAGAAGGAAAAGAGGCTAGTGGAGAATCCTCTATAGCCTATATTAGTTGGGCTCTTGATCTAGATGTATCCTTCAGGCTTCATGGCATGAGTGGTAGCATATGTGAATGGTCTTGCTAAGGTTGAGGCTAAAAAGACTACTGTTAAGTAGGAAGAGGTCATGGTCATTCTAAACACTATAGTGACATTGAAAGTCACATATCATTCAAGTTCCATTTGAAGATAAGTTATATATGTTGTGACGAATGAGTTGAACTTGATTAAAGAGGATAAGGAGATTTTTGAGGCATTCAAGTTTATCGAGTATAAGACATATTTGAGGGCCATTCATGCATACCATACAAGTATATTACCTAATACATATATAATGTTTTTTGGGTTACCTACATATATAAGATTTAAAAAAATGTTTAGATGCACCAGGGCCCATCATGCAAAATGAACTTGGATCGGTCAATTCGATCGGGTAGATCTGGAACTAAATACTTAATCGGTCTCAACCATTCATTAGGCCAGATATATCTCATAACCAGTATGAATCAGTTTGATTAAGTTGGTTTATACTTTCAACTTATTTTTAGTTATGTTTATCATTTGTTGGCTTATAGTATAAAACCCTTAATTATTTAATTAAGTTTTAATCATATTTATGCACTTTTGTTGGGATTAAAGCGTAAAACCAATGTTATTTGTAGATATTTTTAAATTATTTGTGTCATTTTATTATAGTAAAAACTTCATTATTGGTTGTTTAATTAAATACTTGTATAATGATAATATTTTTAAGTTGGAGTTATAAATTTATTAAACAATCATAGTTATTATTATGAGTATTTTAGATTTTTTAGATATTAATTAGCCAACCATTTAATCAAACCATTCATCTATTTAAAAAATGTTGGTATCAACCAACAAAGCATTTATCTTGTAGTATACAACCATATAAATTCCACAAATTCAATTTCTGATAGCAACAAATTTAATTCTGAGTGCAATACCTAGGGAAGAACTTCTCCTCACCCAATAAATATACAACAGTTAAAAGGATAATATAATTTTGAGGAAAATATATAGCCCCTTTTCCAAGCCAAAATGACCTATTTGTGAAATAAAAAATCCAAGTAAAAAACCCACACTCTCATTCATCCCTACAACCCTAAACTCCTCTCTCTCTTCAAATGGGAAGCCAACAAGCAGCAGTCTCCTTCCTCTCCAACCTCGCCCGCGTCTCCTTCGGCCTCGGCGTAGCCGGCACCGTCCTCAACTCCACCCTCTACACCGTCGACGGTGGCCAACGCGCCGTCCTCTTCGACCGTTTCCGCGGCATCCTCGACGAAACCGTCGGCGAAGGCACCCATTTCCTCATTCCATGGGTCCAAAAGCCCTACATCTTCGACATCCGCACCCGTCCCCACACCTTCTCCTCCGTCTCCGGCACCAAGGACCTCCAGATGGTCAACCTCACCCTTCGCCTCCTCTCCCGCCCCGACACCAACCGTCTCCCCACCATCGTCCAGAACCTCGGTCTCGAGTACGACGAGAAGGTCCTACCCTCCATCGGTAACGAGGTTCTTAAGGCCGTCGTCGCACAATTCAACGCCGATCAGCTCCTCACGGAGCGACCTCAGGTCTCTGCCCTCGTCCGCGAGAGCCTTGTCAAGAGAGCCAAGGACTTCAACATCGTCCTAGATGACGTGGCGATCACGCATTTGTCGTATGGAGTTGAGTTTTCTAGGGCTGTTGAGCAGAAGCAGGTGGCTCAGCAGGAGGCTGAGAGGTCCAAGTTTGTTGTGATGAAGGCCGAGCAGGAGCGAAGGGCCGCAATTATTCGAGCTGAGGGTGAGAGTGACGCTGCGAAATTGATCTCTGATGCTACCGCAGCTGCTGGGAATGGTTTGATTGAGCTTAGGAGAATTGAGGCTTCTAGAGAAGTGGCTGCCACGTTGGCCAAGTCACCCAATGTGTCTTACCTTCCTGGTGGGAAGAACTTGCTTATGGCTCTTAACCCTTCACGTTGATTCTGGTAGCTACTTTACTTTGTTTTCTCATTGTTAGAAATTCGGCTCCGGTTTTATTTCCTATTCTTAGCTTGTCATTGAACTTGATTTACTAGTTTGTTTTTGGTTACTACACACATGAGCTTGAATTGGTATTGAATATTTGTTTGTCTTACTCGTTTGAAGGGATGATAGTTCGATACCATGTTTTAAATTGTGATTTGCTTCCGTAATTGTAATTGTATTATTGTGGTTTTGGTAGTTTTTGCAACCACGTCGCAACCACAGTTGTGCACACACTGGCTGCATTTTGCTGCAATTGTCCACAATGCTAGTAACTGCAATGACAATTTAGAACCATGTTCGATATTGTATTGACTGTTATAAGTTGTTATCAATTGTTGCAATGGCAATTAAGGATTTTATTAAGTTAGTGAGTAGGGGATACAAATGCTTGATTCCATTGGTGATGGTAGTCATGTGTCTCATTAGATTGTACTAGAAGCTGTTGCATAGAAGTGAGGCTAGACACTTTGAGGCTTGAGTTGGCTAATAAGTTGTCAGTGGCTATACAATAATGTATTTGTTTATACAGGTACAAGTGAAGTTAGGGAAGAAGACAATCCTGTTACAGGAAAGTTGATGAAAATGGAATGAATTGGGGCAATTATTGTTGCAAATTTTCAAGGCATAGCTATGACAGCTGAGTTGTCTATAAACATTGAGATGCTCACACATACAGTACCATGTCTGTACCCACTTCTAAACCCAGTCACCCACACACATTTGAACCCCAGGCGATGTCTGTTTTTACTTCATTAATTTACAAGATCTTTGCAAGTTTAATTGAAGCCGCTGTCGTGTGCAGTAAAATCTATAGTTATGTGGCCAGTAGTAAAACCCTTTTTCTTTTGATATAAGAAGACACATGATGATGAAATTTATCCTAGGCTCACTGTATATTAAGCATTGTTATAAAAATGAGCCAGTTTAACCTGAAAACTGGTAAACCAGCCTTGATACCGTTCCTTATGATATGACCCTCAAACAGCTAGAAAGGGAGATGTTGCAGTCGACCTATGTCTCCCATGACTGGGTTGAATTTTAGTTTTCGTTGTTCTCATTCTCTGATTCAGTTCTGTGTTCAGCTGTTTCATCCTGGTGTTGTTATGACTGAAGCACCACACTTGGTTTCTTTCTTCTTTTCGAGTATGGGAATGTGTCCTTGGTTTTTATTATCTTGAAAGTTCCTCTTTTATTCTTTTCAATTGCACAACTTGCACCCTCCATACACCACTAGGTAGTTTCCACTTCTATAGATTTTTTTTTAAAATTCTACTTCTATTTTTATTTTTATATATAATATACCGTTTTAGCACCATAAGTGAACAGTTGTTTATTTATCATTTTTAGTCAAATTTATCTATATATAAAATAGTCATGTAATGAAATACATGTCCTCTTTGTGCTTATCATCTTCTTGTACTATTCCCTTCTTGTCTAACATACTTCTATTAAAAATTTAGCTGCAACTTTTTTAGACCAATTCTTACCCCTAAAATTTAAAAGATGTTGCTTTTAGATTTTGATTTCATGTTCCTCTTAGAACAGGAAGCAAAATTTTAAGGCCTGTTGAAGTCTTCTAATGTTCCCCAGTCTTGACTTAAAAGACTTTTGCCATTGCCAAAATTCCTGACACATTTCCTTCTTCATTTCAGGTTTAATGATATGGTGTCATGGCTTTCTTTGGAGCATTATCTTGCAGTTCTCCTTTGCTGGAAACAATTGATTTTAAATATTTTTTTAATTGTTTTAAACCTCTGTAGACCTTAGTTATCTCTTCTGAGCACAATTTCACATTGCTTTTGAAAAGAGAAATGTTAGAAATGAGTATGGACTTCTATTTTTGATGATAGATGTGTCCTTTTAGTTTCAGAATAAAAACCATAAAGCATGTGGGTTTGTGATGAATTTCAAAACTTGCTTGTGTAGTTAATGCAGGTCGTTTATCATCAAAACATGGATATGGATTGGCTACTGTGCAACTAGTTTTTTATATAGTGCATCATTGACTGTTCATTTTTCAATCATTATTAACTCTTAAATAAAATAATATAAATGAATAGTAAATAATATATTGATTGTGTATAAATTTTTTTTACATTATTAGTATGTTATGTGTATTTCTTTTATTTAAGAGAGAATGTGATAGGGTTTAAGCCTAGTAGAGAAATAATTTGGAATTTTAGGGTGAGAAAATTATTAGTCCAAAGATTTATACATAATTAGTATATTATTTATTGGAAATATTTTTTTGAAGAATCAATTATAATAAAATATAAATGGTAGATGATATAGTTACTGTATCTTTTTCTCAAACAACAAAATGGAACGAAGTTTATCGACCTTTCCCATAGTATACACCGATCCACTGTATCTAATCCTTATTATAACTTTATTATTTAGAACATTTTGGTGGTTATTTTTGTAAGATACTTTACATTTTCTATAATATTTATTGTTTTTACTCTTATTTGTCATTTATTCAATAATGAGAAGTAATAAATCTACAATATTTCATACTAGACTTAGATGGGTAAAACTCAATTGTTTTAATTTTTTTATTCAAAACTCAAGAAAATTAAGTCCTTTTATGACATGCACAATTGAATTTAAATGTGCCTTATAATAGGGAGTATATTTACTGTTCTATACTTTGTGCCACTCGATGTGCTATGAGTTTATGATTGGTCAGAAAAATACTTAATAATTAAATTTTAACTTAAATATATTTTTTTTCTGACCAATCACAAGTCCACGTGGAGTGAAACAAAATGTGGGATAACAGATGTGTACCCCTTATAATAAGAACTAAATAGAATAGTAGAATTGGAATTTAATCTTCTCTTTCGGTGTTATTAGAACCGGACGGTTCGACCGCTGACTAGACTTGAAAACGGCTTTGGTTTGCAGTCTTAACTGAGTGAAGGTTGAACCGCTTTGAACCGGAGAAATACCGGTCCGACCATGTTAAACTCGTGAAGTAAATCGAATGGTTCAATTAAAAAAACGGAAAACCAATCACTTAAATATAATTATACATAATTATTAATTATATACAACTTTAGATTTACATATAATTATATTTATAGATAAAAATTATTAATTATGTATAAAATCATCTGGTCAGACCAGACGGTTTAACCGTTTAAACCGGTTAAACTTAATACAAGACATCTTTCGGTTTGGTGTTCGATTCGGGTTTCACAATATTGATTATAGGTACCAGCGTGTTGACATATACTTTCATGTCTGTCAACCCGCTTTCTATTGTTTGGAACATGTAGTTTACATGTTACAAATATTAAATATGATATGACATGTTAAATATAGTAATTTTTGGGGATAAATAAATTATCAATACTTAACAAAAACATCTTATTTAACGTGAAAATTATGTCAAAAAGGAATTAAAAATTACGCTGTGAGATAAGACCATAATTTTTTTTAAAAGGAATGAAACATGATGGAAAATAGGCCAATAAAAATTATCAGTAAATGAGTATAATATTTTATATCATACAGTTAGAATATCACTTGAAGATATTCCTAAGTCTACAATTATAACACATCCAATACATGCAATGATGCATCTTGGTTTCATAATTTTATGTAAGAAAGGTCTAAGATAATGTAAGAAAAGTACCAATAGTTGCAATGATGCATCTTGGAAGATAACCATATCTATTACACATGTAGTCATCAGAGATCAAGAAACATAACAAAACTCAAAAAATGAGAGTTTGTTTTTTCATTCATCATACCACTAGTCACACATAATGAAAGAGAAAATGAAGAAATATATGAACAATAGAAAATACTAGGTTCATACCACAATGGTAGTGGCGTGACTTTTTCAATGGAAATATATATGAATGCAAGAATACCTAAGAATAAGAATAAATATGGAAATGAAAAGTAAATGAGATGTGCATACCTTACATTAGAAGTTTAACATACATGAGTTTATGGGAGAAGATAAAATTATGCCCCAACAATGATGATGGTGAGAAGACAAAACTTATCTTCAAAATATAAAATGAGAAAGTGATGTGGAATTGGATAATAGAGAAACATCAATTTAGAATATTTAACATTTAGGTTTATTGGAGAACATGAAAGTTACTTGATAGAGTAAATGTTTAATCAGTTACTCTTAACAATTAATTGTATTGTGGTAGTTACAACATATATGTTATAAACTTTTAGTACATTAAATTGTTGAAACATGTATTTGAATTAACATAAAACGTAAATATATATAAAATTGTTGTTACCCGTTACATATTCAAAGAGAATTTATATGAAATGCTCAAATCACATAGTGGAATATGCCAAAACTGACAGTAATAAAAATATTAAATAATAATGATATTTTCCTTCTAAAAAACATGGACCTATTTAAAATGACCAACAAGAGCCATCAAAACTATGAATGCAAGGATAATTGTGTAAGAGTGCCTCTTGTAACATGAAGAGATATACCATTTTGTTTTGAATAATATAACTCTTGAATTGGAGAGTTGTGAATGAAATGGCAAGACTCTTGGAAAAAAGTCTATATATAGTGCTTGATGGAAGCACTATACTCATTAGATAAAGACTTTAAACATTGTTTCTATCTCTACCCAGAAATGTTGCTCTATTAGCCATCAATAAGGAAGAACATATAAAGAAAGGGAAAAAGATAAAAGAGTTTCTCTATTGACAAGAAACAAAGTACAACATCAGAAAGGAGGATCGTTTCACCATGGATAGAAGTAATCTATAACTATTTTGAAGATGTGAAAACTATGATTTCTTAAGATCTATTTACACATGTTTTCCATGATAAAACTTACATGTGATATTAGAGCTCTTTGTTAAATAACTTTTAGTTTTCCATTTATGATAATTCGATCATAAATGATGTTTTAAAATATGTTCTTGAATAGAGAACTCAAATATAATTATTTCCGCCTCATCATATAGTAACAATAAAAAAAAAAAACCTTCTATCTTTTCTGATGCATCTATTCTGCACTGTTCTATTATGCTTTATCATAAAGTACATGAAAAAATTAAAACGTGAATGAAGCACAATTTGTTTTTCCAGTTTCTTCACTCTTATGTTTTGAAAAGCAATATATATAGCTTTATTATACACTCTGATCAATACATATAGTAGCATAAAAGTAATATATATATATATATATATATATATATATACTAATATGAACAATACTAATAAAGAGTGATCTGTTATTTTTTTTTAATTCTATTTTACATATAACAGAATAGGAACAACCATTCACACTATGAAAGTTTGTGTCATTTATGTTAATTTTCATGTTCTGATTTTGCCCAGTAAAAGTGTGTGGAAATTTGCATAATACTCACTACGCTAGAGTTGCCGTTTATCGTGATCATCTCTTGTATATAAATCATCATCCATAGTTGGTCCACTCTCATGCGACTGACCCGAAAAAAGGATCATCTTCATCATTATCTTCATATTCTTGGTCATCAATATTATTGACGATTATTTTGTTAGTTAAAAGAGCAATCAACCCTTTCATATCAGCTGAGTCACTAACATAGAATACATGTTGAGCTTGTGATGCTAGAATAAATGACTCATCTTTATATCCAGGCCTATTAAGATCCACTTGCATGAACCTTAACTCATCAACTCGGAAACCATTGTTGTTATCAACCCATATACAATAAAAACCGGCATCCGAAACATTTTGTAATCCAATTCCTATATGTGTTCAATCACTCCAAAGTATGACATGTTCGCATATATTGAGTTTCTATCTTTTGCACTTGACATGTCTAAAGTTCGAGCAACAAGAATCACACCACTATTTTGCATTTTACTTTGATCATCTTGTTTTTTCGTATAAAATGTGAACCCATTAATTAGGTAACCAGTATAGGATAAGATATAAAGGCTTGGACCATTGACTAACTATTTCAATCTTTCAGAAACCAAATGTGCATTTATATTCAACTCCTCATCAATGTGAATTTTTAGCCACTTTATGAAACATCGATTATGCTCTTTGGAAATCCAATTTTCATTCTTACTTGGGTAACACTTCCTTAGCATCAACATATGGCTCAACCTCGTCGGCATTATGTAAAATATATAAATGCGCTTGCTCCAATTCGGTTCATGTTATAGTCAATATTTCATTCACATTAATACCTTCACCAAATGTTTTTTTTGCATATCGAGACTTTGGAATGCCCATGAAATCCCCATCGGTAAGGTATCCGATACAAAAATCAAGAGCTTCTTCAACAAACAATCGCTCGACAAAGGGGTACATTCATCTTATATAGGAAGGGCCTTATTGTTGTGTCTCTCGAACAAGATGAATGCTTAGATGAACCATTATGTCAAAAAAGAAGAAGGTGGCAAATACATTTCAAGCTCACACAAAGTCAAAATAATTTGTCTTTGCAACGTATGTAATTTATCAGGGTCTTTGATAAAAATTGCCTTTAAGAAGAAGCATAACCTAGTTATGGTTCCTTGAACTTTTTTAGGTAGAATTGACCGTATTCTAATAGTCAAAAAATGCTTAATAAGTACATGACAATCATGAGACTTAAGACCTTTTAACTTGAGTTCTTTCACTGATACGGTGTTCTAAATGTTGGAAGAGTACCCTTCTGGAACTTTAACACCATGAATAAATTTACAAAATTCCATTTTCTCCTTCCTCGACAAAGTAGAAGCTGCTGGAGGTAGAAATGTACGTTTTCCCTTCATTATCGGCCTGAATTCCTTTCTTATTCCCATACTAACCAAGTTGCATTCAAGCCATCTTTGGTCTTACCAGAGACATTAAGTAAGGTACCAAGGAGACTTTCAAACACATTTTTTTTAATATGCATGACATTGAGAAAATGTTTTACATATAATGAACTCCAATATGACAATTCGAAGAAGATTGACCTTTTCTTGCACCAACTTGTGACAATTTATTTTGCAAAAGGTTTACCGAAGTTAATATTCAAACTGTTTAGCTTTGAAAATAATTGGTCACCTATCAACGACAAAGGAGCATGACCTTCTTTATTGTTTCCATCAAATGTTTTTCTCCATCGTCGATAATGATGATCTGAAGGCAAAAATTTACGATGGCCAAAGAAGACATTCTTCTTATAGTGTTCCAACCTCATTGAATGAGTATTGTCTTCACATACAGAGCATACAAAATGTCCCTTTGTACTATATCCAGACAAATTACCATATGTAGGGAAATCACTAATTGTGTCGAACAACAAAGCCATCAAGTTGAATCTTTTACCCTATACGCATCATATACATTTATGTCTGTCTCCCACATTGGCTTCAAGTATTCAATTAATGGAGCCAAATATATATCTATGTCACTTCCTAGTTGTTTAGGTCCAGAAATTGACATAGATAACATCACATATTTGCGCTTCATGCATAAAGAAGAAGGTAGGTTGTGTGAAGAAGATCTTTGCTCCTGACCTTGGCACAGTTTTGATGAAGACACCAACATCACCAAAAAGAAGAAAAGGAAGAATACTTATGAAGACAAAGAACAATAAAGCTTCAAGAAAAATTAGATTAAGTCTCTATAGGTACTTCTATCCTAAAACTCTTACTTATGCAAAGTAGTAATGCTCAAACTATTTTTAAAGAATAATGAAACACTTTAAAAATACTTAAAATATTTTTTAAAGTAATGTGTAACGGGTTACTTCATTCAAGTAACAAGTTACATGTGAGAGAAAAAGAGTTATCCAACTTAAAACTGTTCAGAGTAATCCATTAC
>NC_032010.1:10644559-10646837 GCF_001865875.1 Lupinus angustifolius | reverse complement strand
GATTACTCTAATTCGTTTTTAAATAATTAGTGGACAATATGTTTGGGTAATTGATTACCCAATGTAAGTAATCGATTACTGAAGACTGTTACATGAGATTTCAGATTTCAAAACGAAATATTTTCACTCTAAATGAAATCTCTTCACTTCAAACAATTCCTACACTTTCAGAAAGTCACCATGGGTGTTTGGAAAGTATATATAAAGACTCTAACTCTCACAACATAAACACACAACTTTTATATAACTCTCATACTACTCTGAAAAATTTTCTCACTATTTTTCTGCACTTTTGCACTAATTTCTTAAACTTTCAAAAGGAGAATTTTTCTGAGTTACTTAAAGTAATTGATTCAAAGTTTTACAAATATATTGTTGATTGGATTGCAAGTGTTATAATATTTCATACTTGTAAAGGCAATCCAAAGCCATTATTGAAATTCTTCATTCATTGCAATAAACTTTCTTTCACTGGGTGTGAATAGAATGGGGATAGAGTAACTTGGAAAAGTGTTTCCCAAGGGTATAAATATTAGTGAGTGGGTAAGGTACTTAGGGATCTCAGGGTGAGACTTTGTAATTACTACTCATAATATTTAGTGGAAAATCTCTTGTGTTGCATGAGTACTGGACGTAGCCTTCGATGGACAAGAAGGTGAACCAGTATAAAATAATTGTGTACTTTCCTTTCACTTTCCTCTTTAAAAATTTATACTTGTTTATTTTCTGCAATATTATCCGCTGCACATTAACTCTTACATTTTGCAGAAAAAGGTACTATAATTTTAAGTCAACTAATTGACCCCCCCCTCTTAGTTGCAATCCTGTTCTTACAATTGGTATCAAAGCTATATTTGAGTAAGATACTCCCAAATCTGATCCTACATCAAGATGGCCTCAAGATCATTCCTAGGAGAAAGGTCCAACATCAACCGCCCTCCAAGCTTTGTTGGAGAATGCTATGATTTCTGGAAAATTAGAATGAGGATCTTCATTGAGTCTCAAGACTTAGATATATGAAACGCAATTGAAGAAGGACCATACATACCCTTCACTGTTATCAACAGTATAAGGGAAACAAAGCCAAAATCATCATGGAACGATGAAGACAAAAAGAAGGTACAATATGATTTAAAGGCAAAGAACATTCTGACCTCCGCTCTTGGTATTGATGACTTCTTTAGAGTATCAAATTGTAAATCTGCAAAAGAAATGTGGGATACTCTAGAGACCACACACGAAGGAACAGAGGAAGTAAAAAGATCAAGACTCAACACTCTTTCTCAGGAATACGAAATGTTTCGCATGAAGCCTGGAGAGAAGATTCTTGATCTACAAAAGAGATTTACTCATCTTACCAATCACCTTCTTGCACTTGGCAAAGTTCTATCTAATAGTGACTTAAACTTAAAAGTTCTTAGATCACTCACCAGAATTTGGCAACCAAAGGTAACTGCAATTTCTGAAAAGAAAAGTTTATCCAAAATGTCTTTGGCTGCTTTGTTTGGTAAATTGCAGGAACACGAACTAGAACTTACCCAACTTGACCAACACGAGGAGCAAGAAAATAAGAACAAAATATTTCTCTAAAAGAAAAAGTTGATAGATATGACTCATCTGGAGATGAATCAGAAAAGGATGACACAGAAGATATAAGTCTCTTCGTAAAGAAATTCAGCAAGTTCCTAAAAAGGAACAAAGGCGTAAAAACATGTCAAACACGGAAATTCGCCAAAAGCAATGATGCCTCCACCTCAAGTCAAAATTTTACATGTTTGGAATGTGGCAAACCTGGTCACATAAAGATGGATTTTCCAAACTTGAAAAAGGGTTCTTTCAAGGGAAAGAATGATATAAAGACTGGACGAAGAGCATCATTGCTTGGGAAGACAATGATGCAAGTTCTGCATCTGAAATAGAAAACGAAAAGTAAGCACATCTATCACTTATGGCATCTCATCATTCTTTTGATGAAGAGGTAAACAACTCTAATACATTTTCTTCTTCCGAACTTCAATATGCATTTAATGATTTACATGATGAATATGTTAAATTGTCAAAAATGTTTCTAAAACAAAAATCTGAAATAGATTCATTTAGAAACAAACCTTCTTCTTCCTCTTGTCAAAACTGCCTAACTCTTGAAAATAAAGTATTAACATTAAGTCTCGATCTTGATAAACTAAAAAAAAGTGGTAAAAGCATAGAAAAGATTATCAATAATCAAAGACACTCAACAGACCGAAGAGGTCTTGGCTATTCAAAAAGCCATGGTTTC
>NC_032010.1:10643194-10644459 GCF_001865875.1 Lupinus angustifolius | reverse complement strand
CTGGCCAATACAAATGGATAGAAAAAGGTGCTAACCTCGCAGGACCCAAATCACATTGGGTACCTATAAAATCTTTTTAATTTGTTTTGCAGGAAAATATGAGAGTCGCCTAAAATTTATGGTACCTGGATAGCGGCTGCTCAAAACACATGACGGATGATAAAAGTAAATTCTCCGTCCTTACTCCAAGGGACAAAAGGTATGTCACATATGGTGACAACAACAAGGGAAAAATTCTTGGAGTTGGTAGAATTGGAAAGCCACCATCAACAATTATAGAAGGTGTACTATATTTTGAAGGACTTAAACATAACCTTCTAAGCATAAGTCAATTATACGACAAAGGATTTCACAATTTTTCTGCTCCTAGAACACCTCAACAAAATGGTGTTGTAGAGAGAAAGAATCGGTCCTTAGAAGAACTGTTTCGAACAATGTTAAATGAAACTAACCTCCCAAAATACTTTTAGGCTGATGCAGTTAGCACTGCGTGTTATGTTTCGAACCGAGTCCTTATAAGACCTATTTTTAAGAAAACCCCCTATGAACTCTTCAAAGGTAGAAAACCTAACATTTCTCATCTACACGTTTTTTGTTGTAAATGTTTTGTCCTGAACAATGGTAAGGATAACTTGGGCAAGTTTGATGCAAAAGCTGATGAAGGGATTTTCCTTGGCTATTCTCTCACGAGTAAAGCATATAGAGTCTTTAATAAAAGAACTCTAGCCATGGAAGAATTTGTTCATGTAATCTTTGATGAAACCAATCATGTTTTAAAAGATGTGATATCCTGTGATGAAGACGACTTGCCAAGTTCCTCTGCCAAAGAAAATTTTATTGTTGATGTTACAACTGAACCTGAAGAATTAAGAAAAGAAGATAATCTATCTTCTCAAGAAGAGCATATTCACTCAGATCTACCAAAAGAATGGAGAACTCATCGAAATCATCCTATCGACAACATCAACAGTGATATAAGTAAAGGTATAACCACTCGTAGAATGCTTGATGCTTGTCTAAACATGACCTTTGTCTCTCAGATAGAACCCTCCAATATTGATGATGCAATCGAGGATGGATACTAGATTCTTGCTATGCAAGAAGAATTAAACCAGTTTGAGAGGAACGGATTTTGGGAACTTGTTCCTAGATTGAAAAATAGGCATGTAATTGGAACTCGCTGGGTTTGTAGAAATAAATCTGATGAAAATGGTGTTATCATTAGAAATAAAGCCAGACTAGTAGCCCAAGGATACAATCAGGAA
>NC_032010.1:10642776-10643094 GCF_001865875.1 Lupinus angustifolius | reverse complement strand
CTCCTGGTTTTGAAGATTACAAACATCCCTCTCATGTCTACAAGTTAAAGAAAGCCCTCTATGGTCTAAAGCAAGCACCATGAGCGTGGTATGAACGTCTAACAACTTTCCTGATAGAAAACGGTTTTACCAAAGGGAAGGTCGACACTACTCTATGTATAAAGAAAATAAATCATCATACTTTACTAGTTCAAGTTTACGTAGATGATATTATTTTTGGTTCTACTAATGAAAATTTGTGTAGTGACTTTGGCAAAATGATGCAAGGAGAATTTGAAATGTCCATGATGAGAAAGTTGAATTACTTCCTTGGACTAC
>NC_032010.1:10641808-10642676 GCF_001865875.1 Lupinus angustifolius | reverse complement strand
CTAAGCACTGCTGAGGTTTAATATATAGCAGCAGGTAGTTGTTGTGCCCAAGTGTTGTGGCTTAAGCAACAATTACGAGATTATGGCTTAGACTTAGGCTGCACTCGGCTGAAATGTGATAATGCTAGTGCTATAAACCTTAGAAAGAATCCCATTATGCATTCTAGAACCAAACACATAGATATAAGGCATCACTTCCTAAGGGACCATGTTCAAAAGAAAGATGTATCTGTAGAATTTGTTGATACTCATAACCAACTTGCAGACATTTTCACTAAACCCTTAGCAAAAGAACCTTTTTACAAAATTAGACTTGAATTAGCCATTCTTGATGAAGCTTACCTGTCTTAAACATGCTTATATGATTATATGTTTGCTTCATTATTATTATCTCATGCCTACTTGATCTTAAATATATTTATTTGTGTTCAAAAACTTAAATTTTTGGGTTAAAAATCATTTTTATAGCTTAATTTTGCCTAAAAATAAGTTTTTCTGGGATAAGTAATCGATTACACTGGAGAGTAACTGATTACAGGGTTAAACAGCGTGTTTCAGTAACCGATTACCCAAAGTGAGTAATCGATTACTCAAAGCTGTTGTTTGAAAATTTAAAAAATTTATTTTAGAGTAACCGATTACTCAAAATGAGTAACTAATTACTCTGTGTCGTTATATATGAAATTTCTGCAATTTTTAACTTTTTCAAAACTCATCTTCCTCACTCAACTCGTGTTCTCTTCTTCTCAAAGCCTCCCAACCTCTAAAAACCTTATTGTTGATCCATTTTGGGTGATTCTTGTTTCCATTCCTATCACATTTTCCATTCTAAACACTTCTAACCAAACATTTTCGTGATTAGTGGCTT
>NC_032010.1:10641109-10641708 GCF_001865875.1 Lupinus angustifolius | reverse complement strand
TGGATAGTATGAACATAAATCAAATTCAGAAACAGTAGTTAAACAATGTAATAAAACGGCTAAATCCCTTTGCTTCGTTTGTTCGCAACTCAATCCTCGGTTTCAAAAGATTATTTTCAGATTCCAACCATTGACTTCCGAATTTGTTGAGAATCAATTAACTAAGCGATAATCAATTCAAAGTTCCAGAACATAAACATCAAACTAAGCGAAATCAGTAAAGGTATGAAACAATTAACAAATTCACACGAACTAAGCATTCATGCAGTAGGGAGAGTAAATCAACTAAGTCAAGATAAACTCAACCAACCAGTTTCTAAGCAATGACATTAAGCAAAACATATTCAGAACTAAGATAGAAGAAATTAACAATAAAGAAACCGAAAAATGCATTAATAACAGAACCTCAAGAGTTGTGATACATTACCAAAGGAACTTAGTCCAGAAATTTAGCCTTCCATGGCAATGGAAGAGCAAACCGAAAATGAGAAATGAAAAAAGGTGAAACCCTAGCAGAGCAAAAGAAAGGGAAAACAGAAATGTATCTTTTTCAAAATGAGGCAAAACTAAAAAGTGTGTGTGTTTGGAGTGGGGAATCC
>NC_032010.1:10640686-10641009 GCF_001865875.1 Lupinus angustifolius | reverse complement strand
AAAGGGGCTATCAAAGGATAAATTCGTTCAAGGTAGGCTTACATGGCTAAGTGGCTTATTCAAAAGAAATGCCTAGATCACTTCAATATGTGCATGTGAATATCAAGTATCAACAAGAAACAAGTCAAGTTTTAGAGTGCAAGTAATCAAGAGTGCAATCACACATGAAAGAACATTAGTTGGCATACATCAATCCATCCACAATAAAGGCTCAAATTCTCACAAGGGACAAGTCTATCACAATTGTTTCAACCTCTTAATTCTCAAAAGCAACTTGACATACAAAAATGCATGCATTCACACCACAAGATATCAAGACTTAA
>NC_032010.1:10640323-10640586 GCF_001865875.1 Lupinus angustifolius | reverse complement strand
CAAGTGCCAAGTTACAAGTTTTCACAGCCCAATATGCACGATGCTCTATCTCTACAGGAAGAAATAATGCTTTACCAAAGACAACCCGATAAGGAGACATCCCTATGGGTGCCTTGTAAGCAGTCCCATGTGCCCAAAGAGCATCTTCAAGTCTGTTGCTCCAATCCTTTCTGTTAGGCTGCACTATCTTCTCCAAAATCCTTTTTATCTCTCTGTTTGAAATTTCAGCTTGCCCATTACATTGGGGGTGATAAGGTGTGGAA
>NC_032010.1:10639954-10640223 GCF_001865875.1 Lupinus angustifolius | reverse complement strand
ATAATATTTAGCATCACTCTTAAGTTTATCATTTTGAGCTCTAGATGCAAGTGGAGGAAAAACAGATGCAACCAAATAATTTACAATATTGGCAAACCAAGGGGTGGGGAAAGAAATAGAAATATTCAAAAGTTGTTCATCAGGAAAATCATATCTGATAGGCATCATATCAAAAACTCCTTCAATCCTGCTCATGTGGTTCGCCACCAAATTTTGTGCTCCACTCTTGTCACAGATCTCCAAATCAAACTCTTGGAGCAAGAGCATCC
>NC_032010.1:10639574-10639854 GCF_001865875.1 Lupinus angustifolius | reverse complement strand
AACTCATCAAGTAAATCAATATGAAACACAGAATGGTCCTCAGATGGATGTTTCATAGCATCAAATTTTTTAAATCGGACCACAATATCACCAAACTCCATAGATAATGTTCCAACATGGACATCTATCTTGGTTCTGGCTGTTCTAAAAAATGGCCTCCCCAAAATGATAGGAACAGTGTTACGGGAGGATCTCTCTTCCATATCGAGAATATAAAAATCAGCAGGAAAAATAAGTTCACCAACCCGAACCAAGACATCCTCTATCAAACCAACAGGGT
>NC_032010.1:10637723-10639474 GCF_001865875.1 Lupinus angustifolius | reverse complement strand
TGTGTTACGGGAGGATCTCTCTTCCATATCTAGAATATAAAAATCAGCAGGAAAAATAAGTTCACCAACCCGAACCAAGACATCCTCTATCAAACCAGCAGGATAAGCGATACTCTTGTTTGCTAATTACATCACTACCTCAGTGGGTTGCATAGGTCCAAGTCAAAGAGACATGAAAACAGACATATGCATAACATTAATCGAAGCACCTAGATCTAGCATGGTATTCTCAAATTTGCTATTACCTATTATGCAAGGTACAGCAAATGTACCTGGGTCCTTACATTTTTCAGGAATGTGAGGAACAAGTTTACCTATTAGTGCTGAAACATTTCTGCCCAAGTTGATCCTCTCATTACCTTTGAGCCTTCTCTTGTGAGTGCACAACTCCTTTAGAAATTTTGCATATCTTGGAGTTTGTTTGATTGCATCAAGTAAAAGTATGTTCACATCTACCTTTCTAAATGTGTCCAAGATCTCGTTGTCTACCTCTTCCATCTTCTTACTTTGAATGGCTCTTGGAGGAAATGGAAGAGGAATGGAAGATGGTTGTGCAACACTTGTGGAAGGTTCACTAGCAAAAATTTGTTCACTAGTGTTCTCAGTCTCTTGTAAAACCATTTGGTTCATTTTTGATGCAATTAGATCAACTTCAATCTGATTGCCCGACCTTAGAGTGATGGCACTCACATTCTTCGGGTTGACCACAGTTTGGGAAGGCAACTTATCAGAATTCTGAGAGTGCAATGTGTTTAATGAAGTAGCCATCTGTCCCATCTGGGTGGTCAAATTCTGAATGGAGGACTCTTGTCTCTGAATGGAAGCTCTGGTCTCTTGCTGGAATTGCATATTCTGCAATGTCATTTTCCTAACCAATTCTTCTAATGAAGGTTCACTAGAAGCAGGAGCAAGATTGTTATTCACTTGTTGTTGCCTCTGTTGTTGGATTGGGGGAGGCACATATGGTCTATTTTGTGTAGCATTGTTATTCTGAAATGGTGCCCTGGATGAGACTGTGAAGGATCAGACCATCTAAGATTCAGATGATTCCTCCAACCAGGGTTGTATCTGCTTGATGAAGGATCATAATTCTGTTGTTGTTGTTGAGGTCTGTTGTAAATATTTGCAGCATAGGCCTCAGGATGGTCACCAGTTTTGGGCTCCAAGAGAGAAGAACAAACATCAGCATAATGGTCAGTTGCGGTGCAAATACCACAAACTCGTGCTGCAAGTGGAGGTTTCTGCTGACTCATGGCAAGTTGAGTGACCAAGGTAGGAAGGGAGTCAATTTTTTTCTCAAGTTTATCTTGCTTCACCGAATCTGTCCCAACATCATGGACACCTCTGACTACTATAGCATCACTACTTCTTGCACTGAACTGTTGAGAGTTGGAAGACATCTTCTCAATCAAACCTCTAGCCTCAAAAGGGGTCATATCTCCAAGTCCACCACCACTAGCAACATCAATGATATTTCTCTCCATGTTTTTCAGACCCTCATAGAAATATTGCAGGAGGAGTTGTTTATTGCAGGAGGAGTTGTTCAGAGATCTGATGATGGGGGCAGTTTGCACAAAGTCTCTTGAATCTCTCCCAATATTCATATAAACCTTCTGCATGTAGTTGTCTGATGCCAGAAATATCTTTTCTGATTGCAATGGTCCTGGAGGTAGGAAAGAATTTGTCAAGGAAGATTCTCTTCAAGTCATCCCAACTAGTAATAGAACTAGGGGCCAAGTAATACAACCAAT
>NC_032010.1:10635120-10637623 GCF_001865875.1 Lupinus angustifolius | reverse complement strand
CAAAAACAGCAGAATCAGTATCACTATCAGGTAGATTAACACTAAGATGAAAAGACTGACTATCTAAATTTAAATTCCTAACTTGTCTAACCAAACTGAGAATGTTCTATCAATTTCAGGATTTATTGGATGCAAAGAGTCAGGATTTGCCCTAGTCATGCACTAAATGCAGCAGTAAAAAACATGTAGGGCAGTAAGGGAAATACAAGTTAAATGTCAGTAATCAACCAAAACTTTGCATCAATAAAATCCTAATATCATAGGAAACATACACAAAATGTTTCAGGACAAAAGTCAAAACCTAACTAATTTAATTAAATGCAACAAAATCAAAACAATTGGAAAAATAAACTTGTAAAATAAAAAAGAAATAGTAAACATACTCTTTTTGGATTTTCAGGTGGGCTTCTACAGACTCAGTGTGTAGAGAAAGAATCGTCTCGTTTTTCTACCCCGAATGCATATATAATATGTCCAATTCTGATCAACGATTCCAAAGTTATGCCAAAAATAGAAAATCAACAGTAAAACTAGTCACTCCTTGTTTTTATCTCACAACGAGCAGCAAGGTGATTGGCTATGATGCATCCAGTATTCAATATGTGATGAAACACGTGTGGAAACAAAGTTTCATGCAAAAATTCCAAGCACAACTATATTAACCAACATACACCCGAATCAACCAACATGCACCCGAATCAACCAACATGCAAATAGCTAAACAAGACAGCAAACAGCAAAACAGTGAAACCCAAACAGAATGGTTATTCTAAGACACACACTAAAAGATACTAAGAACCTTTGACAAGAACCGATAATCCCCGGCAGCGGCGCCAAATTTGATCGAAAATGATAATAGATTTAATAAGGCCAAGTAATCCCAAATTAACTCATTTTAGGAATATCAGTCCAGTAAAGTCCAAAACACTAAACCATGTGAAACGGAGTCAATTAGGCACGGAGAATCATCAATCATGCTAATTTAAGGTTATGAATTGTGTAATATATTGTTCATCAGCGCGTGTACTTGCAGGTGCGATCATACCAGCACTAATGCACCGGATCCCGTCAGAACTCCGCAGTCAAGCGCGCTTGGGCGAGCGTAGTACTAGGATCGGTGAGCTCCTGGGAAGTCCTCGTGTTCCACCTCTTTTTTTTCCAGAGGCGCACCTGGAGTATTTCCTGGCTCGAAAGGGGTCGAGAGGGTGGAATTTCCTGAGAATAGGGTTTGGCTCATGTTCGGTGGGCTTCTACAGACGCAGTTTGTAGAGAAAGAACCGTCTCGTTTTTCTACCCCGAATGCATATATAATATGACCAATTCTGATCAACGATTCCAAAGTTATGCCAAAAATAGAAAATCAACAGTAAAACTAGTCACTCCTTGTTTTTATCTCACAACGAGCAGCAAGGTGATTGGCTATGATGCATCCAGTATTCAATATGTGATGAAACACGTGTGGAAACAAAGTTTCATGCAAAAATTCCAAGCACAACTATATTAACCAACATACACCCGAATCAACCAACATGCACCCGAATCAACCAACATGCAAATAGCTAAACAAGACATCAAACAGCAAAACAGTGAAACCGAAACAGAATGGTTATTCTAAGACACACACAAAGAGATACTAAGAACCTTTGACAAGAACCGATAATCCCCGGCAGCGGCGCCAAATTTGATCGAAAATGATAATAGATTTAATAAGGCCAAGTAATCCCAAATTAACTCATTTTAGGAATATCAGTCCAGTAAAGTCCAAAACACTAAACCATGTGAAACGGAGTCAATTAGGCACGGAGAATCATCAATCATGCTAATTTAAGGTTATGAATTGTGTAATATATTGTTCATCAGCGCGTGTACTTGCAGGTGCGATCATACCAGCACTAATGCACCGGATCCCGTCAGAACTCCGCAGTCAAGCGCGCTTGGGCGAGCGTAGTACTAGGATCGGTGACCTCCTGGGAAGTCCTCGTGTTCCACCTCTTTTTTTTCCAGAGGCGCACCTGGAGTATTTCCTGGCTCGAAAGGGGTCGAGAGGGTGGAATTTCCTGAGAATAGGGTTTGGCTCATGTTCGGTGGGCTTCTACAGACGCAGTTTGTAGAGAAAGAACCGTCTCGTTTTTCTACCCCGAATGCATATATAATATGACCAATTCTGATCAACGATTCCAAAGTTATGCCAAAAATAGAAAATCAACAGTAAAACTAGTCACTCCTTGTTTTTATCTCACAACGAGCAGCAAGGTGATTGGCTATGATGCATCCAGTATTCAATATGTGATGAAACACGTGTGGAAACAAAGTTTCATGCAAAAATTTCAAGCACAACTATATTAACCAACATACACCCGAATCAACCAAGATGCACCCGAATCTACCAACATGCAAATAGCTAAACAAGACAGCAAACAACAAAACAGTGAAACCCAAACAGAATGGTTATTCTAAGACACACACTAAAAGATACTAAGAACCTTTGACAAGAACCGATAAT
>NC_032010.1:10630398-10635020 GCF_001865875.1 Lupinus angustifolius | reverse complement strand
CACCTCTTTTTTTTCAAGAGGCGCACCTGGAGTATTTCCTGGCTCGAAAGGGGTCGAGAGGGTGGAATTTCCTGAGAATAGGGTTTGGCTCATGTTCGATAAGCTTCTACAGACGCAGTGTGTAGAGAAAGAACGTCTCGTTTTTCTACCCCGAATGCATATATAATATGTCCAATTCTGATCAACGATTCCAAAGTTATGCCAAAAATAGAAAATCAACAGTAAAACTAGTCACTCCTTGTTTTTATCTCACAACGAGCAGCAAGGTGATTGGCTATGATGCATCCATTATTCAATATGTGATGAAACACGTGTGGAAAAAAAGGTGATTAACCAACAAACACCCGAATCAACCAACATGCACCCGAATCAACCAACATGCAAATAGCTAAACAAGACAGCAAACAGCAAAACAGTGAAACCCAAACAGAATGGTTATTCTAAGACACACACTAAAAGATACTAAGAAACTTTGACAAGAACCGATAATCCCCGGCAGCGGCGCCAAATTTGATCGAAAATGATAATAGATTTAATAAGGCCAAGTAATCCCAAATTAACTCATTTTAGGAATATCAGTCCAGTAAAGTCCAAAACACTAAACCATGTGAAACGGAGTCAATTAGGCACGGAGAATCATCAATCATGCTAATTTAAGGTTATGAATTGTGTAATATATTGTTCATCAGCGCGTGTACTTGCAGGTGCGATCATACCAGCACTAATGCACCGGATCCCGTCAGAACTCCGCAGTCAAGCGCGCTTGGGCGAGCGTAGTACTAGGATCGGTGACCTCCTGGGAAGTCCTCGTGTTCCACCTCTTTTTTTTCCAGAGGCGCACCTGGAGTATTTCCTGGCTCGAAAGGGGTCGAGAGGGTGGAATTTCCTGAGAATAGGGTTTGGCTCATGCTCGATGGGCTTCTACAGACGCAGTTTGTAGAGAAAGAACCGTCTCGTTTTTCTACCCCGAATGCATATATAATATGACCAATTCTGATCAACGATTCCAAAGTTATGCCAAAAATAGAAAATCAACAGTAAAACTAGTCACTCCTTGTTTTTATCTCACAACGAGCAGCAAGGTGATTGGCTATGATGCATCCAGTATTCAATATGTGATGAAACACGTGTGGAAACAAAGTTTCATGCAAAAATTCCAAGCACAACTATATTAACCAACATACACCCGAATCAACCAACATGCACCCGAATCAACCAACATGCAAATAGCTAAACAAGACAGCAAACAGCAAAACAGTGAAACCCAAACAGAATGGTTATTCTAAGACACACACTAAAAGATACTAAGAACCTTTGACAAGAACCGATAATCCCCGGCAGCGGCGCCAAATTTGATCGAAAATGATAATAGATTTAATCAAGCCAAGTAATCCTAAATTAACTCATTTTAGGAATATCAGTCCAGTAAAGTCCAAAATACTAAACCATGTGAAACGGAGTCAATTAGGCACGGAGAATTATCAATCATGCTAATTTAAGGTTATGAGTTGTGTAATATATTGTTCACCAGCGCGAGTACTTGCAGGTGCGATCATAGCAGCACTAATGCACCGGATCCCGTCAGAACTCCGCAGTCAAGCGCGCTTGGGCGAGCGTAGTACTAGGATCGGTGACCTCCTGCGAAGTCCTCGTGTTCCACCTCTTTTTTTTCCAGAGGCGCACCTGGAGTATTTCCTGGCTCGAAAGGGGTCGAGAGGGTGGAATTTCCTGAGAATAGGGTTTGGCTCATGCTCGATGGGCTTCTACAGACGCAGTTTGTAGAGAAAGAACCGTCTCGTTTTTCTACCCCGAATGCATATATAATATGACCAATTCTGATCAACGATTCCAAAGTTATGCCAAAAATAGAAAATCAACAGTAAAACTAGTCACTCCTTGTTTTTATCTCACAACGAGCAGCAAGGTGATTGGCTATGATGCATCCAGTACTGCGGAGTTCTGATGGGATCCGTGCATTAGTGCTGGTATGATCGCACCTACAAGTGTACGTGCTGACGGACGATATATTACACAATTCGTAACCTTAAACTAGCATGGTTGATGATTCTTCGTGCCTAATTGACTTTGTTTCACATGGTTTAGTGTTTTAGACTTTATTGGACTAATATTCCTAAAATGAGTTAATTTGGGATTATTTGGCCTGATTAAATCTATCATCATTTTCGATCAAATTCGGCGCCGCTGCCGGGGATTATCGGTTCTTTTCAGAGGTTCTCAGTAGCGTTTAGTGTGTGTCTTAGAATAACCATTCTGTTTGGGTTCCAAAATTCGCCTATAGCATTCACCGTTTTGCTGTTTGCTCTCTTGTTCAGCTACTCGCGTGTGGGTTGGTTCGGGTGTATGTTGGTTAATATAGTTGCGGCTGGAAATTTTGCATGATACTTTGTCTCCACACTTCTTTCATCACATACTGAATACTGGATGCATCAGAGCCAATCGCCTTGCTGCTGGTTGTGAGATACGAACAAGTGGTGACTAGTTTTACCGTTGATTTTCTGTTTTTGGCATAACTTTGGAATCTTTGATCAGAATTGGACATATTATATATGCATTTGGGGTAGAAAAATGAGACGATTCTTTCTCTACAAACTGCGTCTGTAGAAGCCCATCGAGCATGAGCCAAACCCTATTCTCAGGAAATCCCACCCCCTGGATCCCTTTCGAGCCAGGAAATACTCCAGGCGCGCCTCTGGATAAAAAAGAGGTGCAACACGAGGACTTCCCAGGAGGTCACCCATCCTAGTACTACTCTCGCCCAAGCACGCTTAACTGCGGAGTTCTGATGGGATCCGGTGCATTAGTGCTGGTATGATCGCACCTGCAAGTACACGCGCTGACGGACGATATATTACACAATTCGTAACCTTAAACTAGCATGATTGATGATTCTTCGTGCCTAATTGACTTTGTTTCACATGGTTTAGTGTTTTAGACTTTATTGGACTAATATTCCTAAAATGAGTTAATTTGGGATTATTTGGCCTGATTAAATCTATCATCATTTTCGATCAAATTCGGCGCCGCTGCCGGGGATTATCGGTTCTTTTCAGAGGTTCTCAGTAGCGTTTAGTGTGTGTCTTAGAATAACCATTCTGTTTGGGTTCCAAAATTCGCCTATAGCATTCACCGTTTTGCTGTTTGCGGTCTTGTTTAGCTACTCGCGTGATGGTTGGTTCGGGTGTATGTTGGTTTATATAGTTGCGGCTGGAATTTTTGCATGATACTTTGTGTCCACACTTTTTTCATCACATACTGAATACTGGATGCATCATAGCCAATCCCCTTGCTGCTGGTTGTGAGATACGAACAAGTGGTGACTAGTTTTACCGTTGATTTTCTGTTTTTGGCATAACTTTGGAATCTTTGATCAGAATTGGACATATTATATATGCATTTGGGGTAGAAAAATGAGACGATTCTTTCTCTACAAACTGCGTCTGTAGAAGCCCATCGAGCATGAGCCAAACCCTATTCTCAGGAAATTCCACCCCCTGGATCCCTTCCGAGCCAGGAAATTCTCCAGGCGCGCCTCTGGATAAAAAAGAGGTGCAACACGAGGACTTCCCAGGAGGTCACCCATCCTAGTACTACTCTCGCCCAAGCACGCTTAACTGCGGAGTTCTGATGGGATCCGGTGCATTAGTGCTGGTATGATCGCACCTGCAAGTACACGCGCTGACGGACGATATATTACACAATTCGTAACCTTAAACTAGCATGGTTGATGATTCTTTATGCCTAATTGACTTTGTTTCACATGGTTTAGTGTTTTAGACTTTATTGGACTAATATTCCTAAAATGAGTTAATTTGGGATTATTTGGCCTGATTAAATCTAGCATCATTTTCGATCCAATTGGGCGCCGCTGCCGGGGATTATCGCTTCTGTTCAGAGGTTCTCAGTAGCGTTTAGTGTGTGTCTTAGAATAACNGCGTCTGTAGAAGCCCATCGAGCATGAGCCAAACCCTATTCTCAGGAAATCCCACCCCCTCGATCCCTTTCGAGCGAGTAAATACTCCAGGCACGCCTCTGGATAAAAAAGAGGTGCAACACGAGGACTTCCCAGGAGCGTTTAGTGTGTGTCTTAGAATAACCATTCTGTTTGGGTTCCAAAATTCGCCTATAGCATTCACCGTTTTGCTGTTTGCTGTCTTGTTTAGCTACTCGCGTGTTGGTTGGTTCGGGTGTATGTTGGTTAATATAGTTGCGGCTGGAATTTTTGCATGATACTTTGTTTCCACACTTCTTTCATCACATACTGAATACTGGATGCATCATAGCCAATCGCCTTGCTGCTGGTTGTGACATACGAACAAGTGGTGACTAGTTTTACCGTTGGTTTTCTGTTTTTGGCATAACTTTGGAATCTTTGATCAGAATTGGACATATTATATATGCATTTGGGGTAGAAAAATGAGACGATTCTTTCTCTACACACTGCGTCTGTAGAAGCCCATCGAGCCTGAGCCAAACCCTATTCTCAGGAAATCCCACCCCCTGGATCCCTTTCGAGCCAGGAAATACTCCAGGCGCGCCTCTGGATAAAAAAGAGGTGCAACACGAGGACTTCCCAGGAGGTCACCCATCCTAGTACTACTCTC
>NC_032010.1:10630089-10630298 GCF_001865875.1 Lupinus angustifolius | reverse complement strand
ATACTTTGTTTCCACACTTCTTTCATCACATACTGAATACTGGATGCATCATAGCCAATCGCCTTGCTGCTGGTTGTGAGATACGAACAAGTGGTGACTAGTTTTACAATTGGTTTTCTGTTTTTGGCATAACTTTGGAATCTTTGATCAGAATTGGACATATTATATATGCATTTGGGGTAGAAAAATGAGACGATTCTTTCTCTACA
>NC_032010.1:10624369-10629989 GCF_001865875.1 Lupinus angustifolius | reverse complement strand
TAAAAAGAAAATTAAAAAATATATAAAATAATATTTTTATGTAATTTGGTGAGATATGATTGGCTTGGGACATGAAGACGAGAAAATTTTGAGACACGTGATCTTGATGGCCTTTCTTGTAGGACATGATTGAGGTAAGATCTTCCTATTGGGAGGTCTTGTTTGGGGAGGAAACTTTTGCATTAAATTGAAAAAATCGTGTTACACTTGAAATAAATGATACGCACAATGCTGTAGTTGAAGAAAGCTACCAAAACCAGAGGCCACTATAACATTTAATATAAATCTCGATCTTAAGGGTTAGAGGATATACGTGTAATATATTCATTAGTTTTCTATTTATTAGCATATTCTAGTAATTATTTAATTTTTGCCAGCAAAAGATAGTAATTCCTGATGGGAAGATAGTATTTAATTTGTTGTTATAGCAAATATAAAATGTTATTTTTTAGAAGCTAAATATTTTACTGAAAATAGTAGCATAAGGGTCTCACGCATTACATGTATAAAGGATAAAATAAATAGTTTAAAATGTATGAATCATCACTGTAAAAAAAATTACGCTGTCAGAATATCATCCAACATCCATCTATATAACTTTTGTTTGAGGGTCAATAATAGTTAACATATGAATGACGTAAAAATATTTATACCATCAGTGTATACATATTAGATCCTAAAATAAAACCCTAAACAAGAAAAAGAAAACCAACCCTAACTCATTCTTTCATGGAAATGATAAGACTCGTACATCAATAATACAAAATGATATTTAACCCTATCCGAAAGACACAAATCAAGACCAAATATTAAGACAGGTGACACAAAAATGTTATGTTAATCTCAATCCTATAGATAAATAATTCTTGTGCTTCCTATTTTCACGACATAAAAATTCCTAGAGTGGTGCTTAGTATTTGCAAGTTCTCAAATATGTATAGATTTCAACAATCAACTAAAGAAATTAGAGGCCTCTCTTCGCATTTTGAGTATTTTATATAATGCTTTCACACGGCACATGCTTAGAATATGGAATCTGATATTTAACATTTTGAGTATTTTATTATTATTATTATATATATATATATATATTATATGATCACGTTTGCTGGAACTTCGTATAAAATTTGAGTGCTTGATTATTATATATATATATACATTAATGAGGAGAGTGTATTTGGTAATTAAGGCCTCATCCAATAGTCATATATATACAATTTTATGCATAAAGGGATTTGTTGTAGCGACTTTCACATAGGTGATTCTATACGATCCTATAAATAATTATTTAAAAATCTAATGACATTTATATGATTATTAATGTTGAAGATTAAAAATTTCAACCAAAAATACATTTTTAATTGGTAAAAACTATAAAGAGTAGTAGTACTTTCACATTGCAATTGTTTAAGAAGTTAATATCATTCACTTCAAGTGCGTGACTCCAATTTCACTATTTCAGGATTGTTTAGTAGCCCCTATGCTAGGGTTCTGTAGTTAAATTAGTGGTAGATTATGCACGCTTACGTGCCTAAAATTTTGTTTTTGATCTTTCATTTGTTATCATATGAAACCACGATCAATCAATCTATCACATACGATTCAGTGTAATTCCTATTATAAAATCTAATAATGCTTTTAAGCTAATGATTATGAATGATTCTAACTCATCCAATCCAGCAATACATTCATTCTTATTTAAAGGTTATAGTACACAAATTAAAAATACAATTAATGGTCACCAATACTGATTTTTTTGATTAATTAACTATATGTAAAATTTTAAAAATGATCGTCAACATTACATTAATTTACTAAATATAAATAATTTTAATTTCGTAAAAGGAAATTTAAAATAATAATAACTTTTTTGGGTACCACAAATGGTATTCATTCACTTTTTGGATAAGATACTAATCATTTTTGGGGTTTGTGACTGTCTCTCTCAATAAGTACCGCTCACAAGAATCAAACTCTCAACTTTGAGGATATAGTGTAACCTTACATTATTAGACCAACGCATTTTTTTTGTTGATAAAAATAATAATAATAGATAATTAGATATCACAAAATTTTACGGGCTTGATAAGAAAAACCTCAAATATTATATTGTAAATTTTAACAACCCTACGTGAATTAAATAATTACCTTAATTATAAAATCAGAGAACAATATTAAAATTGTCTTTTCAAAATATAAAAACATTAAGAAGAATATTGACAAATATTTTAGAACATTATCTCAGGAATTTTAAAATATTATTTTATATTATAGATTAGTGTCTTTATTTTTTCACCTTCTCACGAAAAATTTGACTTAGATTTTCTATGTTTATTTATTTAAATTTTATCGCTTAAATAATATTATTAGATGAGTGTAAAGTTTATATAATGTTAGTGTACAAATTTATAAATAACTAATATTTATTGTTAATAATGATAATACGAATAATAAAAAATATATTCATTGTATATAAAGCTCCTACGCTATTCATGCATATATGTTTTTATCTTACTAGATTACTTGTTTTTATGCAATTCATATTGAGTATTAAACATAAAGTATAGAACACATGGAGGTTGAAATGGGAGATTAGATAACATAAAGATATAGGAGGAGGAAGCACCGTACCATAAAGTGTACCACTATTTGCGATTAATTGAAAAAATACATTTAAATTAAAATTTTAATAATTAACTATTTTTTTGATCAATTACAAGCAGTGACACATTGTTTTGGGACAGCAAATGTCGATCCATAGAAGGATAGAACACTTGGAGGTTGAAAGGGGAGATTAGATAACATAAAGATATAGGAGGATGGGGTGGCTTTACCGAGGGCAAGGACAAAGAGGCAAAAAGAAAGTGTTGAAAGTAAAAGTAGTGAGGAAGTTGAGACAGTCCAATCCATAAGACAAGAGAGAGTATTCCAAAATCAACAACACTGCCTTACAATCCAACAACACTATGTGGGTAGAAATACACAAGAATAAACATTGGGTAACTTAAAGTAATATTGTAGTGGAATCCACCTAAGTCCCTAAAAATGCTACTAGGTACCTTATAGGGATTGAGTAGGGTGCATTTAATTATCATTTTAATTTTTTTATACTATTAGAAGTATCTCATCACTTTTTTGTATAATGAACTAATCATTTTCGGGTTTGTGACTGACCCTCTCAACAAGTGTCGCTCACAAAAATCGAATCATCGACAATGAAGATCATATGAGACCTTACACTACTAGATCAATACATTGATACTAATGTTTAAGTGCACATGACGAGGTGGTAGCTTTCTTTGCCTCGAGCCCTGCAAAGATGACCACCACCACTATGACCATCATTCAATCTAATCTTGTTCTGGGTACTTCTTATTCTATGTTGCTATTGTCTTTCCAATTTTCTTTACCACGCGCTTTCTTGGTTCTTTTTTCTATCCTGTGGGGCCTACTACTTAGATTCACTTGTCGTACAAACACAGACAACCGGGCGGCGCGTGTGCTGTTTTTCTGGGTATACTATACATACCTTGTCTACTCACTATACCTGTGCTCCACTATAACATATTCAATTAATGATTTTCTGTTTTTGTTATTTGATATAGATTTTTTTTGTTTATTTATATTTTTAAGTTCGTCCTTTTAATTATTTTATCATTTGTGATAATTTTTAAAACTCATTTTTTAGGAATAAAGTTTAAAAATAAATTATGGGAGAAATTTTGTAGGTTCTTTATGTGGAAACTACGTTGTGAACTTTGAGTGAAGGTTATGAGAAAACCTATTACCTTTAATTTTATCAATAATTAGGAAAAGTCTTTTCATATTAAATTTATATAATATTTTATAACTATGGCCTTTGGCATTCAATAAAAATAGAATAATTTAATTTATTAACTTTTTCATTGATTATGAAAACTTATCATTTTTAAATGACTTTTAAGATTGTGGTGCCTATTTACCATTTCCGTAATTAACATAACTATTTTTATTAATTTTTTATAATATTTACAAATAAGGTATTGGTTTAATGGTGTAAGATATCATTAAATTATCAGGTACATCAAAAAATCAAGAATTCAATTTTTAGGTGCACATTTATTAGGTGGGACAACTACACATCAAAAAAGATTAGTACTTTACTCATACGTGAGATAATACTCTTAGTTAAACTAGTACATCAGTTGCAACTTCCTCACTTCTCATAATCTCATCATAAGTTAGTCACCCTTAATAAAACATGACTTATTCACCAAACCAAGTTAAACAACCACATTAAATAAAAAAATAGTATGCACATAATGTATTGATTAGGCATACCAAATGCATAACAATAGAATTCATTATTTATTGATATGTATTGTCTATGTTTGTCTACGAATTGTCTACTACCATATTAATTATGAAGAAGAAAAAAATAGGGCAACCAATATTTAATCTTGACCCACATATCCTTCACTAAAGATATACATGCAGCTGTGCACATTTACAACAAGGTGGGACTAATCTTCTTAATAAAGACTCGTTGTGTATGCAAAATTTGAACATGAGATTTTGATGAGAAGGAATGAAATGTGTATGACCTTAACCAATCACCAAAATGACCCTAGAATAAGGAATTTACAGTGATGGATATGGAATGATTATTAGATGAGGTTGTTTGTTGGGGAGACATAGCATGTGGATGGGCTGAAATTGGGCCCATGTTAGATTGAATGATATGATGCCAAGGAATGAGAGAAATTCATTAAAAGATTTAATATATATACACCGAAAACCTAAGTGTTTTTTACCCTATCACTATCAGTAAATCCTCATCATTTGTGTATTAGTTATCATTAACTTTCAAACAAAAGTACTACAAATCAATAGTGAATAATGTGTTAGACAGTGTAAAATAATTTTTACTGTCGGTGTATAGATTTTAAACTCTTCGTTAATATAGTATCTATAGCATATAGATAGATAGATATAGAGTGGTCCCGCAGAAAAGGCTGGGCTTTCTTTTGCATGGGTCAGTAGACTCAGTACAATGCAGTCCCCTACATAACAAAAATCTTCTGCATACACTCACCATTATTATTGCTAAAACCCACTCAATCTTAAACCTTTTCTTCCCCACCCGAATGCTTTACTAATAATAATTTGTTTATGATAAGACCCACTTTTTTTATGGTTGATGGGCCCATTTACGAAAGGCAAATTGATAGTTCAACAAAGCTACTTCTGTCGTATAACACTATAACCTACCTCGGTCAATTCAAAACATTTTTCATTGGTAAAGTGATATAAGACTCTACTAAATTGGAGGATGATCAAAAGGTTAAAAATATAATTCTTGAGAGTAGGATTCATTGGGAGGGACAGTCACATACCTCAAAAGGGTCCATCCGAGATGAGTTGATGTCTTTATTATTTGGCTAAGTTAAGGAATAACAATAACGGGATATATGATGTTAACTCAAAACTTTAATTATTAAATTAATGGTCCACCCACACTTATGTATTACTACTTTTATTCCTTCCTTCTTCTTAACTCATTTCCTAAATATTTTAACTTGTCCATTGGTACATGCTTGATTTCCCTTAAGCAAAGTCTCGGGTTCGAATCTTGTGGATG
>NC_032010.1:10621293-10624269 GCF_001865875.1 Lupinus angustifolius | reverse complement strand
ATCCTCATCCTCATCCTCATCCTCATCCTCATCCTCCTCCTCATCCTCATCCTCATCCTTATCCTCATCCTATCCTCCTCCTCATCCTCATCCTCCTCTTCCAATTCCTCATCTTATCCTCATCCTCATCCTCCTCTTCCAATTCCTCATCTTATCCTCATCCTCATCCTATCCTCTTCCTCATCCTCATCCCCATCCTCATCCTCATCTTCGTACTCATCCTAGTCTTCTCTTCATCCTCATCCTCTTCCTCATCCTATCTTCGTCCTCATCCTCATCCTATCCTCTTCCTCATCCTCATCCCCATCCTCATCCTCATCTTCGTACTCATCCTAGTCTTCTCTTCATCCTCATCCTCTTCCTCATCCTATCTTCGTCCTCATCCTCATCCTATCCTCTTCCTCATCCTCATCCCCATCCTCATCCTCATCTTCGTACTCATCCTAGTCTTCTCTTCATCCTCATCCTCTTCCTCATCCTATCTTCGTCCTCATCCTCATCCTATCCTCTTCCTCATCCTCATCCCCATCCTCATCCTCATCTTCGTACTCATCCTAGTCTTCTCTTCATCCTCATCCTCTTCCTCATCCTATCTTCGTCCTCATCCTCATCCTATCCTCTTCCTCATCCTCATCCCCATCCTCATCCTCATCTTCGTACTCATCCTAGTCTTCTCTTCATCCTCATCCTCTTCCTCATCCTATCTTCGTCCTCATCCTCATCCTATCCTCTTCCTCATCCTCATCCCCATCCTCATCCTCATCTTCGTACTCATCCTAGTCTTCTCTTCATCCTCATCCTCTTCCTCATCCTATCTTCGTCCTCATCCTCATCCTATCCTCTTCCTCATCCTCATCCCCATCCTCATCCTCATCTTCGTACTCATCCTAGTCTTCTCTTCATCCTCATCCTCTTCCTCATCCTATCTTCGTCCTCATCCTCATCCTATCCTCTTCCTCATCCTCATCCCCATCCTCATCCTCATCTTCGTACTCATCCTAGTCTTCTCTTCATCCTCATCCTCTTCCTCATCCTATCTTCGTCCTCATCCTCATCCTATCCTCTTCCTCATCCTCATCCCCATCCTCATCCTCATCTTCGTACTCATCCTAGTCTTCTCTTCATCCTCATCCTCTTCCTCATCCTATCTTCGTCCTCATCCTCATCCTATCCTCTTCCTCATCCTCATCCCCATCCTCATCCTCATCTTCGTACTCATCCTAGTCTTCTCTTCATCCTCATCCTCTTCCTCATCCTATCTTCGTCCTCATCCTCATCCTATCCTCTTCCTCATCCTCATCCCCATCCTCATCCTCATCTTCGTACTCATCCTAGTCTTCTCTTCATCCTCATCCTCTTCCTCATCCTATCTTCGTCCTCATCCTCATCCTATCCTCTTCCTCATCCTCATCCCCATCCTCATCCTCATCTTCGTACTCATCCTAGTCTTCTCTTCATCCTCATCCTCTTCCTCATCCTATCTTCGTCCTCATCCTCATCCTATCCTCTTCCTCATCCTCATCCCCATCCTCATCCTCATCTTCGTACTCATCCTAGTCTTCTCTTCATCCTCATCCTCTTCCTCATCCTATCTTCGTCCTCATCCTCATCCTATCCTCTTCCTCATCCTCATCCCCATCCTCATCCTCATCTTCGTACTCATCCTAGTCTTCTCTTCATCCTCATCCTCTTCCTCATCCTATCTTCGTCCTCATCCTCATCCTATCCTCTTCCTCATCCTCATCCCCATCCTCATCCTCATCTTCGTACTCATCCTAGTCTTCTCTTCATCCTCATCCTCTTCCTCATCCTATCTTCGTCCTCATCCTCATCCTATCCTCTTCCTCATCCTCATCCCCATCCTCATCCTCATCTTCGTACTCATCCTAGTCTTCTCTTCATCCTCATCCTCTTCCTCATCCTATCTTCGTCCTCATCCTCATCCTATCCTCTTCCTCATCCTCATCCCCATCCTCATCCTCATCTTCGTACTCATCCTAGTCTTCTCTTCATCCTCATCCTCTTCCTCATCCTATCTTCGTCCTCATCCTCATCCTATCCTCTTCCTCATCCTCATCCCCATCCTCATCCTCATCTTCGTACTCATCCTAGTCTTCTCTTCATCCTCATCCTCTTCCTCATCCTATCTTCGTCCTCATCCTCATCCTATCCTCTTCCTCATCCTCATCCCCATCCTCATCCTCATCTTCGTACTCATCCTAGTCTTCTCTTCATCCTCATCCTCTTCCTCATCCTATCTTCGTCCTCATCCTCATCCTATCCTCTTCCTCATCCTCATCCCCATCCTCATCCTCATCTTCGTACTCATCCTAGTCTTCTCTTCATCCTCATCCTCTTCCTCATCCTATCTTCGTCCTCATCCTCATCCTATCCTCTTCCTCATCCTCATCCCCATCCTCATCCTCATCTTCGTACTCATCCTAGTCTTCTCTTCATCCTCATCCTCTTCCTCATCCTATCTTCGTCCTCATCCTCATCCTATCCTCTTCCTCATCCTCATCCCCATCCTCATCCTCATCTTCGTACTCATCCTAGTCTTCTCTTCATCCTCATCCTCTTCCTCATCCTATCTTCGTCCTCATCCTCATCCTATCCTCTTCCTCATCCTCATCCCCATCCTCATCCTCATCTTCGTACTCATCCTAGTCTTCTCTTCATCCTCATCCTCTTCCTCATCCTATCTTCGTCCTCATCCTCATCCTATCCTCTTCCTCATCCTCATCCCCATCCTCATCCTCATCTTCGTACTCATCCTAGTCTTCTCTTCATCCTCATCCTCTTCCTCATCCTATCTTCGTCCTCATCCTCATCCTATCCTCTTCCTCATCCTCATCCCCATCCTCATCCTATCCTCCTCCTCATCCTCCTCCTCCTCCTCATCCTCATCCTCACCCTAATCCTATCCTCATCCTCATCCTCATCCTAATCCTATCCTCCACCTCCAATTCCTCATCC
>NC_032010.1:10620509-10621193 GCF_001865875.1 Lupinus angustifolius | reverse complement strand
CATCCTCATCCTCCTCCCCATCCTCATCCTATCCTTACCCAAATCCTCATCCTCCTCCTCCTCCTCCTTCTCATCCTATCCTTATCCTCATCCTATCCTCGTCCTCATCCTATCCTCATCCTCATCCTCATCATATCCTCATCCTCCTCCTCCTCCTCATCCTCATCCTCATCCTATCCTCCTCCACAACCTCATCCTATCGTCATCCTCATCCTCATCCTCCTCCTCCAATTCCTCATCCTATCCCCGTCCTCATCCTACCCTTGTCCTCATCCTATCCTCATGCTCATCCTCATTCTCATCCTATCCTCATCCTCCTCCTCCTCCTCATCCTCATCCTCATCCTATCCTCCTCCACAACCTCATCCTATCGTCATCCTCATCCTCATCCTCCTCCTCCAATTCCTCATCCTATCCCCGTCCTCATCCTACCCTTGTCCTCATCCTATCCTCATGCTCATCCTCATTCTCATCCTATCCTCATCCTCCTCCTCCTCCTCATCCTCATCCTCATCCTATCCTCCTCCACAACCTCATCCTATCGTCATCCTCATCCTCATCCTCCTCCTCCAATTCCTCATCCTATCCCCGTCCTCATCCTACCCTTGTCCTCATCCTATCCTCATGCTCATCCTCATTCTCATCCTATCCTCATCCTCCTCCTCCTCCTCATCCTCATCCTCA
>NC_032010.1:10619459-10620409 GCF_001865875.1 Lupinus angustifolius | reverse complement strand
TATCCTCGTCCTCATCCTATCCTCATCCTCATCTCCATCCTCATCCTACCGTCCTCAACATCCTCATCCTCATCCAATCTTTGTCCACATCCCCATTCTATCCTTATCCTCATCCTATCCTCCTCCTCCAATTCTTCATCCTATCCTCATCCTCATCCTCATCCTACCATCCTCCACATCCTCATCCTATCCTCCTCCTGCTCCTCATGATCTTCCTCCAATTCCTCATCATATCCTCATCCTCATCCTATCCTAATCCTGGTCCTCATGCAATCCTCGACCTCGTCCTCATCCTATCCTCATCCTCATCCTACGCTCGTGGGGAAAATAATTCCCAACCCTTTTAGTAGGGCACGACCATGTTCTAAGCATGGTTAGGACATATTTATTGTGTCCTAAGATGGTTCATGAAACATTTAATTTGTCTTTTGCTATTTAAATTTCAGAATAAATGAAGTCCTTGAAAAGCATTAAATGAAGTCAAGACCACTAAAGACATGTTGGGCATTTCGTGCATATCATTCAAGCAAGTCAAAGATGATTAAGTCTTGAATGTTTTCGTGCAAAGAATTAAAGTCATGGAGTTTATTTGTGCCAACCATTAAATCACTTCAAGATTGATTATTCCTTGAAGTTTTCGTGCAAGACCATTAATCAAGTCAAGCATGATTAATTCAAGAGATGTTTTTCGTGCAAGGCATTCAAATTGATTCATGAAGACCAAAACAATTAAGGGTGGCCGAATTCTTCCCAAAGAATTAGGAAATCTTAGACTTTGTTACTTGCACTTGGTTAAAGCTTTGCTTGAGACTCAAAATTGCCATTAACTCGTGTGGACCACAACCTTCAAAGGGGGGCCGAATTCTTCACTTGGTTAAAGCTTTGCATGGAACTCAAGACCTCCATTAAACTCGTGTGGACCACAACTTCAAGGGAAACCGTCCAAGGTC
>NC_032010.1:10615499-10619359 GCF_001865875.1 Lupinus angustifolius | reverse complement strand
ATCCTCATCCTACCCTCCTCTTCATCCTCATTCTATCTTCGTCCTCATCCTCATCCTATTCTCTTTCTCATCCTCATACTATCCTCTTCCTCATCCTCATCCCCTAAAAATTTTAAAAATCTTGCCAAGCAAATCCAAAACCAACTTAACCTAAAAATAATATATATACGAAGTGATCACGGGGGAGAATTTGAGAACTTTCAGTTCGACAAATTCTGTGATAAGCATGGCATTTTGCATCAGTTCTCTGCTCCTCGCACTCCACAACAAAATGGAGTTGTAGAGAGGAAAAATCGTGTTTTAGAAGAATTAGCGAGAACCATGCTTAACGAAAGTAATACCCCCAAGTACTTCTGGGCTGATGCAGTTCATACTGCATGCTATGTTATAAATCGAGTACTCTTAAGGCCAAACTTGAACAAAACTCCTTATGAACTTTTAAAAGGCCGCAAACCAAATATATCCCATCTTCACGCTTTCGGTTGCAAATGTTTTATATTAAATAATGGAAAGCGGGCCTTAGGGAAATTCGACTCTAAAGCCGATGAGGGAATATTTTTGGGATACTCGATTCATAGCAAAGCTTTCAGAGTCTTTAACAAATATTTAATGCAAGTTGAAGAGTCTATCCATGTACAGTTTGACGAATCTTCTCCAAAAGAGAAGAGAAAGGTCGTTTCTGATGATGTTGCAGGTGCTTTGGAAGAAGCATACTCCAAGGACATGGATAATGAAAAAGGAGCCAATGATGAAGGTCAAATCGAACCTCAAGAGCACTCAGACATGCCTACCGTGTGGAAAACAAAGAAAGCTCACCCAATTGATAAAGTTATAGGTGACATATCTACGGGAGTGGTAACCCGTAGTTCCTTACGAAATTTCTGTAATTTTGTAGCTTTTGTATCGCAAATTGAGCCTAAGACCGTTGATGAGGCCATTGAGGATGTACACTGGGGTATAGCTATGCAAGAAGAGCTAAACCAGTTTGAGCGTAATAATGTGTGGGACTTGGTCCCCAAACCTAATGATCATCCCGTAATTGGTACTCGATGGGTCTTCAGAAATAAACTTGATGAATCTGGCTTAATAATTCGAAATAAAGCACGTTTGGTGGCCAAAGGCTACAACCAGGAGGAGGGTATCGATTATGACGAAACCTACGCTCCTGTAGCCAGATTAGAGGCCATCAGGATGCTTCTTTCCTTTGCATCTTTAATGAATTTCAAACTTTTTCAAATGGATGTAAAAAGCGCCTTCCTGAATGGATACATTCAAGAAGAAGTTTATGTTGACCAACCGCCTGGTTTTGAAAATTTTAAATATCCGAACCATGTTTACAAACTTAAAAAGGCACTATATGGTCTCAAACAAGCTCCTAGAGCTTGGTATGACAGACTTAGTACCTTTCTTTTAGAAAAAGGGTTCGAGAGAGGCTTGGTTGACACAACGCTTTTTATTAGAAAATCAGAAAATCATGTTCTGCTTGTACAAATCTATGTAGATGACATAATATTTGGATCTACTAATGATATCTTGTGTAGAGAATTTTCTGAGATGATGCAGGGGGAGTTCGAAATGTCTATGATGGGAGAACTCACATTCTTTCTAGGATTGCAGATAAAGCAGCTAGAAAGTGGGATATTCATCCATCAGGCGAAATACTGCAAAGAGCTACTCAAGAAATTTGAAATGGACAAATGTAAGGAAGCTTCCACACCTATGGCATCTGCTTGCTACTTAGACAAAGATGAGAAAGGAAAAGCAATCGAGGTAACGAAGTATCGTGGTATGATTGGGTCTTTACTTTACTTAACTGCAAGTAGACCTGATATCATGTTCAGTGTATGCATGTGTGCGAGATATCAATCATCACCTAGAGAATCACACTATATAACTGTTAAAAGAATCATGAGATATCTAAAAGGAACTATTAACATGGGATTATGGTATCCTCGGGATGCCTCACTATCCTTGGTGGGTTATTCCGATTCCGATTTCGCCGGATGTAAGTTGGATCGGAAAAGCACTAGTGGTACTTGCCACCTATTGGGCAGTTCATTAGTAGCATGGCACAGCAAGAAGCAAGCCTGTGTTGCTTTGTCCACCGCTGAAGCGGAATACATTGCCGCTGGTGTGTGTTGCGCTCAAATCCTTTGGATGAAGCAGCAACTTAAGGACTTTGGTCTTAAACTTGAAAAGATCCCAATAAAATGCGATAATACAAGTGCCATTAACCTATCCAAGAATCCCGTTTTGCATTCTAGAACAAAGCATATAGAAATTAGACATCATTTTTTGCGTGACCATGTACAAAAAGGTGATTGTGTTCTTGAATTTGTGGAAACATCTAAACAGTTAGCAGATATTTTCACCAAGCCCCTTCCCAGGGATACCTTCTATGTTCTAAGGAGAGAACTAGGAATTCTTGATGAACAATATCTTGTTTAAATATTGTTTAGTTGTTTGCATAAATTGTCTTGCTTATCTATGCCTTTGTGTTTCATGTTTGAATGATATATGTTAAAAATGCAAAATATATCTCTTGATTAACCTCTTAATGTGATTATATATGTCTCGATAAATCTGTTATAATGCATACATGTGTCCTAAAAAGTCGAAACCACTCTGCTGCCTAAAAACGAAATTTTCTCTGATTTAATCGATTATGCAAATAGTTAATCGATTACCTGGGCTTCATTTCTGGAAAATTCAAATTTTTTAAAACTTAATCGATTAAATAGCCCGTTAATCGATTACCTGGGCAATTTTTTTTGAAAATTCAAATTTTACACTGTTTTAATCGATTAAACCATCCCGTTAATCGATTAAAACCAGTACGTTAAAGGCAAACAGTGTCTCGGTTTTGCACTTTTTTTGACATTTTCGCAACCTCTTTGTGCCTTGATTTTCTGAAACAGCAACAATACTAATCCAGGTGCAATAGGATTAAGTAAACCTCATCCTAAACCTCTCAAATCTTCCGAAATCGCTCTATTTCATCCAAAATCCACTCAATTCCGAATTATCCAATCCAAACCCTAGGTTAGGCTTTGCCCCTCTGTTCATCAATCTCAGTTTCGAGTTCATCATCTTCAATGGAGCAGAGTCGTCCAAAGCGGGTCAAGACTACAGCAACGCGCATTCGAAGAAGGGAAACCGGCTCACCCTCCACTCGGGACCGCGGTGACCCCTATTATTCCCTCATTTTGCAAGAGACCCGATTGGCAAAATTTCAAGGCCGCAAGCCTACATACATCAGGTATGCCGACTTAACCTGGTTAGCGGAACAAAACTTTAGTTTTCCGCATGACATGGAGGCTCAAGGAGCCGTTCAGTTTTTGGAATTGAAGGGACGCGTATACCCTGCTCTAGTTAGGGAATTTTACGCTAATTTTAGATACAAGGATGGCAAATATTGGTCCATGATTTCCGGTAATTTGTTTGAGATGAGTGAGGATTTATTTCTGAATGTTGGAGGTTTATCGTCGTCTGGTTTTGGAATAGGGGATTGTTCTTGGGTCAAGGACAATTTTGATCCCGTTGATGTGTACAAGTCATTCCTTCGGGGCCCTCATCTGTATATTCAGGGTCAACTGACCAAGGCAGGGTCACTTTCTGTTGAGAACAGGTTATTGCATTATGTTATTGCTTACATATTAGTGCAGCGGAACACTAATCATGCACAGCCTACTGTGAATGATTTGCGTTTCATGTACGCTGTAAAGAATAACGTGATGATCAATTGGCCTGAGGAGATTCTGAAAATCATGAATAGCGTTTCATTGTCTCAGTCCAAGCTGCTCCCTTATAGCATGTTCATATCCCGCATTGTTGATTATTTGCGCATTGACATTTCTGAT
>NC_032010.1:10614901-10615399 GCF_001865875.1 Lupinus angustifolius | reverse complement strand
ATCCCCATCCTCATACTCATCCTCATCCCCATCCTAATGCTCATCACATCCTCATCCTCATGCTCATCCTTATCCTAATCCTCATCCTCATCTTAATCCTCATCTTCCTCCTCATCCTCATGCTCATACTCATCCCCATCCTCATCCTTATCCTTATCCTCGTTCTCATCCTAATCCTCAACTTCATTTTCATCCCCATCTAACCCTAATCTGAATCTTAATCCTATACCTTATACTAATCCTATTCCTCATCCTCGTCCTCATCCTTGTCCTCTTCCTCATCCTCATCCTGATCCTAATCCTAACCCTTATCCTGCCCTCATCCTCATCCTATTCCTAACCCTAATCCTAATCCTGATCCTGATCCTGATCCTCATCCTTATCCTAGTCCCCATCCTCATCCTTATTCTATTCCCCATCCTCATCCACATCCTCACCCTCATCCTCTTCCTCGTCGTCATCCTCATGCTCATCCTCATCCTAATCCTAACCCAAATC
>NC_032010.1:10614428-10614801 GCF_001865875.1 Lupinus angustifolius | reverse complement strand
CCCATTCTCATCCTCATCCTAATCCAAACCCTAATCCTAATCTTTATCCCTATCCTCATCCTTATCCTAATCTTAATCCTAATCCTCATCCCCATCCTAATCCTCATCCTGATCCTAATCCTAATCCTAACCCTAATCGTAATCCTAACCCTTGTCATAATCGTCATCCTCATCCTCATCCTATTCCTAACCCTAATCCATATCCTGATCCTAATCCTTATCCTCATCCTCAACCTCATCCTAATGCTCATTCTTATCCTAATCCCCATCCCCATCCTCATCCACATCCTCAACCTCATCCACATCCTTATCCTCATCCTCATCCTCAGCCTCCTCCCCATTGTCATCCTCATCCCCATCCTCATCCTCATCC
>NC_032010.1:10614047-10614328 GCF_001865875.1 Lupinus angustifolius | reverse complement strand
ATCCTCATCCTCATTCTCATCCTCATCCCCATCCTAATGATCTTCCTCGTCCTCATCCTCATCCTCATCCTTATCCTAATCCTAAGCCTAGTCCTAATCCTAATCCTCATCCTCAACTTAATCCTCATCTTCATCATCATCCTCATCCTCATCCTTATCCTTATCCTCATTCTCATCCTCATCCTCAACTTCATTCTCATCCCCATCCTCATTCTAATCTTATTCTTATTCCTCATTTTCATCATCATCCTCATCCTCATCCTCATCCTAATCCTAATCCT
>NC_032010.1:10613727-10613947 GCF_001865875.1 Lupinus angustifolius | reverse complement strand
ATCCTCATCCTCAACCTCATCCTCATCCTCATCCTCATCCTCATCCTCATCCTCATACTCAGCCTCATTCCCATCCTCATATGCATCCTCATTCTCATGCCCATCCTCATGCTCATCCCCATCCTCATGCTCATCGTCATCCTCATCCTAATCATTTTCATCCTCATTCTAACCCTAATCTGAATCTTAATCTTATACCTAATCCTAATTCTATTCCTCA
>NC_032010.1:10613375-10613627 GCF_001865875.1 Lupinus angustifolius | reverse complement strand
ATCCTAACCCTAATCCTAATGCTAACCCTAATCCTTATCCTCATACGCATCCTTGTCCTCATCCTCATCCTAATCCTCAACCTAATCCACATCCTCATCCTCATCCTCGTCCTCGTCCTCATCCTCATCCTCATCCTAATNAATCCTAATCCTAACCCAAATCCTAATCCTCATCCAAATCCTAATCCTTATCCTCGTCCTCATTCCCATCCCCGTCCTCATTCTCATTCTCATCCTCATCCTCATCCTCAT
>NC_032010.1:10611694-10613275 GCF_001865875.1 Lupinus angustifolius | reverse complement strand
TCCTCATCCTCATCCACATCCTCATCCTCATTCGCATCCTCATCCTCATCCGCATGCTCATACTCATCCTCATCTTAATCCTCATCTTCCTCCTCATCCTCATCCTCATACTCATCTCCATCCTCATCCTTATCCTTATCCTCATTCTAAGCCTAATCCTCAACTTCATTCTCATCCATGTCCTAACCCTCATCTGAATCTTAATGCTATACCTAATCCTAATCCTATTCCTCATCCTCATCCTCATCCTCGTCCTTGTCCTCATCCTCATCCTTATCCTAATCCTCATTCTCGTCCTCATCCTCGTGCTAATCCTCATCCTGTCCCTCATCCTCATCCTATTCCTAAACCTAATCCTAATCCTAATCCTCAGCCTCATCCTCATCCTATACCTCCTCCTTATCATACTCCCCATCCTCATCCACATCCTCATCCTCATCCTCATCCTCGTCCTGATCCTCGTCCTTATCCTCATCCTAATCCTAACCCAAATCCTAATCCTCATCCTCATCCCCATCCCCATTCTCAACCTCATTCTAATCCAAACCCTAATCCTAATCCTTATCCTCATCCTCATCCACATCCCCGTCCTCATCCTTGTCCTCATCCTCATCCTCATCCTCATCCTCATCCTCATCCTAATCCTAGCACTTATCCTAATCCTAACCCGAATCCTAATCCTCATTCTCATCCTCGTCCTCGTGCTAATCCTCGTCCTCATGCTAATCCTCGACCTCATCATCAACCTCATCCTCATCCTCAATCTCATCCTAATCATAATCCTAACCCTAATCGTAATCCTAATCCTAATCCCAATCCTAATTTTAATCCTAACCCTCATACTCATCCTCAGGCTTATCCTCATTCTAATCCTCAACCTCATCCTCATCCTAATCCTCATTCTCATTCTCATCCTTATCCTCACCCTCATCCTTCATCCTCATCCTCATCCTCATCCTAATTCTAACCCAAATCCTAGTCCTAATCCAAATGCCAATCCTAAACCTCACCCAAACCCTAATCCGAATCCTAATCCTAATCCTCATCCTCATCCTCATCCTCATCATAATCCTAACCCTCATCCTCATTCTCATCCTCATTCTCATCCTCATCCTCAACCTCATTCTCATCCCCATCCTAACCCTAATCTGAATCTTAATCGTATTCCACATCCTAAACCTATTCCACATTTTCATCATCATCATCCACCTAATCCTTATCCTCATCCTCATTCTCATCCTTATCCTCATCCTCATCCTCATCCTTATCCTAATCCTCATCCATCCACATCCTCATCCTCGTTCTAATCCTAATCCTAACCCTAATCCTAATCCAAACCCGAACCCTTATCCTAAACCTAATCCTAATCCTTAGCCACATCCTCATCCTCATCCTGATCCTAATCCTATTCCTCACCCTAATCCTAATCTTATCCGAAATATTAATCCTCATCCTCATTCTCATCCTCACCCTCATCCTAATCCTCAGGAACATCCTCATCTTCATCCTCATCCTCATCATCATCCTCATCCTCATCCTCATCCTCATCCTCATCATCATCCTCATCCTCATCCTCATCCT
>NC_032010.1:10610847-10611594 GCF_001865875.1 Lupinus angustifolius | reverse complement strand
TGAAGGATGAATACGAGGATGAGGATGAGCATGACGATGAGGAAGAGGATTAGGATTAGGATTAGGATTAGGATTATGATTAGGATTAGTATTATGATTAGGGTCGGGATTAGGATTAGGATTAGGATTAGGATTAGGATTAGAATTAGGATGAGGATGAGGATGAGGATAAAGATGAGGAATAGGAATAGGATTAGGAATAGGATTAGGATTATGATTAGGATTAGGGTAAGGATTTGGATTAGGATTAGGATGGGGATGGGGATGGGGATGGGGATGAGGATGAGGATAAAGATGAGGATGAGCAAAAGGATGAGGATGAGGCCAAGGATGAAGATGAGGATGAGGATGAGGATGAGGATGAGGATGAGGATTAGGATAACAATGAGGATGAATGATGAAGACGAGGATGAGGATGAGCATGACGATGAGGATGGGGATTAGGATGAGGATGAGGATGAGGATGTCGATCAGTTTGAGGATTAGGATGAGGATGAGGATGTTGGTGAGTTTGAGGATAAGGATGAGGATGAGGATGAGGATTAGGATTACTACTAGGATTAGGATGAGGATAAGGATGAGGATGTGGATGTGGATTAGTATTAGGATTAGGGTTAGGATTAGGATTAGGGTTAGATTAGGATTAGGATGAGGATGAGGATGAGGATAAAGATGAAGAATAAGAATAGGGTTAGGATGAGGATGAGGATGAGGATGAGGATGAGGATGAGGATGAGGATGAGGATG
>NC_032010.1:10610439-10610747 GCF_001865875.1 Lupinus angustifolius | reverse complement strand
GAATGAGGATAAGGATGAGGGTTAGCATTAGGATTAGGATTACGATTAGGATTAAGATTATGGTTAGGATTAGGGTTAGGATTATGATTANATCAAATGGACGTAAAGAGTGCTTTTCTCAACAGATATATTCAAGAAGAAGTGTTTGTAGAACAACCTCCTGATTTTCAAGATTACAAACATCCTTATCATGTTTACAAATTAAAGAAAACTCTCTATGGTTTGAAGCAAGCTCCACGTGCATGGTATGATCGTCTACCAAATTTTCTACTTGAAAAATGATTTACCAAAGGAAAGGTCGACACTAC
>NC_032010.1:10610221-10610339 GCF_001865875.1 Lupinus angustifolius | reverse complement strand
AAAATATTTGATATGGATTACTGTAAGCCAATAGCTACTCCTATTGGATCTGGTACTTACATTGATACAGATGAAGCTGAAAAATGCATTGAAATATCAAAGTATCGAGGTATGATTG
>NC_032010.1:10610070-10610215 GCF_001865875.1 Lupinus angustifolius | reverse complement strand
ATGATTGGATCTCTTTGATATTTAACTCCTAGTAGACTTGATATCATGTTTAGTGTATGACTGTGTGCATGGTATCAATCTAAACAACAAAGAATCATACTTGGTTGGTCATTCAGATTCAGATTTTGCTGGATGCAAAACTGAG
>NC_032010.1:10609735-10609970 GCF_001865875.1 Lupinus angustifolius | reverse complement strand
GAATATATAGAAGCAGGTAGTTGTTGTGCCTAAGTGTTGTGGCTTAAACAACAATTACGGGATTATGGCTTAGACTTAGGTTGTACTCCTCTAAAATGTAACAATCCTAGTGCTATAAACCTCACAAAGCATCTAGTTATGCATTCAAGAACCAAACACATAGATATAAGGCATCACTTCCTTAGGGATCATGTCCAAAAGAAAGATATGACTGTAAAATTCGTTGATACTCATA
>NC_032010.1:10609196-10609635 GCF_001865875.1 Lupinus angustifolius | reverse complement strand
GTGCTTCATTATGTTTATCTCATGCCTACTTGTACTTAAATGTGTTCACGTATGTTTAAAACTTTTAAATTTTGGGTCAAAAATCATTTTCATAGAATCAATATACCTAACATTAATTTTTTCCGGGGTCAATAATTGATTAGACTGGAGAGTAACCGATTATAGGGTTGAACATGGAGTTTCAGTAACTGATTACTCAAGTGAGTAATCGGTTACTCAAAGTTGTTGTTTCAAATTTTTAAAATCTGAGTGACCAATTACTCAAAGTGAGTAACCGATTACTCTGTGCAGGTATATATATATATGATTTTCTGCATTTTTTTAAACTCATCTTCTTCCTCATTCTTTATCATTCGTGTAAACACTCCCAAATCTTTAAAAAACTTCGTTTTTCATCTGTTCTAAGTGATTTTTGTGTCCATTCATATCACATTTTCAA
>NC_032010.1:10605223-10609096 GCF_001865875.1 Lupinus angustifolius | reverse complement strand
ATTTGATATGGATTACTGTAAGCCAATAGCTACTCCTATTGGATCTGGTACTTACATTGATACAGATGAAGCTGAAAAATGCATTGAAATATCAAAGTATCGAGGTATGATTGGATCTCTTTGATATTTAACTCCTAGTAGACTTGATATCATGTTTAGTGTATGACTGTGTGCATGGTATCAATCTAAACAACAAAGAATCATACTTGGTTGGTCATTCAGATTCAGATTTTGCTGGATGCAAAACTGAGAGGAAAAGTACAAGTGGTACTTGTCATATTTTAGGAAATGCTTTAGTCTCTTTGTCTTGCAAGAAACAAGCATGTGTTGCCCTAAGCACTGCTGAAGCTGAATATATAGAAGCAGGTAGTTGTTGTGCCTAAGTGTTGTGGCTTAAACAACAATTACGGGATTATGGCTTAGACTTAGGTTGTACTCCTCTAAAATGTAACAATCCTAGTGCTATAAACCTCACAAAGAATCTAGTTATGCATTCAAGAACCAAACACATAGATATAAGGCATCACTTCCTTAGGGATCATGTCCAAAAGAAAGATATGACTGTAAAATTCGTTGATACTCATAACCAACTAGTGGATATTTTCACTAAACCCTTGGCTAAAAAACCTTTTCATAAAATTAGACGTGAATTAGGCATTCTTGATGAAGCTTACCTATCTTAAACATGATTATATGATTATATGTGTGCTTCATTATGTTTATCTCATGCCTACTTGTACTTAAATGTGTTCACGTATGTTTAAAACTTTTAAATTTTGGGTCAAAAATCATTTTCATAGAATCAATATACCTAACATTAATTTTTTCCGGGGTCAATAATTGATTAGACTGGAGAGTAACCGATTATAGGGTTGAACATGGAGTTTCAGTAACTGATTACTCAAGTGAGTAATCGGTTACTCAAAGTTGTTGTTTCAAATTTTTAAAATCTGAGTGACCAATTACTCAAAGTGAGTAACCGATTACTCTGTGCAGGTATATATATATGATTTTCTGCATTTTTTTAAACTCATCTTCTTCCTCATTCTTTATCATTCGTGTAAACACTCCCAAATCTTTAAAAAACTTCGTTTTTCATCTGTTCTAAGTGATTTTTGTGTCCATTCATATCACATTTTCAATTCTAAACTCTTCTATACCATCATTTTCGTGATTAGTGGATCAAATCAAAAAACCCCAAATCTTCCAAACCCAAAAACCTAAAAACTTCAAAAACCCAATCCATGACATCTTCTTCAAGAACAAAGAAGCAACACACTAACATGACTAAAAGGAGCAAGGGACTTCATCCTTGGAGTCTAACCCTCTGGATTTAGCAAGACTTCTCACAAACGATGAACAAGGCAAAGTCTTCGAAGAGAAATTCCATGGACGAACCATATTTACTCCAAAATACGGTAATGTCGGGAACTTTTGAGTTTGAAGATTTTCTTTTCCCTTATCTTTTACGACAACAAAACCTTTTCGATTTTGGCTGTGAATCAAATGATATTTATCCTAACGTTGTTAGAGTATTTTACTGAAACTTGTACTTCTGGAAAAACCGTCTTACTTCCTATGTGAAAGGAAAAGACATTGTTTTGGATTTGAAAACTTTTAGTTCATTATGCTGTAACATACCCACTCAAGATAGCACAATGGGTTTCGGCCTTGTTTAGGAATGGGATAACTATGATCGAAAGGATTTTTACTATTCTCTATGTAGAATTTCAAAAGAGGAAATAGAATTGCGTAAGAAATAGGACTTTGGTGAGACTGTTAAGAATAGAGATATCCTATCTGATGGACATCTCAAACTTGAGGATTGTTTGCTTCATTACTTTCTGAGCTATGTCATTTTTCCTAAATTTTGAAACCATTTTCAAATAAGTGACATAGAACTTCAATTGTATGTTATGAAGTATAACATCAAAATCAATTGGGCTCAGATGATAATGAGACAAATGTGGATTGTTCGAGGAACTCAAAGCCCCTTGCCCTATGCAATCTTCATAACCAAAATTCTTGAACATTTCGGTGTTTCTACTATTGGTGAAACCAATGTCTCTCTCAATCTTCATGAAAGCCATATTGATGTGGACATGATCCACAAAATGGGCTTATCTTTCAATCCTAATAACCGCACCTATAAGCATAGAAGTGATAGACCGATTATTCCTGCTGATCAATTAGAACCTGCCCCTCCTAACCCTCTTACACCTCAACCTTTTGAGTTTCATGCTCAATCTTCCTCATCTGCTGCCATGCCTTCAAATCAGATGATTATGGATGAGTTTTTTCTCTCCAAGGCTACATCACTAACCGGATGGATGCTCTTGATGCTCAAAATCAACAAATCCAGTTTGAACTTCATCGTCTCTCTCCTAAGATGAGTAGCATGGACATTGATGAAGACAAATTTGAGCCTGAGTCTTAGATTATCATTGTTGTTAGGATTTTCTGGTCGTAATGTTTTCATGGCTTTGGATAATTTGTTGTTATTTTGTTGTTATGGTTCGAACACTGTTTGAAAATCTTTTAACTTTATGCTATGCGATATCACTTTTATGATTGTCATATACATATTGTATGTTGTATATATATATATATTGTGCTAGAAACTCTTGACTTTTCTACTTTTTGATGAAGTCAAAAAGGGGGAAAAGTTTGGAGAAGTGTATTTTCTATCAAATTTCTTTTAGGCACATAAATCCAAATGAAAAGGGGAGCATACAAAATAGGGGGAGCATACTGACGTCATCTCAACATATCTCAAAGTATGCTGCTCACAGAAAACTACACTTTTAAAGAAGATATTGGTTTGTCATCATCAAAAAGGGGGAGATTGTGAAGAAGATCTTTTCTCCTGACCTTGGCAGAGTTTTGGTGAAGATACCAACATCACCAAAAGAAGAAAAGGAAGAATACTTATGAAGACAAAGTAGACAAAGCTTCAAGACAAATTAGTCCAAGTCTAAATAGGTACCTCTATCCTATACTCTTGAATATACTATAGTAGTAATGCTCAAACTATTTTTTAAGAAAATTGAAACACTTCAAGAATAATCAAAACAATTTTCAAAAATAGTGTGTAACATGTTACTGTATCTAAGTAACAAGTTACATAAGTGAGAAAACTAGTTACCCAAAAAAAACCGTGCAGGGTAATCGAGTACTCAAATGTTGAAATAGATTTCTCTAATCAAATTTTAAATGCCCAATGGACAACGTGTTTGAGTAATCAATTACTCAAGGCTGTAATCGATTATTGAGAGCTGTTGCATCAGTTTAACGATTTCAAAATGAATGGTTTTCATCCCAAATGAAATGGTTTCACTCCAATCAATTCCTACCCTTTCAAAGAGGTGTTATGGCTGGTTGGAAAGCCTATTTTAAGGCATTGAAACAATGAATCAAACATATAACTCTTACACAAATTTTCAAACATAATTCTGAAAATTATTTGAATTATTTTCTGCACTTTTTGCAACTTGTTCATAAACTTTCAAAGTGAATTTTCTGAGCTGCTTGAATTAAAGTGTTTCAAAGTTTTACAAACATATAAGATCATTATTACTTCTTGTATAAAGAGTTATCGGATTGCAAGTGATATTACATTAAAAAATTGTAAAGGCAATCCTGCCATTGTTGTAAATTCTTCATTGACATTTCAGAAATCTTTCTTTGAAAAGGGTGTTATAAGAAAAGAGATAGAGTCACTTGAAAAGGTGTTTTTCAAGAGTGACATAAGTATTAGTGAGTGTGTAAGGTACATAGAGGTCTCGTAATTAAAACTCATAATATTTAGTGAAGAAGTCTCTTGTGCTGCAAGAGTACTAGACGTAGCCCTCGGTGGACAAGAAGGTGAAACAA
>NC_032010.1:10587723-10600223 GCF_001865875.1 Lupinus angustifolius | reverse complement strand
GGCATAGTTCACCGTCTTTCGAGTCCCAACAAGTATGCTCTCACTTGAACCCTTCAAAGAAGATCAGGGTCGATCGGCAGTGCAATCCACAAGTAGATCCCACCAATCAGGTTCCTTTTGCCTTACAAGTTTACTTGCCCGCTTACTCGCACACATGTCCAACTCCTTAGTCTAAGTTTCAAGACGGGCCAAATGAGGAGCCCGCAGGCCGATGCTCGGAGCACGTAGGGCTGAGGTACACCAAATGGCGCGCACTTCCAACCACAATCGTGATAATGACGTCTCCACAAGCATGTCAACAGCCTCTTCTTGGGCCACCATCACAATTCGCGTCGGTCCATGCCCTGAGTCGATTGGCGGACCGACTCTCGCTGTTTCACATCCGACAAAGGCACATCGTCGACCCCCATCCGCTTCCCTCCATTTTCGCTAGTCGAGAGTCTTTAGGGTAAGCGTGTCGCAATGCTGCCAACACGAGCATTGTCTTCGGGCTGACGAGGGCGAAGTAAACAATTTCAATTTCCTTGGCGCGTTCCACGCTGGTGTTTTGTTATTAGGCTAGGAGGACACCACATAGGGTGTGGCGCCTCCTAACACGAGCGGGACCGAGGTGCCAAACACCTCTAGCCACCCCTGAGGAATAAATCATATTCACGAGGTCACACTGCTTGTGAGTCTTCGATAATGATCCTTCCACAGGTTCAACTGCAGAAACATTGTTACGACTTCTCCTTCCTCTAAATGATAAGGTTTAGTGGACTTGTCACTGAAATGGCAAATAGTCAAAGGATGCCATTCTAACTGACCTACGAAGTTATGATGAAGACAAGGTCTTAGATGGAAGCTTGAAGACTTGGACATCTCAACAAACAATACACCACGAACTCAAGGTCAACATCATAGAGTCTATGATTTCTTTTTACATTCTAGAGTTCTAAGTTGATTTCCTAGTATTGAGTCTTAGGTTAGGTAAATCCAAGATGGAAGTGTCTCACAACAAGTCTAAAATGAAAATCATATAGAATGAGACAAAATATCATCATACATATATATGATAAATGACACTCATGCATTTGCATTCATACATACATGGTTTTGTGCATAAAAGATTTATTCTTTTTAAAAATCATATTGCATGCTCATTCATCATAGAGGGTATTTACCGCATAAATAGAAAACCCATTTTAAGCAAATTTAATCGATTAACCCGTTTGGTAATCGACTAAGTCTTGGAGAAATCCTTAATCGATTCAGGAAAGTCATAATCGATTAAATGTAGTTACAGAATGTAACCTCCCATGATTTCTGTCTATTAATTGATTAAGCACATTTTTAATCAATTAAGCCATAACTGAAAATCCATTTTTAAAGAAACCGTTAATCGATTAACGTGGCCATTTAATCGATTAACACATGTTGTATATGTTTTGAGCTAATTCTGTTATTTTGAAATAGAATTGAATCCGTTTTTAAAACAACTTTTCACCTTCATTGAGCAAGAATCGTCAAATTTTTTGAGAGAGAGAAAACCAAATATTCATGGTGCTAAAACGTTTTAAAGCTTCCCTGTTGTTTCTTTGAGATTTTCTTTCATAAGCTTCAAGAGTGAAAAGAGAGAGGAAAGTGAGAAAATCCTTTTCATCGCGCCAAAACATTTTTCATTCAATTGAAAACACCTTGCATGATTTCATAATTAGGTCCTTGAAAACAACTTTGTATTCTGTGCAAATATCGGAAAAGCAAGACTGGTGATCCGCGACACTTATTCACCCCCTTCTAGGTGTAATCTTACCTTAATGGTACTCAATAAGTGGTATCAGAGCTAGTACGAAAGTACTAGCTTTGCTGCTAAATTCGTTGATCTGAGGGATTAATTACTATGGGTTCCACACACCCCTTCGACGGTGATGGCACATCCATCAACCGCCCTCCGATTTTTAGCGCCTAAGGGTATGCCTACTGGAAGGTGCATATGCAAATCTTTATAGAGGCAATAGACACGGAGATTTGGGGCTCTGTTGTCAATGGGCCTTGCACTCCACTTCACATAGTGGATGGTGAACCCAAATGAGATTCTCTAGGGATTGTGGAATGACGATGAAAGACGTAAAGTCCAGCACAATCTCAAGGCAAAGAACATTATAACCTCTACCTTATTATACGAAGAATTCTTTTGGGTGTCACAGTGCCTAAATGCAAAGGAAATATGGGATACTTTGCAAGTAACCCTGAAGTCACAAGTGAGGTTAAGTGTGCTCGATTAAATGCTTTGACACATGAATATGAGTTGTTTAGAATGTTTCCTAATGAATCGATAAATGAAATAAAAAAAGATTCTCTCATATTGTAAATCATTTAATTGCGTTAGATAAGAATTTTTCTATTGGTCAACTTACGAAAAAAGTGTTGTGTTGTCTTGATAGGAAATGACAGCCTAAGGTAATATCAATTATGGAGTCGAAAGACTTAGACACTATGCCAATAACAACTCTCTTTGGCAAACTCCAAGAACAGGAAATGGAGTTGGGAGGCTTAACAATGCATGAAGATTCAGACCTAAAGAAAAAGGGCATATCTTTGAAAGCTACATCTTCACAATCACATGAAGAGAGAGACGATGTTGATTCAGGGTCTGAATTAGATGATGAAACGTTAAATCTTCTGGTTAGAAAGTTTTGCAAGTTTCTCAAGAAGAAAGGAGGATTTAAACGATTTCAAAAGAAGGAGGCAACTGATTCAACCAGATGAGGTAAAACTCCCAAAGATCGCCTCATTTGCAATGAGTGTGGCAAACCGGGCCATATGAAATTCCAATGCCCGACTCACCTCAAGAAGGTTGAACACGATAAAAGCATCACCAGGGACATCAAATCCAAGAAGACTTACATTGTATGGGATGTTCCGGAGGACAAGACAACGAGTAGCACATCCGATGAAGAGGAGACCGCCAAATTGTCCTTAATGGCAAACACTCACGAAATTAGCAGCACAAGCGATCCGGATGACAAGAGTGAGGTACATTTTTCTGACTGTTCTTTGTGTTCCGATGAGTCTCCTACTTACAATGAATTATATAGTGCATTTGTTGAGTTGCATGAGGAACTTAAGAAACTGGCAAAAATAAATGTAGATAGAAAACGAGTCATTTTGTTGCATGAAAGTAAAATAACTAAGATGCAAGAAGAACTAAATAAATTGAAACTAGAAAATGAAACTCTAGATCTCATCTACTCACCTGCCTCATGTAGTTGCGCGACTAAATTAATTGAACCCCTATAGGTGATAATTGTGATGTATTAAATGCTAAAATTTATGACTTGAAAGATAAATTGGCAAAACTCACTTATAGTAGTTATAACCTGAACAACCTATTTGAAAAATCTAGAAATGTAGGTAATTAGGGAGGTCTTAGCTATAAGCCAAATAAAAATAGAAGACCATATAAGAGGCAATTAGATTACATGCATAATATGACTAATCAAAAATTGTCTACTTGTTTTTATTGTGGTAAACATGGTCATACATCTATATCATGTTATATTAGGAAATATGGAATACCTAGTGGTAAATATGTATAGATGCGAAAAGGGCAAGAGTCCTTGATTACTAACAAGAAAGGACCCAATATAACTTGGGTACCTAATCAATTCAAGTAAAATTGTTTTACAGGTATATCTTCGAACTCAGAAATAACAATGTGTGTTAGACAATGGACGTTCAAGGCATATGACAGGTGACAGATCGAAGTTCCTAGATCTCTCACTAAATGGTAAAGGTTATGTCACTTATGGAGACACCAATAGAGGAAAGATACTAGGAGTTGGACGAATTGGAAATGATTTACAATCCGTAATAGAAAACATGCTATATGTCAAAGGACTAGAGTACAACCTGCTATGCATTAGCCAGTTGTGTGATAATAAGTGGTAGGATTACCAAAGCTTGATTTCAAATCAAAAGACTCTTGTTATACTTGTCAAAAGTGTAAACAAGTGGTATCAAAAAAGGGGGAGTTTGAAATGTCGATGATGGGCGAACTAACATTCTTTCTTGGACTACAAATAAAACAAATGAACAGTGGGATATTCATTCACCAAACAAAGTATTGCAAGGAACTCTTGCAAAGATTCGAGATGGATAAGTGTATGGAAGCAACAACACCTATGGCACCATCTTGCTATCTCGACTATGACGAAAAAGGTAAAGCAATTGAGGTAATCTGGTGGGATAAAAGGTTCTTTAATGTATCTAACTGCTAGTCGCTCCAATATAATGTTTAGTGTATGTATGTGTGCTAAATATCAAGCTTCACCTAGAGAATCTCATTTTAGTGCTGTAAAATGTGTTTGGAAATATCTTAAAGGAACAATGTATGTGGGTTTATGGTATCATAGGGATGCTTCGTTATCCCTAATAGGGTATTCCGATTCTGACTTTGCGGGATGCAAGGTAGACCGAAAGAGTACTACTGGGACTTGCCACCTTTTGGACAGCTCCCTAGTATCATGACATAGTAAGAAATAAGTCTGTGTTTCTTTGTCTACCACTGAAGCAGAATATATTGCCACAGGTGTATGTTGCGCTCAGATATTATGGATGAAGCAACGACTATTGGAATTTGGCTTGAAAGTAATGAAAATTCCTATAAAATGGATAATACTAGTGCCATAAATCTATCAAAAAATTGATAAGTGCCAAAAATACCTAATTTTCATACACTTTCTAGGGCACTTATCCTATGCAAAAATGAGAAAACCAACTTCATTCAACACTTTTTAGATAAATTTTGTGTGTTTGAATAATATAATCTTTGATCACCTCTTGTCCAAGTTTTCTATGAGTTTCGTAGGAAATTGGACCAAAAAGAATGCTTAAGCTTGAAGAAATAAAGCTTGCTTCACCTTGAAGAAATCAAGACAAAGTACATGACACATGTGTGCTTAAAACTAAGCATGGTAAGGTGCATGCTTAAACTTAAGCATGACTAAGCAAATTGATCTTGGTTGGAAGAAATTAAAGTAAAAGAAAAGTTGCTCACAAAGCAATCCAACCAAGCACAAAGCTATCTAGCCGAGCACCAAGCACCAGGCCAGGTCAGGCAGGCTGCTCAAGCAGGCAGCTGAGCATGGACCAGGTCAGCCAAGCTGATCAAGTAGGCAGCTAAGCATGGACCAAATTAGACTAGGCTGCTCAAGCAGGAAGCTGAGCTGGGACCATGTCAGCTAAGCTGCTCAAGTAGGCAGCTGAGCATGTGACCAGGTCAGCCAAGCTACTCAAGTAGGCACATAAGCATGGGACCAGTTGAGTTAAGCGCCTGACCCACCATAAAAATGATTGTTTGGCCTAGAAGAATGGTTATGTCATGGATGATGTCACAAGCCAAGAAAGCAGCCAAAGCTAACTTATGTACCACGTTTATGACCTCATGCATGAGACAACCAAGTAGGAAGTGTCACCATGCACGTAGCCTAGCCCATAATAGATTGTTCAAGCTAGCTGGCCAAGATGGGACGAGCTACGGACTCACCAGCTTGGGTGCGCCAGACAAGGAGCTAATCAACCAGAAAGGGGGGCTAAGCGGCCTTCACTTTTCCTATAAAAGGCACACCCATACCTTGCCTTAAAAACATTGCACATAGTTGTAAATACTTTGTAAATTTATCAACTTCTTCCCATTTCGGTTCTCTCTCTTTTTAGAGTGTTCTTAGGCTTTTTTTAGGCTTTTAGTTCATAGAAATTCAAAGAGAATGTTGTAGGCAAATGAGGTACAAAAACATGATTTTGTAACATCATTTGGAATCAAAAGCATCTCATCCTTGGATAGATGGCTCATGCTCCTACATATTGATTTGGATCATGGTGTAAGGTTATTTCTTTTCTTCATTTGTATCATATTTTGATTTCAATACATTCAATATATTACTTTTGGTTAAGTTTCAATTCTTTAAGAAGTTCTTAATGCGGTTTTAGCTTGATCACCTAAAACTTGATTTCATGATCCAAAATGCTTCGTTTTAATGTCTTGACAAATGAACAAAAAAGTAGGAATACACCTTAGTTCATTTGCCGAATCAAAACATCCATTTTAAGCAACTTATAATCAAGGCTAATCAATGTTTATGGAGCCTGAAATAAGGCATGACAACTTATTTCGTCGAGTGGCAGTTTTCTATTGATTAGTGTATTTTGCAAGGTTTGCAAGGTTTGGAATTAACCGAAAGTATAACATATAACTTGTTAATGTTCTTCAAAAATCATTTGAGTTTAGAAATAATTCCATATTTCAAACCAATCTTCTCTTATTGAATTTGAAAATAGTTAGTTCTTTACTTTTTCTTGTTTCTTATTTGATAGAAACATCAAAACAACTTTATGTGTTACTTTGTTACCTTTGATACAAGATACAAAGTATTAGTACATTTCTATTAGGAAATTCCTTGTGGTTCGACATTACCCTATATTATACTACAATTGAATCTTGAAAGAGATACAAATGTAAAATAGGAAAGTGTTATCAAATAAATTTTATTTGTTGACAAAGAAAGAAACCTGGAATCAAAGTGTAATTTAATTCATAAATTGTATCTTTGTGAAAATGAAAAATACACACTCATAATGAGTGATCTAACTACTAACTTTTATTTTCAGTCATTTACATTTCTGCAACTAACATTTAATTTATGTCATTTAAATTATGCAACTAACAATTTATTGTTTTACTCATTTATTCTTTACCAACCTTCCATAAGGAAGTAGTTTGGTTAATAAAAGGAAATTGAAATAAATATCACTCATTATCACTTATGTTAATTTGATAAATTCATACCTGTAAACCGATGTTGGAATTTATTCCACAAAGCCGAGATAGTATGAAATTGTTAATAATTCAATAAAACTATGTTTTTTTTATTAAAGTAACATTCTTGAAACCATTATACCGGGATTAGAATTTGTTCCAACAAAGTCGAGGTGGCGAGCAAAGAATCAACCTGTCATTAAATAAAATAATTAGGAACTCGCCACCTCAAAATAAAGCAAGCATGAAAACTCTTTGAACAAAAAGCCAATTCTGCATTCTAGAACTAAGCATATAGAGATTAGACATCATTTTTTAAGAGATCATGTTCAGAAAGGTGATTGCATACTTGAATTTGTTGAAACCTCGAAGCAATTAGCATATATTTTCACCAAGTCCCTTCCACGAGATGCTTTCTTTATGTTACGTAGAGAACTTGGCATACCTGATGAAAAATATCTAAACTAAGGTACCGAAGGTAATTATGTGCCTTGCTTGATCTTGACTACATGCTTATGAATGATACATGTTATGAATGCATGCTTCCTTGTTTAGATTATCTTCATGACTATTTTTATGCTCTATTAGTATGTCAAAATCCTTTAGGTTTGTATCTTAGCAATAATACTCTAAGCATATTCTAGAAATCTATAAATTGTACTAAAATATGTGTTAAGCTCTGCCAATAATCAATTCTTCTATGCCTTAATCAATTAATTTGAGTTCCAGTAGCCAAAAGAAATTTTAATCTTGCAATTTAATCGATTAAAAGTCCGTTTAATCGATTGCTTGGGCTCAATATTTTGAAACTCTGAAAATCGTCATCTGATTAATCGATTATCGTCAAAATTTAATCGATTAGCTGGGATCCAAAATCTCAATTTTTGAAAACTTTAAGTTGGTTAGTCGATTAAACTAATGCATATAATCGATTAACGACAACGCTATATCAGATTCAAGTGTCATTCTAGGTTATTTTTGACATAGAACCCTAATCCTCTTTGCTTCCCCCCTTTTGAATCTTTTCCTTAAATCGAGTATTCCAATAGAACTAATAACAATCTCTATTACTATTTAGTTGTTCCATCTCTATACAACCATAAATCACCAAAAATCTGAATCTTAACCATCTATCCCTCTTTAGAAACCCTAAAACCCCCAATTCGAAAACTGGACTATCGAATCGATTAAATTAGTGATATACCTGCTAAGATGAGTGAATCAAGAAGGATGAGAATGAAACACACCGCCAAGCATGCGAGAGGCGGAGAAAAGGTCTTTTCCTCGGCTCAAGGAGGACGACAGAATTGTGGAGACCCTTACTACTCTCCATTTCTTCAAGATGCCAAATTGGCTAAGTTTCAAGGTCGTAAGCAAACCTACATCCGGTATGCGGATGCATAATGGCTGGTTGCACAAGGCTTTCAATTCCCATATGGGTTAGAGACCCAAGGATTGAAAAAATTTGTGGAATTGAAAGGTAAGCTTTATTCTTCGCTCATTAGGGAATTCTATAGCAATTTTAGGTATAAAGATGAGGTGTATTCTTCAATGGTAATGGGGAAGATGATTATTCTTAAGGGAGAGTTATTTTTGGATGTTCGAGGTCTTGATTCTGATGGACCGAGACTAGGTGATTGTGCAAATAAGCCATGGGACTCATTCGATGCTATTGAAATGTACAAGTCTTGCTTGAGAGGATGTCACCTATTTGTATAAGGGGAATTAACCAAGGCAGGGTCATTGATTGTAGAAAACCGACTTTTCCACTACTTGATTGCATATATATTGGTTCAGATAAATACCAACCATGCTCAACCCACCGCCAATGATCTAAAGCTTATGTTCGTTATACGGAAAGGTATTGTGGTGAATTGGCCTTCAGAGATTCTAAAAGTTTTGCAGGGCATAGCTTCATCTTCATCAAGATTGCTCGCCTACGAGATATTCATCTCTCGTATTATTGACTATTATGAGATTGACCCACTAATGTGGACACTATTATGACAATTTCCCGAGAGTACCTTGTTGGTGATAATCTGATTCACAAAATGGGAATTTATAAATATGGTGATGAAGGGAAATATCAGGAAGATCATACTGCCAAAGTGAATGAGGATATGCCAAATGAAAATAATATTGCATATCCTAGTTAGTCTATCCTTGAGCAACCACCTATAAAGGCATCTACTGAGCCTTAAGATCTACCTTTTGGGCTTGCTCACATGGATGCTAAGGAATAGAGCCTCAATGCGCGTATTGATGGACATTTTCAGACCATAAGGGATTCTATGGCAGTTGAATTTCAGCAGTAACAACAACGACTTTTCGAAGAGCTAGAACGCATCATGTTGATTGTGCGTGCTCCACATGGCTCACTCCAACTACCACCTACACAAGATTAGCCTAGATAGGATTTTCTAGTGTGTCTAAGGTGTGTATGTGGTCTGCTTTAGAGATCATCTCTTAGCGTTTGATAATATTTTGATTGTATTTTGTTGCACTTATGTTGAAATCTATGTACTCGTTTGCACTTACTCATATATTTTGTAAAACTTGTTGCTAATTTGGGTTATGTTTCAAATTATTATGTTATCCTTTGATGTTATCTACATGTGTATATATATTGTTGAATGATTAATCTGCTCTACATATTGCCTATCATTATCATTGATCATTCTATGTAATTCATGTTGAACCTATATAACTAGATAAATCTCGCAATCAATTCTACAATAATCTGTTTTTATTCATACATAATCGATTAACTCCATTTTATAATAGATTAATGCTAAACTCTATGTACTTGTAAAAATTTTACTTAGACTGCTTAATCGATTATCCTTGATTAATTAATCGATTAAGACCAGTAAAATGTGTATATCTTTCCTTACTTTTGGCTTTTAATATCATAATCTGCCATAGATTTTTGATCACGCCAAAAGGGGGAGAAAGGTGTACTTTGAGCAGTTTTGCAGGTTGAAGTGAGCTTCCACTAGTAATCATGTTGCTACCCTAGTATTACCTCTTACATGGTTTGAGGGGGAGAACAAAGTGAGGGGGAGCAACGCATTTTGATTCAACCCTATGCAAACAGATTTTGCCCAGCTTCAAGTCATCAAACAAAGGAATTGTTTCAGTGTTTGTCATCATCAAAAAGGGGGAGATTGAAATGGCAAATAGTCAAAAGATGCCATTATAACCGACCTACGAAGTTCTGATGAAGACAAGGTCTTATATGGAAGCTTGAAGACTTGGACATCTCAACAAACAACACACCAAGAACTCAAGGTCAACATCAAAGAGTCTGGGATTGCTTTTTGCATTCTAGAGTTCTAAGTTAATTGCGTAGTATTGAGTCTTAGGTTAGGTAAACCCAAGATGGAAGTGTCTCACAAAAAGTCTAAAATGAAAATCATATAGAATGAGGCATAACATCATCATACATATATATGATAAATGACACTCATGCATTTGCGTTCATACCTACATGGTTTTGTGCATAAAGGGTTTATTCTTTCTATTAATCATGTTGCATGCTCATTCATTATATAGGGTATTTACCGCATAAATAGAAAACCCATTTTAAGCGATTTTAATCGATTAACCCGTTTAGTAATCGATTAAGCCCTAGAGAAATCCTCATTCGATTAAGAAAAGTCATAATCGATTAAATGGATTTACAGAATGTAACCTCCCAGGATTTCTATCTATTAATCGATTAAGCACATTTTTAATCGATTAAGCCACAACTAAAAATCCTTTTTTAAAGAAACTGTTAAGCGATTAACATGGACATTTAATCGATTAACATATGTTGTATAAGTTATGAGCTAATTCTGTTATTTTGAAACTGAATTGAATCCGTTTTTAAAACAGCTTTTCACCTTAATTGAACAAGAATTGTGAAATTATCCGAGAGAGAGAAAACTAAAGATTCATTGTGCTAAAAAGTTTCAAAGCTTTCTTGTTGTGTCTTTGAGGTTTTCTTTCATAAGCTTCAAGAGTGAAAAGAGAGAGAAAATAGAGAGAATCATTTTCATTGCGCCAAAAAGTTTGTGAGATCTTTCTGTCAAGGGTGATTAGAGCCGAATTAAGAGTCGTTATCTAACTCGGTGAAAAATCTATAACTTGAGGAGAATTCTCGTGATGTGTGGTATCATCACAGGTTAAGAATTAGGAGTCTTCATTAGAAAGAAAGTCTTGATTCAAGCAAGAGTTTCGGTTGGGGCAAAATTGCACAAATGGTATGGTATCCAAGTAGGCATAGATTAGGGGTCAAACCGAGCTTAGTGGCTCATCAGTTACAAGAAGGAAGTTTTTGTCTCGTTGTATTGGAAGTGTGGTTGTAAATTACATTTCTGAAAACTGAAGAAAAATCTCGTAGATCAACTGATTGGCCTAGATGTAGTTTGAAGTTGACCGCAAACAAACCATGATAAAAAACCTCGAGCGCTTTTTCTCTATCCCTATCTCTTTACAATTTTGTCTTTACTACATTCTATTTTTATTGGTTTTTTGTGATAATTGCTTACTGTTTTAATCATTTGTTAATCAAGAATCAATCTTAGGATAGTAAAGACCAAGAATCGTCACGGTTTTTATGAAGCAAGAAAACTGATTTTCAAAGTATAACAATCAGGATAATCGATTAACGTACTGATAATAATCGATTAATTGAACTGTCCTTAATCGAATAAACATGTCGATAATAGATTAATTGCATCAACTATGTATTCTCCGCAAATATTGGAAAAGTGGGACTGTGTTAGGTATCAGAGGTCTAGGAACACCTAGAAGGGGGAGGGGGTTTAATAGGTGTAGCTGTTAACAATCACCGCTTCTTGAACCAAAACCCAACAGCTGGATTAACAACAGGGTTTAATCGATTAACAACAAGGTTTAATCGATTACCTATTGCACAAAACAAAATGATCAAACATGCAAATTGCACAGTAATTAAAACAAAATTGAACAGATATAATTCAGATATTTTTATGCACAATTATTAAGTATACGACAGTCAACAAACATCTAACTTTTCAATTACAGATTCAATTTGTAATGGCAAGAAACATAAAGAAGATAAAGAGAGAAAGAACAGTGCAAAAAGGATTTTTATCCTGGTTCGTTTGCGGTCCACTGCAAACTATATCCAGGCCTCCACTTCTCGATCAGAGAGATTTTCTTTCTTCACAATATTGAAAAATGGATACAAACAACCAATTTAATTACAAGCACATAGGACGCTCCCTTCTTGAAATCTAGGATCTCTAAATCCTTGGTTTGACTATACCCTTCCCCTCTTGAGAAAACCTTTCTCACGAACTAGCCCAAGCCAAGATTCTTATCCTCAAATCAAGACCTCATAGCCATGGTGAAAAACTTCAATCTCTATGGTGATCTCACACCAAGAGACAAATCTAGACTACACAAAAACACGTTAAACATCAAGGTATACTAAGCACAATAATGCTTAGAATATTACAAGATAAAGACTCAAAGATTAACCATTTTCCTAATCACTTAAGCCATCAATACTCAAATGAGTTAATCAATATTAGTATACAAATCATTTCTCTCTATCAAAATCTAATGCATGATCATGTGAGCAAGATAAGAATGGATACGAAATTATGCAAAAACAGTAAGCATATGACAGCAATTAAAACATTATAATCTCTCTTCTCACACATGCAACTCT
>NC_032010.1:10582675-10587623 GCF_001865875.1 Lupinus angustifolius | reverse complement strand
GTAAAACACGTATGCCAAATGCTCTCTAAACAACCCTATACAATAGAATGCAATGCTATGGGTTTCTGACTGATGCCTTGTATTTATAACATGGAGAATAAGTGGTTACATTCGTTGCAACAATAGTTAAACAGTTAAACAGTTGAAACAGTTAAAACAGATTTCAGTTATAACACATAACAAACTAGTTAATCGATTAAGGCTTCCATTTAATCGATTTACGGGACAACAAAATGACACAAAATTCAGTTAAAACAGAAAATATATATTTAAAAGAAAAGCAGTTAAGTTAATCGATTAAGTTGCCACGTTAATCAATTAACTGGAACATTTATGCATATTTTTCAAATGGTAAAATTCTCATATGTTATGCACAATATATATACATGTTTTACCAATTATATTATGCCTAATATGCTATTACATATATGATAGATGCATGAAGATACAATTAACTAGATGATGTATCTCATGAATATGATATGTGAATTAAGATTGCGTAAGAGACTAGCATCTAGGTTCACCTAACCTATACTCAATTACTACGACACACATCCCAGACAACTTAGATTACAGACTCAATTTATATCCTAGTCTAGACATGACCAAATGAGCATAAGGCCTATTGATTGTTGAGCCATCTTCAAGCTTTGTTAAAACCATGTATTCATTAAAACATAGGCAAAGACATGCTAGTGCTATTCATGACACTTTGGACTTTCAATCTCCCCATTTTTGATGATGACAAACACTTCATCAAAATTCTTCAATTATTGATGGATAAGCTTGATGATGATTTTGCAATGAGGTTGATTGAGGTTGTTTTTATGAGAGCAAAGTTAAAGCGCATTTGTTTCCTTGTAGGTACGCAAAAATATGTACGGAAGCTTGATAGAACAACCTGCAAAAACACTACACAAACCTGCAAAAATGTATATAACACAACAAGCAATCTTTCTCCCCGTTTTGACATTATCAAAAAGATAAACGTATTCAATTCTAGTCAAAAGTTAGGAGAGTTATTATGGTTAAGACAAGACAGAAATTAATCAATTAACCTTGGGTTTTGAACCAATTAATCAGCTGTTAAGAAGCTTGAACAAATTCACAATTTTTACATCATTTAATCAATTAAGAGTATCTTGTTAATCGATTAAAATGACAGTAGATAGCCATAGAACAATTTGAATGACAAGAGGGGTTATGAATGAGGGGTTATGCATAAGCAAACCAAGCATGGAATGATTATGCATTTGATAATTTAAGCAGTTTAAAATAGGCATAATCATTCAACATAATCACATATACCAATCATGATCAAGATACATTTCAAACAAAGTGAGGTGCTATATGCAACATAATTAACAAGCAAGTATAAACGCGATAATTTGAAATCATTTGACCACAGAATGTAAAACATTAGTTCAGCAGTAGATATGAGTTATTACAATCCAAATAAAACAGTAACGCAACACAAAACATAAGATCTGAAGAGGAAACAGGATCAACAAAGTCCATTAGCTAGGAAGACTAAACTAAGGCTCTAAAGGTTCCAATCTAAGGATGTGATGGAGGATTCTGGTTGTCAGGAGTCGACGAGCTACAACAACCCTTGATGAAGACACTCAGCTTGTTGAACTCAGCAATCATTCTTCTATTCTGAGACTCATTAGCAGACTGAATATGGTTCCGCAAGGATTGGTAATGGTTGTCAATGTATGCATTCTGACGTTCCTCAAAATGTTCCAAATTCGTATGATATAAATCCTTGAGAGACTGAAAGTGAAGGTCCATCCTATTATTGAGACGTTGTTCCATAGCATCAATATAAGTTTGTCCAAATGCAGGTTCTTGTGATGCATGTCCAGAATACTCCCCCTGAGTTACAACAAATGACTTTAGGTTCATGTCTTAATCATCTTCACCGGAAGGATCAAGGTTGGCATTGTTGAAGTCCTCTTGATATTGCCAAGTGTTGCCATACTTGTAGATGCCCATCTTATGAATTATGCTCTCACCAATCAAGTAATCCTTGTCTGAGCAGTCCGTCACAATAGTATCTGAAATATCAATGTGAAAATAGTCAATTACTCGGGATATGAAGATACTATACTGAAGTAGTCTTGATTGAGAGACTGAGACGCTATACATGACCTTCAGAATTTCATCAGGCCAGTTTATCATGATGTTCTCTTTCACAGTAAACATAAACCTCAAATCATTCATGGTAGGTTGTGCATGATTTATGTTTCTCTGAATCAGTATGTAGGCAATCAAGTAGTGTAGGAGTGTGTTTTCTACGGAAAGTGACCCAGCTTTGGTCAATTCGCCTTGGACATAGAGTTGATGTCTACGCAAACATGACTTATATATTTCAACAACATCGAATGAGTTGTCGCTTTCCCAACCACAATCACTCAGACTAGCACCGGAAAAAGCTAAACCACCCACATTCATAAAGATTTCTTCGTTAATCTCAAACAATTTTCCAGCTACCATCGACCAATATTGACCATATTTATATCTAAAATTTGCGTAATACTCCCTAACTAGAGTAGGGTAAATATTACCTTTCAATTCCAAGAAGGGGACAACCCCTGGAGCTTGTAAGCCATGTGGAAATTCGAAGTTCTGTTCTGCAAGCCAAGTCACATTCGCAAACCGGATATAGGTGGATTTTCTTCCTTGAAATTTCTGCAACCGAGTTTCTTGTATAATTAGAGAGTAGTATGGGTCCCCATGGTTCTGGCTTGGTTGTGGCGGAGGCACTGTTTTTGGAGCACGTGGTGGACATTGTGCGGTTGTCTTGATTCTCTTTCCACGTCCTTTATCCATAGTAATCAAACACTGAATCCTGATGAAGGCTTAAAGGATGGTCGAGGAAAACCTAGGGTGAGGTTTTGAATTTGGGGAAAAACAAATGCTTGGCAATAGGAGATGAGGAAGACGGTTTATGGAGGGAAAAAGCAATGGGGTGATTCGTTACTTAACTTTGCTAATTTCTTCATGCATCTCAACATAAGCACTATATAATATTTCATATGAGGGAGAGTTAGAAGAAGAAGAGGATGTGTCAGAGTATACCTCATCTAAAGTATCCTTGCTACCTGATCCGCAAGCCTCATCTATAATAGTCATTAAGCACAGCTTCGCGGTCTCCTCTTCATCCAAGGTGCTTGATGTTGTTTCTTCCTCCGGTACATCCCAGACGATGTATGCTTTCTTTGATTTGAAGTCCCGGGGATTGCTCTTCTCCGAATCAACTCTTTTCAGATAAGTAGGGTACTGATACTTCATGTTTTCTGGCTTACCACATTCATGGCAAGTGAAGCGCTCTTTTCGTACTAGGAGGTTTAGCGTTTCCTCGTCAAAGTCTGAATCGGAGTCTACATTATCTACCTCTTCAATGGGTTGTGATGTTGAAGCTTTGAGAGAGAAGCCCTTCTTTTTGCGATCGGACTCCTCATGCATTGTCAGACGCCCAAGCTACATCTCATGCTCTTGAAGCTTTCCAAAGAGTGGTTCCAAAGGCATGGAGTCTAGATCCTTGGAGTCCATGATTGCTGTTACTTTAGGTTGCCATCTCCTGTCAAGACAACGTAAGACTTTATTAGTGAGCTCTCCTTTGGTGAACACCTTATCTAAAGCGATAAGATGGTTCATGATGTGAGTGAATCGTTTTTGCATATCAACGATTGATTCACTTGGTAGCATACGAAACAATTTGTATTCGTGAGTTAGCGCATTTAACCGGGCGCGCTTGACTTTGCTAGTGCCTTCGTGAGTCACTTGTAAAGAGTCCCACATTTCCTTGGCACTTTGACATTGGGACACCCGAAAGAATTCATCGTAGGAAAGGGTCAATGTAATGATGTTCTTGGGGCGAAGGTTGAACTGGACCTTCTTGCGCTCCTCATCAGTCCATAAGCTTTTTGGCCTTTCTTTCGGTTCGCCATCCACTAAGTGAAGTGGGGCGAAGTGGCCACTAATTACGGATTCCCAAATATATGAATCAATAGCCTCAATGAATATTTTCATTCGGACTTTCTATTAGGCATAACCCTTGCCACTGAATATGGGAGGGCAGGTAATGGATGCGCCATCACCGCCAAAGGGGTTGGTGGAACCCATTTTAATTCCCTTCGGATCACGCAAATGCGACTGAGCTAGCACATCGTACTAGCTCTGATACCACTTGTTAGGTATTAGTGGTCAAGGAACACCTAGAAGGGGCGGTGAATAGGTGTAGCGGTTAAAAATCATTGCTTCTTGAACCAAAACCCAACTGCTGGAAAACTAGTTAATCGATTAATATGAGGGTTTAATCGATTAACTATTGCAGAGAACAGAATGATCAGTCAGGAAAATTGCATAGTAATTAAAACAAAATTGAACATATATAATTGAGATATTTTTACCCACAATTATTAAGTATATGGCAGTAAACAAATATCCAACTTTTCAATTATAGATTAATTTGTAATGGCAAGAAACATAAAGAAGATAAAGAGAGAAAGAACAATGCAAAAATGATTTTTATCCTGCTTCGTTTGCGGTCCACTGCAAACTACATCCAAGCCTCCCCTTCTGGATCAGAGAGATTTTCTTTCTTCACAATATTGAAAAATGGATACAAATACCAATTCAATTACTAGAACATAGGACGCTCCCTTCTTGAAATCTAAGATCTCTAAATCCTTGGTTTGACTCTATCCTTCACCTCTTGAGAAAACCTTTTGGGCGAACTAGCCCCAGCCAAGATTCTTATCCTCAAATCAAGACCTCCTAGCCTTGGTGAAGAACTTCAATCTCTATGGTGATCTCACACCAAGAGACAAATCCAAACTACACAAAAACACGTTAAACAACAAGGTATACTAAGCACAATAATGCTTAAAATATTACAAGATAAAGACTCAAAGATTAACCCTTTTACTAATCACTTAAG
>NC_032010.1:10568474-10582575 GCF_001865875.1 Lupinus angustifolius | reverse complement strand
TCAATATCAGTATACAATTGATTTCTCACTATCAAAATCTAATGCATGATCATGTGAGCAAGATAAGAATGGATACGAAATTATGCAAAAATAGGAAGCATATGACAGCAATTAAAACAACATAATCTCTCGTCTCACACATGCAACTCTCTAGAAAAAACACAGTAAAACACGTATGAAAAATGCTCTCTAAACAGCCCAATAGAATAGCATGCGATGCTATGAGTTTCTGAGTGATACCTTGTATTTATAGCATGGAGAATAAGTGGTTACATTCGTTGCAAAAACAGTTAAACAGTTAAATAGTTAAAACAGTTAAAATAGATTTCAGTTATAATACATAACAAACTAGTTAATCGATTAAGGCTTCCATTTAATCGATTAACGGGACACCAAAATGACACAGAATTCAGTTAAAACAGAAAACACATATTTAAAAGAAAAACAGTTGAGTTAGTCGATTAAGTTACCACGTTAATCGATTAACTGGAACATTTATGCATATGTTTCAAATGGTAAACTTCTCATATGTTATGCACAATATATATACATGTTTTTCCAATTATATTATGCCTAATATGCACATATAACATGTATGATCGATGCATGAATAAACAATTAACTAGATGATGTATCTCATGAATATGATATGTCAATTAAGATGGTTTAATAGACTAGCATCTAGGTTCACCTAACCTATACTCACTTACTATGGCACACATCCCAGACTACATAGATTAAAGACTCAACTTATATCCTAGTCTAGACATGACCAAATGAGCATAAGGCCTATTGATTGTTGAGCCATCTTCAAGCTTTGTTAAAACCTTGTCTTCATCAAAACATAGACAAAGACATGTTAGTGCCATTCTTGACACTTTGCACTTTCAGACTGGTGATCTACGACACCTATTCACCCCCCTCTAGGTGTAATCTTACCTTACTAGTATCCAACACTCAACGTCGCTGGCAGCGAACCGCCCACGTCGCCGCAATCCGAAAACTTCATTAAACCATTCAATTGGTAGGAGCGACGAACGGTGTGTACAAAGGGCAGGGACATAGTCAACTAATAAGTGCCAAACATACATAAATTTCATACATTTTTATGGCACTTATCTTAAGCATAATTGAGAAAAACCAACTTAAAACAATACTTTTTGGATAAAATATCACAATCTTGTATATTTGTGTTTGTATTTCTCTTTAATGTGTTTTGTAGGATTTAGAAAGAAAAAGAAAAGAGAATAAAGACTCATGGTCTTAGAAGAAAAAGAAGTCAAAATAAAGGTGCTCAAGCAGGCAGCTTAGCATGGAACAAGCGACGCTGAGCTGACCTGGACACCAGCCTGGCTCAGTCAAACCATCCTGGCACAGACCAAGTTGCTCAAGCAGGCAGTTAAGTGGACCTTTTTGACCGCCCAGCCTAGCACCAGACAAAACTGACACAGTTAGAACTTAAGCTTGGCACGGTCAGACACAAGCATGGCACATGCCCAAGCTGCTCAAGCAGCAGCTCAGCGGTGACACATGTGTGCTCAGCGGTGAACTAGACACCTGACCAGGTCAACAAGCACCAAGCCATGTCTTAGTATCACGGTCAAAGCTGCTCAACAAGCAACTTAGCGGTGCAACATGTGTGGTCAGCGGTGTGCTCCAGACTTGACTTAGCCATCAAGAAACCATGAAGTCATGCATGACATCACTTCAAGTAGCCCACCATAGGCTTTTCAGGAGTAGCTCACCATAGCTGGTCCCATAGCTGACAACTAGCTTTGGTGAGTCAAGTTTAAGGAGGTGACAAACCTACTTGACCAAGTGACCAAACCCATGTTGAAGGGTTTGGTCAGCTGTTGAGCGATGCAACCAAGTAGCTCAGCGGTGCCAGGGAAATTCTATAAATAGGAAGGCATTTCCTTCACAAAGAGATATCTTCTTGCGTTGAAAATATTCTTCCCTAAAGTGAAAAAAACAATTCTCTCATCTTATTCTTAGTTCATAGAAGTTCTATTTAAGTAAGTTTTATAGTTTTTAGTTTATAATTCAAGGGGAGAAAGGAGAAGGCAATTGAGATGCAAAAATCCATTTTGTAATCTCATTTGGAACTTAAAGCATCCAATCCTTGGATGGATGGCATATGCTCCTAACAATTTCATTTTAAAGTTGATTAAGTATTTCTTCTTCTTCTTTTATTCTAAATTCGAATTTTAATCATTCAAATTGGTGTTTTGGTTAATTTTATTTGTTAGAGAAGTTCTTAAAGCTCTTTTTAGATTGACCACCTAAAAACCGATTTCAAGTAATGAAAAATTACTTGTCTCAAACAATTAACAAATAAACTAAGAAGTAGTTGTACTACTTAGTTTATTTGCCAAGTTAAGCATGCTTTTCTTAAGATCTTATATTCATTACTACTTCAATATTAGAGTAGTCAAGATTAGGGTGTGACAACCTAGTCTCTTTTTGAATGTAACACTCTTTGTTTAGGACATACACTAAAAGGAGGATTTCAGACCTTGGTGTTTCCAGTTAATCAAAGTAAAACATAAGAACTTGTCTAAGTAGTTCAAATACATAAGAAGTTAAGAAATTCTTTCATCATTCAAAATGATCTTGTCTCCTCAAGAATTTGTGAATACTTAGTTTATATTTCTTGTTAAAGTGTTTATGTGCATATCAGACCAAAAACAACCAAAATATGTTCACTCATTATTTGTGCATTGACATATTCATATGATTCATGCTATTAGGCAATTCCTTGTGGTTCGACATAACCATATACTATACTACAATTGAATCTTGAAAGAGGTGTAAATTGTAAAATAGTAAAGTGTTATCAATAAAGTTATTTGTTGAAACCCATTTTAATATACAAAAGTAATGAAACTAACTTACTAACTTTTATTTTATTGTTATTTACTTTCCGCAATTTATTTATTCTTTAATACCAACCTTCCTTAAGGAAGAAGTTTGGTTTGTTAATAAAAGGAATCCAAAATGGAGTAAATAAATAAAGGTCACTTAACTTTATTATTCTTTTGTTCTTTAGTTATTTATTTGTTTCTAACAACTAACTATTCATCACTTGTGTACATTAGAATACAATTAAACCGGTGTTGGAATTTATTCTTTATTTATTTATTTGTTTCTAACAACTAACTATTCATCACTTTTGTACATTAGAATACCATTAAACCAGTGTTGGAATTTATTCCACAAAACCGGGATGGTATTCAAAGGTACTTAATAATTATGTAATAGCGGATTGCTTCGATACCATTATACTGGCGTTAGAATTTATTCTAACAAAGCCGAGATGGAGCAAAAAAGGAATAACTTATTCACATGATTATTAGAAGTAAGTTGTAACTAGAATAGTCTTTAAACCATTATACCGGTTTTGGAATTTATTTCAACAAAGCCGAGATGGCGAACAAAGAATAAAATCGAGTTCACTTACTTAACCAAATAAATAAAACACACCGACGAAGAGAAAGTTTTCACTTTCAACAAATTGGCGCCACTATCGGGGACAATTTGTTGAGGGGATAAACCACTTTGAAAAAAAAGAAAATTCTTTCAACATCAACCCGAGCTGATGACTCGTGCTTACTAGGAATTCCTCGTTGAAGACCAACAATTGCAATGATCTATCCCCATCACGATAAAATTTCAAAGATTACTTGGGCCTGTCGGCCAAGGCTATAGACTCGTTGAATACATCAATGTAGCGCGCGTATGGCCTAGAACATCTAAGGGCATCACAGACCTATTATAACCTCGAACTTTCATGGCCTAGGCGGCCACAGTCCCTCTAAGAAGCTGGACATGAAGGGTTACCTCCACATAGCGAGTTAGCAGGTTGAGGTCTCGTTCGTTAACGAAATTAACCAAACAAATTGCTCCACCAACTAAGAATGGTCATGCACTAGCACCCACAGAATCAAGAAAGACCTCTCAATCTGTCAATCCTTACTATGTCTGGACCTAGTAAGTTTCCCTATGTTGCGTCAAATTAAGCCGCAGGCTCCACTCATGGTGGTGCCCTTCTGTCAATTCCTTTAAGTTTTAGCCTTGCGAGCATACTCCCCCCGGATCCAAAAGACTTTGATTTCTCATAAGGTGCCAGTGGAGTACTAAAAGCAACATCCACTGATCCCTGGTCGGCATCGTTTATGGTTGAGACTAGGACGGTATCTAATCGTCTTCGAGCCCCCAACTTTCATTCTTGATTAATGAAAACATCCTTGGCAAATGCTTTCAGAGTTGTTCGTATTTTATAAATCCATGAATTTCACCTCTGCCTATGAAATACGAATGCCCCCGATTGTCCATGTTAATCATTACTCTGATCCCGAAGGCCAACACAATATGATAAGAATCCTGTGGTGTTAGCCCATGCTAATGTATCCAGAGCGTAGGCTTGATTTGAGCTCGCTAATTTATTCAAAGTAACAGCGCCGGATGCACGACCTGACCAGAAGGGACGAGCCAACCGGTGCACACCAATGGCGGACCGAGCGACCGAACCCAAGGTCCAACTACTAGCTTTTTAACTCCAACAACTTAAATATATGCTATTGGAGCTAGAATTACCATGGGTGCTGGCACCAGACTTGCCTTCTAATGGATCCTCGTTGAGGGATTTAGATTTTACTCATTCCAATTACTCGACTCAATGAGCCCGGTATTGTTATTTATTGTCACTACCTCCCCGTGTCAGGATTGGGTAATTTGCGCGCCTGCTGCCTTCCTTGGATGTTATAGACGTTTCTCTAGCGCGCTCTCCATAATTGAACCATAATCCTCCCTAACCTGTCACCACAATGGTAGGCCACTATCCTACCATCGAAAGTTGATAGGACAGAAATTTGAATGATGCATCGCCAACACAAAGGTCGTGCGATCTAACGAGCTATCATGAATCATCAAAGCAATAGACAAAGCCTACATCGACCTGTTATCTAATAAATGCATCCATTCCTAGAAGTCGGGGTTTGTTGCACGTAGTAGCTCTAGAATTACTATGGTTATCCGAGTAGTAGATATCATCAAACAAACTATATCTGATTTAATGAGCCATTTCACTATTCCATAGTCTGAATTAGTTCATACTTATACATGCATGGCTTAATCTTTGAGACAAGGATATGACTACTGGTAAGATCAACCAGGTAGCATCCATCAACGACTTTGCTCGACGTGCAAGTGTTGCCAGCACAAATGGTTAAGCAAGACCAATACCACGGTAAAGTCTTATTCAAGGGAATCGATAAATCAAAGGGACTCAATGGAGCAGACTCATCAGCTCGCGTTCCCTGCATGCACCACGTCCAAGGGAACACTAGTCACACATGAGAACGCAAGCCATCACAATTCACAGCTACACACATCACTTTCGAATCATCCAATGACCTCTAGAAGGGGTCTGGAGGGAACGGTTCATAAGAGGCGCATGAATACCACGTAACGGGTAGGCAACACAAGAACCATAATTGAATATCGAGACCGAAATGACACAAGGTGAACATGGGAAGGGTTGTGTGCTGAAAGTTCGATGACCATGATCATGGAGCCAGAAAGCATCAACATCCCAATTGTCACTCATGCGCCCTCCTGTTAGACAGACTTGACAATACCACACGAACCACACCCCACAATGCCAATGGCAAGTAAGCAAATTGAAACACATTGTGTCGCCGGATCCGCTACATCAGGCGCGAACAATAAAGGTAATCGCCAACATCGATAAGGACCAAGGTTCAAAATTTATCTGACTGCCAAATCCTCCCACAACACACTGCCGACAAACAAGCTCACCCTTGTACATGGTGCGGCTCAGCCCTTAGGGAATCACCTAACACCACGTCCTTCCATGGCGAAAAGGGCCTCATAGGAAACATATATGCCTAGGTGCGCACATATTTCTCGAGGTGCGCACATATTTATGTGGGACAAGCCTACATCGCGCAGCATTATTGCGTTTGTCTTACACCACCACACCTTGACTTCAACCATGAAAACCATCTGTAAACACACTACCATCGCACATTGATTTCACCCAGCACCACATCCTTCCATGCAAGATTGGTCACACAAGAAGCTCAAAATGTTTGTGGGATGCCATAACTACCAACTCAGCACTGTGGGACCAATCCAACACCTCAACAACCAACACATTTCTAAGGGACTAGCCTTCCGGAGAGACATTGTTGCTAGCATCACAGACGAATGCACCTTGACTTCAACCGTGCAAACCAGCCCGCAACACACTTCCGGATGATTGAACATGTGCCCATTCATGTTGCGGCTATGCCCCTATAGGATTCACCTAACACCACATCCTTCCATGTAGAAAAGGTCACACTAGAAGCCTCGGCACGCCCGCCACCCACAACACACTTCCGGATGATTGAACATGTGCCCATTCATGTTGCGGCTATGCCCCTATAGGATTCACCTAACACCACATCCTTCCATGCAGAAAAGGTCACACTAGAAGCCTCGGCACGCCCAACCCATTAGTGAGTCACCAAACCAGAACCTTGATAGAGGTTATGGATCCGTTTTGCCAACTTCTCTTGCCTACATTGTTCTATCGACCAAAGGTTGTTCACCTTTGGAGACCTGAAGCAGTTATGAGTACGACCGGGCATGGGAGGCACATCATCCTCCGAATTTTCAAGGGGCACCAGGGGCGCACGGAACACCATGCGACGTGCGGTGCTCTTCCAGCCACTGGAACCTACCTCCAGCTGAGCCGTTCCCAGGGTGGGAAGGATGTTAAATAGAAAAGATAACTCTTTTCGGGTCCCCTGCCGACGTCTCCGGACTCCCTAACATTGTCATCAGCCTCCACGTCATGGTTCAGGAATTTTAACCTGATTCCCTTTCGGAGTGCATGCTTAGAGCGCTATCAGACGGGCTTCCCCCGTCCCTTAGGATCGACTAACCCATGTGCAAGTGTCGTTCACATAGAACCTCTCCCCGCTTCAACCGTCAAAGTTCTCATTTGAATATTTGCTACTACCACCAAGATCTGCACTGACGATCGCTCCACTCGAACTCATGCCCTAGGTTTTGTAGCGACTCTTGCACCGTCCTACTCATCAGAGTCTGACCCTTCTCCCGATGGTCGGGTATAGGTCGTGCGCTTTAGCGCCATCCATTTTCGGGGCTAGTTGATTCGGCAGGTGAGTTCTTACACATTCCTTAGCGGATTTCGACTTCCATGACCACCGTCTTATTGTCTTAATCGACCAACACCCTTTGTGGGGTCTAGGTTAGCGCACAGTTAGGCACCATAATCCAGCTTCTAGTTCATCCTGCTTCACCAGTTCTTCTTGAAAGTGCAAAGTGTCAAGTATAGCACTATGGGATTGCTTATGTTTTGATGAAGACAAGGATTTAGTGAAAGCTTGAAGATGAAACAAAAAATCAACATGCCGTGGACTCAAGGGTTTCATATCTAGACTAGGTTCTTTAATAGAGTTATTTTTTGAAGTCTAAGATGTGTGCTTTAGATATTGAGTCTAGGTTAGGTAAACCTAGATGCAATTCTAACAAGCCTTAAAAATAATCATTTCATTTACATGAGACATTCCATCTAGATCATTATGTGTTCATGCATTAATCATACATGTCACTTGTGCATCTTAGGCATAATATATTGGTAAAACATGTATAGTTGATAAGCATAACATATAGGTTGTTTGCCATTTAATCATTTAGCTGAAAAATGTGCTAGTTAATCGATTAAGGGATGAATTAATCGATTAACGTTATTACAGTTTTAACAGATAACTGAAAACCTGAAAACAATTATTCCCAACAACCCGTTAATTGATTAAATGGGTACTTAATCGATTAACTGGGTCTCAAAAAGGTTTTCTATAAAAATTGTGTTTTTATATCATGTACCATACATCATATCATTCATTTTTAGAATTGTTAGTTGAAAGTGCAAGTGTCAAAGTGTTGCACTATTAAATTGCCTATGTTTTGACGAAGACAAGGATTCATGGAAAGCTTGAAGATGACTCAACAAATGAACATGCCATGGACTCAAGGATCTCATATCTTACAAGAGTCATAGATATGTGTCTTAGATATTGAGTCTAGGTTAGGTAAACCTAGGTGCAATTCTCACAAGTCTTAAAAATAATCAAATCATTTACATGAGACATTCCATCTAGATTATTATATGTTCATGCATAAATCATACATGTTATTTGTACATCATAGGCATAATATACTTGTAACACATGTATAGATGATAACAATAACATATAGGTAGTTTACCATTTTATCATTTAACTTAAAAATATGCTAGTTAATCGATTAAGTAATGAGTTAATCGATTAACGTGAAATCAGTTTTAACAGATAACTGAAAAACTAAATTGAGTTGTTCTCAATCGTTTTCAACACATCATATCATTCATTTTAGAATTGTTAAGTTGCATATTTTTCGTGCTCATTTGTGTCATTTTAGGCAGGGAGAAATGCATAGCGAGATAGTGAGAGATAATATCATGTTTAGGGCTTAATTGTGATATAATTGCATGTGATTAATGTGTTAACATTTTCTATCTTCTTTTACATGATTCTTGCATTTATTTAGAATAATTTAAGGATAGAAATTCTCTATTTTTGGACATCAATTAACTCATACATATTCATGCTTACTTGTGAGTCTTGTATAGGGTTTTAGCTGAGATTTAATTGTTATATTTTGAGCTATATTATGCTTGATAATACTCTATTTTTTGTAATGTTTTAGAGTTCTAATCAGGGAAATCATCTCTTGGTTTCGTACCACCAAAGAGACTCAGTGAGTCTTCACTAAGACTTAGAGGACTTGAGTTTAGAACGTTTCTTGGTTGGGGCTAGATTTTAAGAAAGGTATTCTTAGGCCATTAGGTGAGTCAAACCGAGAAATTAGGTTCTTGGAATCAAGAAGGGAGCATCTAAGTTTGTATATTGGAAGTGCGCATGTAAAAATACATTCGTTTCAATATTAGTGAAGAAAATCTTCTAAGATTAGAAGGGGAGGCTTGGATGTAGTTTGCATGTGGACCTGCAAACGGACCAAGATAAAATTCCTTGTTGCAGGCTCTTTCTATCCTTAATCTCTTTTATTTAAAGTTGTAATAATTGCCTAATTGTAGCTGATAATTTTGGATACTGTAATATTACCATACTGAGTTTAATTATGTTCAAGTATATTTTTTGTATCTGTATCTGATTACCGGTGAGTGGCTGAGCAATAAGCCACTTTACAACTTGTTGTTTTATGTGAGTTAATTGATTAATTAAGATAGACTGTTAATCGATTAACTGGAGCTTTTTCCAGAATAGGGCTTCGGTGCAAAAAGCGGTAAATGGTAACCGCAACACCTATTCAACCTCCCCTCCTTCTAGGTGTGTTTTGTCCACTAATACCTAACATTAGTTGCATATTTTTTGTGTTTAATTGTGTTATATAGACAGAGTGAAATGCATTGTGAGATAGTGAGAGAAAGTATCATGCTTAGGCTTTAATTGTCATTTATTGCACGTGGTTTATATGTTAAACATTCCTATCTTTTCTTGCCTATTACTTGCATTTCTTTAATAGAATTTTAGGGTAGAAATTATGTGTTTCTGCATTTTAATAAACTCATACATATTCATGTTATCTTGTGAGTTTTGTATAAGGTTTATAGCTGAGTTTTAATTGTAACATTTTGGGCAAAATTGTGCATAATATTACTATGTTTTTGTAATAAGGGAATTTGTCTATTGGTGTCTTACAACCTAAGAGTCAATGAGTCTTCACCAAGACTTAGAGGTCTTGAGTTTAGAGCAAGTTTTTGACTGGGGCTAGATCGTAAGAAAGGTTCTAAACCAAGAAAGTGGGTTCTTGGATTCAAGAAGGGAGTGTCTAAGTGTTGTATTGGAAGTTTGCATGTAACTATACATTCTTTTCAATATTAGTGCAGAAAATCTCTTGAGATCAATAACGGAGGCATTGATGTAGTTTGCAAGTTGACCTGCAAACAAAACAAGATAAAATTCCTTGTTGCAGGCTTTTTCTATCGCTAATCTCTTTACATTTCAAGTCTTATTATTGCATGATATTAGCTGATATTTTGGATACTGTTAGGTTGTTGTATCTAGTTTAATTATGTATAAAAATATATGCTTTATCTGTTCTTGAACATTAGTGAGTGGCTATGCAAGAAGCCATTATGCAACTTGTTGTTTTGTTGTGTGTTAATCGATTAAAGCAGAGCGTTAATCGATTCACTGTGGCTTTTTCCAGAATAGGGCTTCGATGCGAAAAGCGGTAATTGATTACCGCGACACCTATTCAACCCCACCCCTTCTAGGTGTGTTCTATCCACTGATACCTAACAAGTGGTATCGGAGCTAGTACGACATGCTAGCTCAACCGCCTACGCGTGATCATAAAGGGAAATCATATGGGTTCCACCTACCCCTTCAGTGGCGACGGATACGCCTACTGGAAAGTCCGAATGAAATTTTTTATTGAGGCCATCGATATAGAAATTTAGGATTCCGTGGAAAACGGACCTTTCATTCCACTACACGTAGTGAACGAAAAAATGAAAGAGAAACCTAGAAGTCTCTTGACCAATGAGGAAAAGAGAAAAATGCAATTCGATTTGAAAGCAAAAAAACATTCTAACTTCCGCACTCTCATACGATGATTTCTTTAGAGTTTCTCAATGCGATAGTGCCAAGGCAATGTGGGACACTTTACAAGTGATCCACGAAGGCACTAAGTGAGGTCAAACGTTCTAGATTGTATACATTGATGCATGAGTATGACCTCATTGCATTGTATACAATCTAGATTGATTTATCTATTTATGATTGATTTATCTATTTATGATTTATCTATTTTAATCATCTCATTGCATTAGATAAATCATTTGCCAAACATGAACTAACTGTTAAAGTTTTGAGATGTTTGGACAAGAAATGGCAACCCAAGGTGACTGCCATTATGGAGTCAAAGGACCTGGAACAAATGAAGCTCGCAACTCTATTTGACAAACTTCAAGAACATGAGCAAGAATTACGACGTTTGACACTCAATGAATAAATAGACGAGAACATCAAAGAAACATCCTTCAAAGCAACAAGATGAGATGCTAGAAGTCAAAAGGAGATATTTGATAATGGTGAGTCTGATTCCGTCACGGATGATGCATCCATGTCCCTCCTTATCAACAAATTCAGAAAGTACTTAATAAAGAATGGAGGAACCAAGAAGCTTCACAAGGAAGATGAAGATAGTTCGATCAAGATAAGAAAGAATCCCAAAGACAATTAATCTTGCCATAAAAGTAGGAAGTAGGACACATGAGGTACACATGCCCTACACCTCCCAAGAAGATTGAACAAGACTACAAGAAAGACTCTCAGGACATCAAAGATAAGAAGGCATACATTGTTTGGAATGAACACGGAGAGAACGATTCGTCAACAAGCATCTCGGAAGATGAAGAATCACACAAGATTTGTCTAATGACTCAAAATTTGAACTCTTGTGAAGTAAGTGAGCAAGATGAGCCTAGTGAGGTATACTCATACGATTCTAGTTCAAATTCCGATACATCTCTCACATATAACATGCTATATGATGCTTATGTTGAAATGCATGAACAACTTAAAATTTTAGCTAAAAAGTACAAGAATAGCAAAAGGTTAATTTTAGATCATGAAAAGAAAATATGTAAATTGCAAAATGTCATTGATATGCTCAAAATTGAAAACGAAACCTTAGATGCTAAATATGCTAAAACTTCATGTGATTGTACTTCTAACTTAAATGTGGCACCTATTTGTGAAAATTGCATTTGCCTGAAAAATTAACATAATGTCTTAAATGATAAAGTTGTTAATTTCACATCTAGTAATTACAATTCAAACAAATTACTTGCTACATATAAAAATGATGGGATTAAGTCTATTTTGGAATATATGAAAGCAACCAACACATTTCACAAGAAACAAGTAAATGTTCTGAAAATTTCACGTCGTGAATCACCTACTTGCTTTTATTATGGATTGTATGGTCATACCTTGAATGCCTATAATGTTAGAATGCATGATGTTCCAAATAGAAATTGTATATGGATTACTAAGAAACAAAATCCCCAAGCTACTAACATCAAGGGACCCAAGCTTAGTTGGGTACCCAAGAAAAACAATTAAGTGTGTTTTGTAGGTTTTCCTAAGCACATATGGACTCCAAATTTCATATGGGCAGCAAGTGTTCTAGGCACATAAGAAGGTGAGAAGATCAAACTTCTTTGACTTTTCACCAAAGGAAAGGAGACTATGACACCTATGAGCATCTTGTCATCACAAATGCTTGAAGATAGGAAGAATTGTGCAACAAAGGTAAAACAAGGTATCGTTTCTTAACTACAAGTATTACATACCTTAAGTGTCATAGATATATTCTAAAATGAAATCATAGCAAGGCCATAAACTCAAGAATCATGATATCCCCCAAAAAATCATTTTGAGGCCTAATGCTTTATGTCTCACATTTACATGCTCTCAAATGTAAACATGATACTATTAAATAAGTATATGAATCCTTTAACCATGTTTTGATTAATAAGTAAATGTTGAAACAACATTAAGGATTTTCTAATCATGTTAAAACACAACTGGTTAAATCTCACATCAATGCAAACTTAACCAAAACTATGTTTTTTTTTTTGCAAAGCTTATGCGAATTTAATGCTCGATTAAGCCATCCCCAAAAGAGGAGAGGAATGGTATGCTTATTGTTTTATAGGTACAAATGAGGATAAATACTTCAGGAATTGATATTCTATGGAAGAAAAGGACAAGAATCACAAATTGAAGAAAGGCCAAAGAATACATCAAATATGGAAAACTTCAAACATCTTGATAAAGATGAGGTAAAGCATGTGAGGTAACCTAATATTGTGATAAATATTTACCTAACAAGTAGTATCTTGATCAATGGATGAAAGAATTTTAGAAACTTCTAAATCTATTTGCATTGATCTAATTACATTTACTTTCATATTTTTGTTAGGTATCAGTGGCTAAAATACACCTAGAAGGGGGGGTTGAATAGGTGTAGCGGTCAGAGTATCCGCTTTTCCGAAAACAACAATTAATGCTGAATTAACCCCAGATTAATCGATTAACAGAATAGAAATAATCGATTAACGTAATCAATTTAATCGATTAAAATAGCTCAGATTACACAAATAGATTCGGTTTCTTGCACGACAATCAACCGAGATTTAAACGAATATACAGAGCTAATAGATATATCAGAGTTACAACAATATAGTATAGAAACAGAATATTGCAAGTAAAACAACTATACAAAGTAATTGATTAAAGCAATGAAGAGAGAGAGGGAAAGAAAAAGCATGCAACACGATTTTTTATCCTGGTTCGTTTGCGTGTCCACTTGCAAACTACATCCAAGCCTCCCGACTGATCTGGGATATTTTTCTTCACTATAATTGAAATAATGTTTTACAAGCAATTCTTCCAATTACAACACTTAGACATTCACTTGAAACTAAAGAACATTGTTCCTTGGTTTGACTCCCTTCCTACCGCCCAAGAAAACCTTTCTTGCGGTGTAGCCCCAGCTAAGAACCTATTCTTTCTATCAAGAACTCTAAGCTAATGAAGATACAACATAATCTCGTTGGTGGTAAGACACCTTGAGATTCCCAAAGTTACAACACTTTTTACAACAAAAACATAGAGTAATCTAAAGCAATTACAATGCTCAAATTTAACAATTAAGACCTTACTCTAAAACTCTAACACAAGTCTGATATAACTTGATAATGCATTAGTTGAAAAACAGATTTTACAGAAGACAAAATCTTCACAAAAACATCAATGAATGCATGAACATGTGAGGTGAAATAGTGAGAAATTAAACATGAAATGCTTCTCAATCCTAAAGCATAGAATTCTCTCTTTTCTAATCTCACAAATGCAATGTCATATAGATGCAACAATTAACACGAAATATGCTCTAACTCTCTAAAAAATGCAACATGCAAGTTATGACTTCA
>NC_032010.1:10567440-10568374 GCF_001865875.1 Lupinus angustifolius | reverse complement strand
GATTCTGTTTTTCCAAGTTCTCTGTTTCAACAGCTTTTCAAAAAAGTTATGTTAATCGATTAAATCATGCCTTAATCGATTAACTGCATTTTTCCAAGTGTAATTTCAATTTGCAAAACTCAAATACGTTATGCACTTAATTTACACATGTTCAACACTAAGTTTATGCCTAGCATGCACAGATTACATGTATTTATGTGATGCATGAACATATTATAAATGACATATCTCAAAACTTAAAATGATTTAAAGTTTTATGCATATGAGACATGTATAGAGTTTACCTAAGCCTTAGACTCAACCTAAACTAATTACAAGTCTAAGTCTAATACCAATCTAGAGACTTAAGCATGCTGATTTGTTGATGATCTTCAAGCTTTCATAATCACAAGTTGTCCTCATCAAAACTAAACACATAGTGAGAAAGCTTTAAGTGCTCCTCTTGACATGCGCACTTTCAATTTTCTCTTTGCTTTTAGTGGGTTGTAATAGTTACTATCTACTTTTGCTAAACTTTTATCACTTTTAGTGACTCACCGACAGCACCTCGTGGTGCGATAGGGTCCGGGCACGACGAGGCTCTCACCCTCTCTGGCACCCTCTTCTAGGGGATTTGAGCCCCGTCCGTCGTTGAGGATGCTTCTCTAGTCTCCAATTCGGACACCGAGGGTGACCGATGCTCCTCTTGACATGCGCACTTTCAATCTCCCCCTTTTTGATAATGACAAAATACTACACCAATTGTTTGATGAATTAGCTTGAAGATTGTATTGGCACTGATTGATAGGATGCGCTAATATTTCAGAAGCAGTTATTACGATCAACCTGCACAATCAAACAACAACAAAACAACCTTTCTCCCCCTTTTGACATTATCAAAAAGATAACCCAGGTCAAAAGTAGGCAGAGATATGTAGTTAAACATAAAACAAAG
>NC_032010.1:10565802-10567340 GCF_001865875.1 Lupinus angustifolius | reverse complement strand
TGATCAGCATAGACAACTTCTGAAATTTAGAACAAAACAATGCATTTTGAGCTTCAGCTGTAGATCGAATGAAGGCATTCTGAGCTTCGGCTGTTGATTGAATCAGATTCCTTACAAATTGATATTGGTTGTATGAATAAGCGGTTTGACGCTCTTCATACTGTTCCATACCTGCAAAGTATAACTCCTTCAACCCTTGAAAGTGAAGATCCATGCAGTTGTTGAGCCTTTACTCCATAGCTTCCATCTGAGCCAAACCGAAAACAATATCCTGTGATGTTGTCCTAGAGGGCTCCTCCTGATTTGTAGCATTCTGATCACCCATGCCACCCTAATCATCATCACTGGACAGCTCCAGATCAATAGTAGTGTAGTCCTCCTGGTATTGCTAAGTAGTGTCGTACTTGTATATGCCCATTTTATGAATCAGACTTTCACCAACCAGATGATCCTTATCAGTATACTCAACAATGATGGTGTCAGAAACATCAATATGCAAATAATCCACCTTTGACTGAGACAAAGACACACTGTTCATAATCTTCAATATTTCCTCAGGCCAGTTAATCATCACATTATTCTTAACAGCGTACATGAAACGCAAATCATTCACAGTAGGATGTGCATGATTTGTGTTCCTCTGCACCATAATATAGGCAATGACATAATGAAGCAGCCTGTTCTCAACAGATAAAGACCCAGCCTTGGTCAGTTGACCCGGAATATACAAATGAGGTCCTCTAAGAAATGACTTATACACCTCAGTAGAATCAAAGTTATCCTTAACCCATGAGCAATCTCCTATTCCATAACCCGAAGATGATAATCGACCGACATTCATAAACAGTTCATCACTAATCTCAAACAAACTTACTAGAAATCATAGACCAGTATTTCCCATCCTTATATCTGAAATTTGCATAAAATTCCCTAACTAGAGTAGTGTAAACTTGTCCCTTTAATTCCAGAAATTTAACGGCTCCCTGAGCCTCCATATCATGCGGAAAACTGAAATTTTGTTATGCCATCCAGGTTAAATCGAAATACCTTACATAAGTGGGTTTGCGTCCTTGGAACTTTGCCAAACGGGTCTCTTGAAATATGAGCGAGCAAAATAGGTCACCACGGTCCCGAGTGGAGGACGATTGGCAGGGTTTTTGAACCTTTTTGCGCGACCTTGCTCCATCTTTATGTAGAACCCAAATTGATGTTGGACCAAATAGTGAGGAATTGAGGCAAACCTAACCTAGGGTTTTGATTTCGGAAAAATGGAAATGTAGTGGAATATGGATGAAATTTGAGATTTCTAGGGGGTTAGGGTGAGGTTTATCTAGCTTAATGCACTTGGGTCAGTTGAGTTACAATTTCAGAGACTCAAAAGCAAGAAGAGATGGACAAAAATGCCGAAAAAGCGTGAAACCGAGGTGTTGTATGCACTTAAACTGCTGGTTTTAATCGATTAACGGGCCTGGTTAATCGATTAAAATCATGTAAAAATTGATTTTTCAGAAAATGGTGCCCAGGTAATCGATTAACAC
>NC_032010.1:10564420-10565702 GCF_001865875.1 Lupinus angustifolius | reverse complement strand
AATCACGAAAAGAAGTTATCATGAGATATCATTTTGCATTTCAACAAATTTTATTTAAATCAAGAGATTGATAAACATATAGAGGCAAGACATAAACCAAACAACTAAACATTTTTAAATAAGATATCGTTCATCAAGAATTCCAAGTTCTCTCCTTAGAACATAGAAAGTATCCCGTGGAAGGGGCTTGGTGAAGATATCTGCTAACTGTTTAGAGTTTTCAACAAATTCAAGAACGTAGTCACCTTTTTGTACATGTTCACGTAAGAAATGATGTCTAATTTCTATATGCTTGGTTCTAGAATGCAAAACTGGATTCTTAGATAGGTTTATGGCACTTATATTATCGCATTTAATGGAGATCTTTTCTAGTTTAAGACCAAAGTCCTTAAGTTGCTGCTTCATCCAAAGGATTTGAGCGCAACACACACCGACGACAATATATTTCGCTTCGGCGGTGGACAAAGCAACACAGGCTTGCTTTTTACTGTGCCATGCAACTAATGAACTGCCCAACAAGTGACAAGTACCACTAGTGCTTTTCCGATCCAATTTACATCCAGCGAAATCGGAATCGGAATATCCTACCAAGGATAGTGAGGCGTCCCGAGGATACCATAATCCGTTAGTTGTTCCTTTTAAATATCTCATGATTCTTTTAACAGTTACATAATGTGATTCCTTAGGTAAAGACTGAAATCTTGCACACATGCATACACTAAACATGACATCAGGTGGACTTGCAGTTAAGTAAAGTAATGACCCAATTATACCACGATACTTTGTTACCTCTATTGCTTTTCCTTTTTCGTCCTTATCTAGGTAGCAAGCAGATGCCATAGGAGTGGAGGCTTCCTTACATTTATCCATATGAAATTTTTGAAGTAGCTCTTTGCAATACATTGCCTGATGAATGAATATCCCACTTTCTAGCTGCTTTATTTGAAGTCCCAGAAAGAATGTGAGTTCTCCCATCATAGACATTTCGAACTCTCCCTGCATCATCTCTGAAAACTCTCTACAGAGAATATCATTAGTAGATCCAAATATTATGTCATCAACATAGATTTGCACAAGTGATACATGGTTTTCTGATTTACGAATAAATAGCGTTGCTTCCTCTAAAGCACCTGCAACATCATCAGACACGACCTTTCTCTTCTCTTTTGGAGAACATTCGTCAAATTGTACATGGATAGACTCTTCTACTTGCATTACATATTTATTGAAGAATCTAAAGGCTTTGTTATGCATCGAGTACCCCAAAAATATTCTTTCATCG
>NC_032010.1:10562508-10564320 GCF_001865875.1 Lupinus angustifolius | reverse complement strand
GAAGTATTTGGGGATATTACTTTCGTTAAGCATGGTTCTGGCTAGTTCTTCTAAAACACAATCCTTCCTCTCAACAACCCCATTTTGTTGTGGAGTGCGAGGAGCAAAGAATTGATGTAAAATGCCATGCTCATCCCATAATTTATCAAACTAAAAGTTCTCAAATTCTCCTCCGCGATCACTGCGTATATATACTATTTTCAGGTTAAGTTGGTTTTGGATTTGCTGGACAAGATTTTTAAAAGATTTGAACGCATCGCTTTTTGAAGATAAAAATAATGTCCATGTAAATCGGGAGAAATCATCAACAATAATTAGGGCATAGTAGCTACCGCCAAAACTCATGATTTGTGATGGTCCAAACAAGTCCATATGGAGTAATTCCAAGGGCCTTGAAGTGGAAATCACATTTTTCTTTTTAAAGGAGTTTTTGGTTTGTTTACACTTTTGGCAAGTGTCACAAATTTCTTTAGTTTTAAAATTTAGCTTTGGTAGCCCCTCAACTAGTTCATTTGATGATAATTTATCTAGATGTTTTACATGGATATGTGCAACGCGTCTATGCCAAAGCCAAATGTCATCTTCTTTTGAAATAAAACATTTTGAAAATAGAGTAGTGACATCATCCAAATTAACCATGTAAATATTATTTATACGATGACCAACAAATTTAACATTATTAGATAAAATGTCACGAATAATACAACAATCAGAACCGAAAGATACACGGTTACTTTTGTCACAGAGTTGGCTTATGCTCAAGAGATTATGTTCTAATCCTTCAACATAAAGAACATTTTCAATAAGAGTCTAAGATGAGTTACCAACTATTCCGGTGCCAAGAATCTTTCCCTTGTTGTTGTCTCCGTACGTGACGTACCCTTTACCTTTAAGTGAAAGATCCAGGAAATTTGATCTGTCACCTGTCATATGTCTCGAACACCCACTGTCTAGGTACCATTTCTGCCCTTGTGTTCGAAGACATACCTGCAAAAAGATCACTTGCTTTTCTCAGGTACCCAATTGATATTGGGTCCTTTTCTGTTAGTAAACGGGGAGTCATCTCCCTTCTTTATCCACATATAAACGCCACAAGGTATACCATACTTTCTGATGTAACATGAATATGAAGTATGACCATATGTATTGCAGTAAAAACATGTAGGTGTGTGCTTGTGATATTTATTTTTAGCACGAGCTATAGGTTTTCTATATGTTCTTTTGTTCCTAGTAGGGCGAGTATAACCTAGTCCTGTATGATCACCAACGTTTCTTGTTCGACTTAGCATAGTGTCTAAATGTTGTTGACTGTTTGTGAGACGTGTGAGTTTTTCTTTAAGTTTATGTAACATGAATATGAGGTATGACCATATGTATTGTAGTAAAAACATGTTGGTGTGTGCTTGTGATATTTATTTTTAGGACGAGCTATAGGTTTTCTATATGGTCTTTTGTTCCTAGTTGGGCCAGTATAACCTAGTCCTGTAAGATCACCAACGTTTCTTGTTTGACTTAACATAGTGTCTAATTTTTGTTGACTGTTTGTGAGACGTGTGAGTTTTTCTTCAAGTTTAACATTTTCTTTTTGTAAAGTCTCGCAAGTCTCACAGACAGGTTTTTGACATAAATTATTTTCAGAGCAGTTACATGTGCTACAAGAATAGATGAGGTCTAACGTTTCATTTTCTAATTTCAATTCATCTAATTCTTTTTTTAGTTTGCTTATTTTTTGTTCATTTATGAGGATTACCCTTTTTCTATCAACGTTTATCCTAGCCAATTTCTTTAGTTCCTCATGTAACTCGACATAAG
>NC_032010.1:10561949-10562408 GCF_001865875.1 Lupinus angustifolius | reverse complement strand
GTTTCATCATCCAGATCGGAGTCAGATTCATCATCATCTTTATCTTCTTTTGTTTTGGAGGTCGTAGCCTTCAATGTGATGCTCTTCTTCTTCCGGTCCTCATCCTCATGCATCGTCAAGCAACCCAATTCCATTTTGTGCTCTTGAAGCTTTCCAAACAATGTAGCTAGAGGCATAGAGTCCAAGTCTTTGGATTCCATAATTGCAGTCACTTTCGGTTGCCATTTCCTGTCAAGACAAAGTAAAAATTTATTAGTTAATTCTCCTTTGGCAAAAGATTTATCTGGAGCAACTAAATGATTCACGATATGAGTAAATCGCTTTTGCATATCACTGATTGATTCGCTAGGTAACATGCGAAATAACTCATACTCGTGGGTCAGCGCATTTAATCTAGCGCGCTTGACTTCACTGATGCCTTCGTGAGTCACTTGTAAAGTGTCCCACATTTCTTTTGCA
>NC_032010.1:10561517-10561849 GCF_001865875.1 Lupinus angustifolius | reverse complement strand
CAGTGGCTAAAATACACCTAGAAGGGGGGTTGAATAGGTGTAGCGGTTAGAGTATCCGCTTTTCCGAAAACAATAAGTAATGCTGAATTAACTCTAGATTAATCGATTAAGAGAATAGAAATAATCGATTAACGTAATCAATTTAATCGATTAAAATAGCTCATATTACACAAACATATTCGGTTTCTTGCACGACAATCAACTGAGCTTGAAACTAATATACAGAGTTAACAGATATATCAGAGTTACAACAGTATAGTATAGAAACAGAATATTGCAATTAAAACAACTATACAAAGTAATCGATTAAAGCAATAAAGAGAGAGAGGGAA
>NC_032010.1:10537204-10561417 GCF_001865875.1 Lupinus angustifolius | reverse complement strand
AGACACCTTGAGATTCCCAAAGTTATAACACTTTTCACAAGAAAAACATAGAGTAATCTAAAGCAATTACAATGCTAAAATTTAACAATTAAGACCTTTACTCTAAAACTCTAATACAAGTCTCATATAACATGATAATGCATTAGTTGGAAAACAGATTTTACAGAATACAAAATCTTCACAAAAACATCAATGAATGCATGAACATGTGAGATGAAATGATGAGAAATTAAACATGAAATGCCTCTCAATCCTAAAGCATAGAATTCTCTCTTTTCTAATCTCACAAATGCAATGTCATATAGATGCAACAATTAACACGAAATAAGCTCTAACTCTCTTAAAGTTATGGCTTAAGTTCTGAAAATGCAGTTTATAAAGAATCAATTTTGCAGCCCAGTTAATCGATTAAGGCCTTGGTTAATCGATTAACGTGTTTCAAAAATGTAACTGATTCTATTTTTCCAAGTTTTCTGTTTCAACAGCTTTTCAAAAAACTTATGTTAATCGATTAAATCATGCCTTAATCGATTAACTGCATATTTCCAAGCGTAATTTCAATTTGCAAAACTCAAATACGTTATACACTTAATTTACACATGTTCAACACTAAGTTTATGCCTATGATGCACAGATTACATGTATTTATATGATGCATGAACATATTATAAATGACATATCTCAAAACTTAAAATGATTTAAAGTTTTATGCATATGAGACATGTATTGAGTTTACCTAAGCCTTAGACTCAACCTAAACTAACTATTAGTCTAAGTCTAATACCAATCTAGAGACTTAAGCACGCTGATTTGTTGATGATCTTCAAGCTCTTATAATCACAAGTTGTCCTCATCAAAACTAATATTGTGAGTAAGCTTTCCAAAGTGCTCCTCTTGACATGCGCACTTTCAATTTTCTCTTTGCTTTTAGTGGGTTGTAATAGCTACTATCTACTTTTGTTGAACTTTTATCACTTTTAGTGACTCACCGACAACGCCTCGTGGTGCGATAGGGTCCGGGCACGACGAGGCTCTCACCGTCTCTGGCACCCTCTTCAAGGGGATTTGAGCTCGGTCCGCCACTGAGGATGCTTCTCCAGTCTCCAATTCGGACACCGAGGGTGACCGATGCTCAGGGTGGGCTTTTCTCGGTTCTCTCGTCGTTACTAAGGGAATTGTTGGTAGTTTCTTTTTCCCCAATTATTGATATGCTTAAACTCAGCGGGTAGCCCTGCCTGGCCCGAGGTTCCCGTATTAGGAGTCCAAGAGACCCCCATGGATCAAAGAGTCGCAAAGCTGGTGAGGGTACGCATGATTGGTCTCGAGCTTTAGATCAGCTAGCATCCTTCAACCAACAGTGAGACATTGCTCATTGGAAGCCAACATTCACCCCGCTTGGTGCCTAGCACGTGGCCAAGGCATAAGTAAAACAGATTCACGGGGTCGCACTGCATGTGAGGCTTCGACAATGATCCTTCCTCTAACTGATAAGGTTCAATGGACATCTCACAACATCACCAGCAGCAAACCATCCACGTCACTGCAATCCGAACACTTCATCGGTCCATTCAATTGGTATGAGCGAAGGGCGGTGTGTACAAAGGGAAGGGACGTAGTCAACGCGAGCTGATGACTCCCACTTACTAGGAATTCCTCGTTGAAGACCAACAATTGCAATGACCTATCCCCATCAAGATGAAATTTCAAAGATTACTCGGGCCTGTCGACCAAGGCTATAGACTCGTTGAATACATCTGTGTAACGCACGTGTGGCCCAGAACATCTAAGGGCATCACAGACTTGTTATTGCCTCAAACTTCTGTGGCCTAGGCGGCCATACTCCCTCTAAGAAGGTGGCCATAGAGGGTTACCTCTACATAGCTAGATAGTAGGCAGAGGTCTCGTGCATTAACGGAATTAACTAGACAAATCGCTCCACCAACTAAGAATGACCATGCACCTCCACCCATAGAATCAAGAACAAAATTAACTAGTCTAACCTTACTATGTCTGGACTTGGGTTTAAGGGTTAGGGTTTAGGGTTTTAGCCTAAACCTGGTGCCCTTCCATCAATCCCTTTAAGTTTCAGCCTTACGACCATACTCCCCCCAGAACCCAAAGACTTTGACTTATCATAAGGTGCTAGCAGAGTCCTAAAAGCAACATCCGCTGATCCCTGGTCGACATCGTTTATGGTTGAGACTAAGACGATATTTGATCGTCTTCGAGCCCACAACTTTCGTTCTTGATTAATGAAAACATCCTTGGCAAATGCTTTCGCAATTGTTCGTCTTTCATAAGTCCAAGAATTCCACCTCTGACTATGAATTATGAATGCCCCCGATTGTGTCTCTTAATCCTTACTCTGACCCCGAAGGCCAACACAATAGGACAATATGATCAGAATCCTATGGTGTTATCCCAATGTAAAGTATCCAGAGCATAGGCTTGCTTTGAGCACTCTAATTTCTTTAAAGTAACAACATCGGAGGCCCAACCCGACCAGTTAGGGCCAGGAGCACATCGCCCTCAGAAGGGACGAGCCGACCGGTGCATACCAATGGCGGACCGATCGATCCAACCCAAGGTCCAACTACGAGCTTTTTAACTACAATAACTTAAATATACGCTATTGGAGCTAGAATTACTGTAGCTGCTAGCACCAGACTTGCCCTCCAATGAATCTCGTTAAGGGATTTAGATCGTACTCATTCCAATTACCAGACTCAATGAACCCGATATTGTTATTTATTGTCACTACCTCCCCGTGTCAGGATTGGGTAATTTGCGCGCCTGCTGCCTTCCTTGGATGTGGTAGCCGTTTCTCAGGCTCCTTCTCCGGAATCAAACCCTAATTCTCCATCACCCGTCACCACCATGGTGGGCCACTATCCTACCATCGAAAGTTGATAGGGCAAAAATTTGAATGATGCATCACCGGCACAAAGGTTCTGCGATCCGACGAGTTATCATGAATCATCAAAGCAATAGGCAGAGCCTGCGTCGACCTTTTATCTATTAAATGCATCCCTTCCAAAAGTCGAGGTTTGTTGCATGTAGTAGCTCTAGAATTACGACGGTTATCTGAGTAGTAGATACCATCAAACAAAATATAACTCATGGAATTAGCCATTCGCAATTTCACAGTATGAATTAGTTTATACTAACACATGAATGTCTTAATCTTTGAGACAAGCATATGACTACTGGTAGGATCAACCAGGTAGCATTCATCAAAGATATTGCTCCACATGCCAGTGTTTTGACCACAAACGGTTAAGCAAGATCGACACCATGACAAATTGTTATTGAAGGGAATCGATAAATCAAAGGGACTCAACGGGGCAGACTCATCAGCCCACGTTCCCTGCATGCACCGCATCCAAGGGAACACTAGAAACGTGTGAGAACGCAGCACATCACAATTCACAACTAACACATCACATGCATCAGTTTCGAATCCTCCAATGATTTCTAGAAGGGTTATGGATGGAACGTGTCATAAGAAGCCCATGAATACCACTTAACGAGTAGGCAACACAAGAACCCTAATTGAACGTCAGGGCCGAAATGACACAAGGCCAACATTGGAAGGGTTGCATGCTAAAAGTTCGATGACCATGATCATGGAGCCAGACTGCACAAACATCCCAATTGCCACTCATGCGCCCTCCCCGTAGGGAAACTCGACGGTACCATACGAACCACTCCCTGAAATGACAATGGCAATCAATAAAATGGTAACACATGGTGCCGCCGGATCCGCTACGACGGGCACGAACAGAAAATGTAACCGCCAAAATCGATAGGGACCAAGGTTCAAAATTTATCCCACAACACACTTCCGACGAACAGGCTCACCCTCTACGCGGTGCAACTCAACCCTTAAGGCCTCACCTAACACCATGTCCTTCCTTGGCGAAAAGGGTATCACAGGCAACAAATACGCCTAGGTGTGCACATATCTCCCGAGGTGCGCACATATTTCCGTAGGACAAGCCTACATCACAAAACATTATTGTGTGCCTCTTACACCCCCACACCTTGACTTCAACCATGAAAACCAGCCGTAAACACACTACTTCCGGATGATTGGGCTTGCGTCCCTTCGTTCTATAGCTGTGCCCCTAAGGGCTTCACCCAACACCACATTCTTTCGTGCAAGATTGGTCACACTAGAAGCCTCAAAACACCCGTGGGATATCGTAACTACCAAGTCGGCACCATGTGACCAATCCAACACCTCAACAACCAACACATTTCCGAGGGATAAGCCTACCCAAGACACATTGTTGCTAGCATCACAGATGACTACACCTTGACTTCAACTGTGCAAACCAGCCTACAACACACTTTCGGATGATTGGACTTACGCGCCATCATGCAGCGGTTATACCCCTAAAGGCTTCACCTAACACCACATCTTTCATGTAGGAAGGGTCACTCTAGAAGCCTTGGCACGCCCGCCACCCGCAACTAACCAACCCGTCACCGAGTCACCAAACCAGATCCTCGACAAGTGAGACGGACACATCAAGAATTTCGAGTCAGACCACGAGGCACAAGCCAAGCCCTTGATGCATCCCAAATGAGTGCTAGGTTTCGGATATGTTCAAGACGATGCACACATTTTTCGGAACGACCAGCCTGCACCTGGCCACGTACGACCGAGATTCGACATGGAAGATGACTCGGTCAGATTGCCCACATTGCCATGGACAAGCGAACCAGCATGCTTGGGGAAGCTTGATGGGGCATTGGGCGGCATTGTGCGACCAAACAAACGCGTCAACGGGCCATGCTTTCTCAAGGGACAAGCCTACACAAGCCGTGGTCTTTCCTCGGGTCGTACACGACCACACCTTGACTTCAACCGTGCAAACTCGCCGACAACACACCTTGGGTTGATTGGACTTGTGCCCCTTCGTGCTGTGGATCTACCCCTAAGGGCTTCACCAAACACCACATACTTCCGTGCACAACGAGACACCCTAGAATCCTCGGCAAGCCGGACGGAAGCCCACAACTACCCAACTAGCACCGTGTGACCAAACGAGCACCTCAACACCATACACTTTTCTGAGGGACATGCCTACACGAGACACTTTGTTGCATGAGACATAACCGACCGCACCTTGACTAAAACCATGCCAAACTGCCCGCAACACACTTTGTTGCATGAGACATAAAGGAAGCCATTATAATCGATCAACGAAGTTTTGATGAAGACAAGGTATAATGTGAAAGCTTGAAGACTTGGACATCTCAACAAACAACACACCAAGAACTCAAGGTCAACATCATAGAGTCTAGGATTGCTTTCTATATTCTAGATTTCTAAGTTGATTGCCTAGTATTGAGTCTTAGGTTAGGTAAACCCCAGATGGAGGTGTTTGACAAAAAGTCTAAAATGGAAAATCATATAGAACGAGGCATAACATCATACATATATATGATAAATGACACTCATGCATTTGCATACATACATTCATGATTTTGTGCTTAAAGGCTTTATTCTTTCTAAAAATCATGTTGCATGTTCATTCATCATATAGGATATTTACCGCATAAAAAGAAAAACCATTGGTAATCGATCAAATCTTAGAAGAAATCCTTAATCGATTAAGGAAAGTCATAATCGATTAAATGGAGTTACAGAATGTTACCTCCCAGGATTTCTGCTTGTTAATCGATTAAGCCATAACTGAAAACCTGTTTTTAAAGAACCTGTTAATCTATAAATGTGGCCATTTAATCGATTAACATTTGTTATATCAGTGTTGAGCTAATTCTGTTATTTGGAAACAGAATCCCTTCCGTTTTTAAAACAAATTTTCCCCCTTCATTAAGCAAGAACCGAAAAATATCTGAGAGAGACAGAATCAAAGATTCACTATACTAAAAAGTTTCAAAGGTATCTTCATATATCTTTGAGTTTTATTGCATTAGCTTCAAGAGTGAAAAGAGAGAATAGAGAGAAAATATTTTCATTGCGCAAAATCATTTTTTATTCAATTGAATACACTCCTTGCATGATTTCATAATTAGGTCTTAGGGCTGTGTTTGTGAGATCTTTTTGTCAAGGGTGATTAGAGCCGTATTTAGAGTTGTAATCCGCACATTCTAGTGTGCAAAGTAACTCGGCTAAAATTCTGTAATTTGAGAAGAATTCTAGTGATGTGTGGTATCATCACAAGTTGAGAATTAGGAGTCCTCATTAGATATAAAGTCTTGACTCGAGCAAGAGTTTCGGTTGGGGCCAAATTGCGTGAACGATGTGGTATTCATGTAGGCGTAGATAAGGGGTCAAACCGGGCATTGTGGCTCATCGATTTCAAGAAGGAAGTTTTTGTTTCATTGTATTGGAAGTGTGGTTGTACATTACATTTCTGATTAGTGAAGAAAAATCTCCCATATCAACCGGGAGGCTTGGATGTAGTTTCCAGTGGATTGCAAACGAACCAGGATAAAAATCCTCGAGCACATTTTCTCTATTCCTATCTTTTTATAATTTTATCTTTATTGCTTTCTATTTTGATTAGATTAATGTGATTAATTGCATGATGTGTTAATTTGCTATTAGTCAAGAATCAATCTTAGGATAGTAAAGATCAAGAATTATCATGATTTTTATGAAGTGAGAAAACTGATTTTCAAAGTAAAACAATCAGGATAATCGATTAACGTTCTGATCATAATTGATTAAATGAAATGTATTTAATCGATTAACCTTGTTGATAATTGATTAACTACATGAGCTTTGTATTTTGCACAAATATCGGAAAAGTGGGACTAGTGATCCGCGACACCTATTCACCCCCTCTAGGTGTAATCATACCTTATTGGTACCCATTAAGTGGTATCAGAGCTAGTATGAAAGTGCTAGCTTGGCCGCTAATTCGTTGATCCAAATGATTAATCACTATGGGTTCCACAAACTCCTTCGGCGGTGATGGCGCATCCATCAACCACACTCTGATTTTCAATGGCGAGGGGTACACCTTTCACTCCACTTCACTTAGTGGATGGTGAACCTAAAGAAAAACCAATGGGGTTGGGGACTGACGAAGAAAGACGTAAAGTCTAGCACAATATCAAGGCAAAGAACATTATAACCTCTGCCTTATCTTACGATGGATTCTTTCGGGTGTCACAATGCCTAAATGCAAAGGACATATGGGATACTTTGCAAGTAACCCATGAAGGCACAAGTGAGGTTAAGCGTGCTCGACTAAATGCTTTGACTTATGAATACGAATTGTTTAGAATGTTTCCAAATGAATCGATAAGTGAAATGCAAAAACAATTCACTCATAATAAATCATTGAATTACTTTAGATAAGACTTTTTCTATTGGTGAACTTACTAACAAAGTGTTGCGTTGTCTTGATAGGAAATGGAAGCCCAAGGTAATAACAATTATGGAGTCAAAGGACTTAGACACTATGCCACTAGCAACTCTCTTTGGCAAGCTCCATGAAAACGAATTGGAGCTGAGCCGCTTAACAATGCATGAAGATTCAGACCGAAAAAAGGGCATCTCTATGAAAGCTATATCTTCACAAGGATAAGTCAGAAAGTTTGGCAAGTTTCTCAAGAGGAAAGGAGGATTTAAGCGATTCCAAAAGAAGGAGGCAACCGATTAACCAGACTTGGCAAAACTCCCAAAGATTGCCTCATATGCCATGAGTGTGGCAAACCGGGCCATATGCAATACAAATGCCTGAGTCACCTCAAGAAGGTTTAACACGATAAAAGCAACTCCCGAGACTTCAAATCCAAAAAGGCTTACATTGTTTGGTATATTTCGGAGGACAAGACGAAGAGTAGCACATCCAATGAAGATGAAACCGCCAAATTGTTCTTAATGGCTAACACTCATGAAATTGGAAGCACAAGCGATCCGGATGAGTGAAGTACATTTCTCTGACTCTTCTTCGTGTTTAGATGACTCTCCCATATACGATGAATTATATAGTGCATTTTTCGAGTTGCATGAGGAACTTAAGAAACTGGAAAAAATAAAGGTAGATAGAAAACGAGTCATTTTGTTGCATGAAAGTAAAATAACTAATATGCAAGAGAAATTAAATAAATTGAAACTAGAAAATGAAACTCTAGATCTCATCTACTCATCTGCCTCATGTAGTTGCGCCACTAAATTAATTGAACCCCCTATATGTGATAATTGTGATGTCTTAAATTCTGAAATTTATGATTTGAAAGATAAATTGGCAAAATCCACATATAGTAGTTATAACCTGAACAACCTACTTGCTACATCTAGAAATGTAGGTTATCATGGAGGTCTTGGCTATAAGCCAAAGAAAAATGGAAGACCATATAGGACACAAGTAGATTACATGCATAATAGGAATAATCAAAGATTGCCTACTTGTTTTTATTGTGGTAAACATGGTCACACAACTATATCATGTTCTATTAGGAAATATGAAATACCTAGTGGTAAATATATGTGGATACGAAAAGGGCAAGAGTCCTTGATTACTAAAAAGAAAGGACCCAATATAACTTGGGTACCTAATCAATGCAAGTAAAACTGCTTTGCAGGTATGCCTTAGAACTTAGGGACAACACTGGTACTTAGATAGTGGATGTTCAAGGCATATAATAGGTGACAGATCGAAGTTCCTGGATCTCTCACTAAACGGTAAAGTTTATGTCACGTTTGGAGATAACAACAAAGGAAAGATACTAGGAGTTGGGAGAATTGGAAATGCTTCACAAGTCGTAATAGAAAACATGCAATACGTCGAAGGACTAGCGCACAATCTGCTAAGCATTAGCTAGATGTGCGATAAAGGAAACAATGTATCTTTTGACTCAAACTATTGCATCATTTGTGATGGGGTAAATAATAATGTTAAGTTTATAGGGCAACGAATAAATAACATTTATATGATCAACTTGGATGATGTCACCACTCTGTTTTCAAATTGTTTTATCACTAAAGAGAGTGACATCTGGTTGTAGCATAGACGAGTAGCGCATGTCCATCTAAAACATCTAGCTAAGTTATCATCACATGATTTAGTAGTAGGATTACCAAAGCTTGATTTCAAATCAAAAGATTCTTGTGACACTTGTCAAAAGTGTAAACAAGTGAAAAGTTCGTTTTCAACTAAGAATGTGATATCCACAACTAGACCCTTGGAGTTACTCCATATGTATTTATTTAGATCATCACAAATAATGAGCTTTGGTGGTAGCTACTATGCACTTGTAATTGTTGATGATTACTCTAGGTATACAAGGACTTTGTTTCTCGCTCTAAAAACTGATGCTTTCAAGTCTTTTAAAATTTTGGGAAAATAGCTTCAAAACCAATTTGACCATAAAATTGGCTATTTTCGCAGCGATCATGGTGGATAATTTGAAAACCACCTATTTAATAAGTTTTGCGAAAAGCATGGGATCCTACATCAGTTCTCGGCTCCTCGAATCCCTCAACAAAATGGAGTTTTTGAGTGAAAAAATCGAGTTTTAGATGAGCTAGCTATGACAATGCTGAATGAAAGCAAGGTCCTCAAATTTTTCTGGGCCGATGTGGTGCATACTTCTGGCTATGTAATCAATCGAGTACTAGTTAGGCCTACACTCTTAAATACGCCATATGAATTGTTAAAAGGCCGAAAACCCAATATTTATTACTTGCATGCTTTTGGATGTAAATGTTTCAGATTAAATAATGGTAAAAGATTATTAGGAAAATTTGATTCAAAAGCATATGAGAGAATTTTTCTGGGGTATTCCATACATAGTAAAGCATATCGAGTCTATAATAAATATACTATGCAAATTGAAAATTCTATCCATGTAAAATTTGATGAATCTTTTCCAAAAGAGAAGAGGAAGGTTGTGTACGATGATGTTTTAGGTGCACTGGAAAACGCATACACAAAGAACATGGAGAATGATAACGCGGTTCAGGATGAATAGGAGATAAATGTAGATCATCAAGAAATGCCTATAGTGTGGAAGACAAAGAAGGATCATTCACTCAACAAGGTTATAGGTGATATCTCATTGGGAGTGGTAACCCGAAACTCACTTAGAAAGTTTTTTAATTTTGTAGCATTTGTATCTCAGGTTGAGACTAACACCATATGAGGCCTTAGAGGATGAACACTAGGGAATAACTATGCAAGAAGAGCTAAACCAGTTCAAGAACAATAACGTATGGGACTTGGTCCCTAAACCGAAAGATCATCCCGTAATAGGCACAAAATGGGTCTTTAAAAATAAACTAGATGAGTCTGCTTTGGTTATACGTAATAAGGCACGTTTGGTTGCCAACGGTATAATCAAGAAGAAGGCATTGACTATGATGAAACCTACGCCCCTGTTGTGAGATTGGAGGCTATACGAATGTTTCTAGCCTTTGCATCGATAATGAACTTCAAGCTCTTTCAAATGGATGTAAACAGTGTGTTATTGAATAGATATATTCAAGAAGAAGTGTACGTAAATCAACCGCCCGATTTTGAAAATCATAAATTCCCTAATCATGTGTATAAGCTCAAAAAGGCTTTATATGGCTTAAAACAGGCTCATAGAGCCTGGTATGATAGATTGAGATGTTTCTTATTAGAAAAGGGATTTGAAAGAGGCAAAGTTGATACAAGACTCTTTATTCGAAAATCAGAAAATAATGTGTTATTAGTACAGATTTATGTAGGTGACATTATATTTGGTGCTATTAACGACTTGTTGTGTAAGGAATTTTCTGACATTCTAAAAGGAGAGTTTGAAATGTCGATGATAGGCGAGCTGACATTCTTTCTTGTGTTGCAAATAAAACAAACGAATAGCAGGATATTCATACACCATACCAAGTATTGCAAGGAAATCTTGCATAGATTCGAGATGGATAAGTGTAAGGAAGCAACGACACCCATGACATCATCCTGCTATCTCGACAAAGACGAAAAAGGAAAAGCAAATGAGGTAACAAAATATTGTGGAATTATTGGTTATTTATTGTATCTAACTGTTAGCCAACCCGATATAATGTTTAGTGTATGTATGTGTGCTAGATACCAAGCTTCACCTAAGGAATCTTATTATAGTGCGGTAAAACGTGTTTTGAAATATCTTAAAGGAACAACATCTATGGGTTTATGGTACCCTAGGGATGCTTCGTTATCCCTAATAGGTTATTCTGATTCTGACTTTAAGGGATGCAAGTTAGACCGGAAAATTACTAGCGGGACTTGCCACCTTTTAGGCAGCTCCCTAGTATCATGGCATAGTAAAAATCAAGTTTGTTTTGCTTTGTCTATCGTTGAAGCCGAATATATTGCCGTAGGCGTGTGTTGCGCTCAAATCCTATGGATGAAGTAGAAACTATCAAACTTTGGTTTAAAACTAGTAAAAATTCCTATAAAATGTGATAATACTATTGCCATATATCTATCAAAAAACCCAATTCTGCATTCTAGAACTAAGAATATAGAGATTAGATATCATTTTCTAAGAGATCATGTTTAGAAAGGTGACTGTATTCTTGAATTTGTTGAAACCGCGAAGCAATTAGCACATATTTTCACCAAGCCCCTTCCATAGGATACTTTATATGTGTTAGGTCGAGAACTTGGCATACTTGATGAAATATATTTAAACTAATTTTCCTAGAGTAATTATGTGCCTTTGCTTGATCATGATTATATGCTTATGAATGATATGTGTTATGAATGCATGTTTTCTTGTTTAGATGATATTCATGAATGTTTTTATGCTCTATTAGTGTGTCGAAACCCGTTAGGTTTGTGTCTTAGCATTACACCTCTAAGCATACTCTAGAAATCTATAAAATGCACTGAAATCTGTGATAAGTTCTATCAATAATCAATTGTTTCTGAGCCTTAATCGATTAATTTGAGTTCTAGTAGCCAAAAAAAATTTTCATCTTGCAATTTAATCGATTAACAGTCTGGTTAATCGATTGCATGGGCTCAATATTTTTGAAAATTTGAAAATTATCACTGATTAATCAATTATTGTCAAAATTTAATCGATTACGTGGGAAACAAAATCCCCAATTTCTGGAAAATTTTAAGTTGGTTAATCGATTAACCCACTGTAGATAATCGATTAACGGTAGTGCTATATCAGATTCAAGTGTCATTTTGAGTCATTCTTCACTTAGAACCCTAATCCTCTTTGCTCCCCCCCCCCCTTCTAAATCTTTTCCCAAAATGGAGTATTCCAATAGAAATCAATAGCTATTTCGAGTGCAATTTAGTTGTTCCATCTATATTCAACCATAAATCACCAATAATATGAATCCTATCCATCTTTAGAAGCCCTAAAACCCTCATTTCCAAGAATTGATTATGGAATCGATTAAAACCAGTGATATACCTGCTACAATGAGTGATTCAAGAGGGATAAGAGTGAAACGTACCGCCAAACATTCAAGAGGCAGAGAAAAGGGCTCTTCCTCGGCTCAAGCAGGACGAAAAAACCGTGGAGACCCTTATTACTCTCCAATTCTTCAAGAAGCCAGATTAGCCAAGTTTCTAGGCCATAAGCAAACCTACATCCTGTACGCGGATCCAGAATGGTTGGTTTCACAGGGCTTCCAATTCCCGCATGGGTTAGAGACTCAAGTAGTAAATAAATTTGTGGAATTGAGAGGTAAGCCATGTCCTTCGCTGATTAGAGAATTATATAGCAACTTTAGGTATAAGGATGAGGAATATTATTCGATGGTAATGGGGAAAAGGTATTTTTGGAGGTTGGAGGTCTTGAGTTTGATGGACCAAGACTAGGTGATTGTAATAATGAGTCATGAGACTCATTTGATGCTATTGAGATTTATAAATCTTGCTTGAGAAGACCTCAGTTGTTTGTACCAGGGGAATTGACCAAGGCAAGGTCTTTGTCTGTTGAAAACCGAATTTTACATTACCTGATTGCATATAAATTAGTTTAAAGCAATACCAACTATGCTCAACCCACCGTAAATGATCGCAAGCTGATGTTTGCCATACGGGAAGGCATTGTGGGGAATTAGCCTTCGGAGATACTGAATGTTATGCAGGGCTTAGCTTCATCTTCATCAAGATTGCTCGCCTATGGGATATTCATTTCTCGTATTTATGATTATTGCGAGATTGACACCACTCACGTGGACACTATTATAACTAATTCATGAGAGCATCTTGTTGGTGATAACCTGATTCACAAGATGGGCCTTTATAAATATGGTGATGAATGGAAATATCAGGAGGATCATAATGCTACTGTGAATAGGGATACACCAAAGGAAGATAATGCTGCAAATCCTAGGGAGCCTAACCCTGAGCACCCACCTTCAGTGGCATCTGCTGAGCCTCAAGATCTATCGTTTGGGCTTGCTCACCTAGATGATATGGAACAACGCCTCAATGCGCGTATTGATGGACACTTTCAGACCATGAGGGATTCCATGGCAGCTGAGTTTCAGCAGTAGTAGCAGCGACTTTCTGAAGAGCTTGAACTTGTCATGTTAGTTGCACGTGCTCCACATGGCTCACCCCAACCACCACCTACACAAGATTACCCTAGATAGGAATGTCTAGTGTGTCTAGGGTGTGGATGTGCTCTTCTTTAGAGATTATGTTTTGGTGTTTTGATAATCTTTTGGTTGTATATTGTTGATCTTATTGCTGAACTATGTACTCATTTGCACTTATTCGCACATTTTGTAAAACTTGCTTCTAATTAGGGTTATGTTTAAATTGCTTGCGTTAACATTTGGTGTTAGCTAAATGTTTATATATACCGTTGGATGATTAATCTGCTCTGAATATTTTTCTATCTGTTCATTGATCATTCTATGAAATTCATGTTGAAATTATACGACTAGATAATTCTCGCAACCAATGCTGTCATAATCTATTTTTATTCATACATAATCAATTAACTACACTCTATAATCAATTAAATCAAAACTATGTGCACTTGTACATTTTTTCATAGACTGCTTAATTGATTATCCTTGATTATTTAATCGATTAAGACTAGTAAACAATATATATCATTACTTAGTTTTGGCTTTTACGTATCATAATCTGCCATAGCTGTTTGACCATGCCAAAAGGGGGAGAAATGTGTTGTTTGAGCTGTTTTGCAGGTTCAAATGAGCTTCCGCAAAGTATTCATGTTGCCACCCTAGCATTACCTCTTACATGGTTTGAGGGGGAGAACAAAGTGAGGGGAGCAGCGCATTCTGATTCAACCATATGCAAACAAATTCTGTCCAGCTTCAAGTCACCAAACAAAGGATATATTTATGTGTTTTTCATCATCAAAAAGGGGGAGATTTAAATGGAAAATAGAAAAAGGATGCCATTATAACTGATCTACAAAGTTTTGATGAAGACACAGTATAATATGAAAGCTTGAAGACTTGGATATCTCAACAAACAACACGCCAAGAACTCAAAGGCAATATCATAGAGTCTAGGATTGCTTTTTATATTCTAGAGTTCTAAGTTGATTGCCTAGTATTGAGTCTTAGGTTTGGTAAACCCAAGATGAAAGTGTCTCACAAAAAAGTCTAAAATGGAAAATTATATAGAATGAGGCATAACATCATCATACATATATATGATAAATGACACTCATGCATTTGCATACATACATTCATGATTTTTTACTTAAAGGCTTTATTCTTTCTAACAATCATGTTGCATGTTCATTCATCATATAAGGTATTTACCGCATAAAAAGAAAAACCATTTTTAAGTGTTTTTATTCGATTAACCCAGTTGGTATGCGATTAAATCCTGGAAGAAATCCTTAATCAATTAAGGAAAGTCATAATTGATTAAATGGAGTTACAAAATGTGACCTCCTAGGATTTCTGCTTGTTAATCGATTAAGCAGAATTTTAATCGATTAAGTCATAACTGAAAACCTGTTTTTAAAGAACCCGTTAACCGATTAACGTGGCCATTTAATCGATTAACATCTGTTATATAAGTTATGAGCTAATTCTGTTATTTTGAAGCAAAATCCATTCTGTTTTTAAAACAGTTTTTTCACTTTCATTAAGCAAGAACCGAAAAATATCTGAGAGAGGGAGAATCAAATATTCACTATGCTAAAAAGTTTCAAATCTATGTTGATGTGTCTTTGAGTTTTCTTGCATGAGCTTTGATTAGTGCCAAACATACCTAAAAATCATACACTTTTATGGCACTTATCTTAAGCATAATTGAGAAAAACCAACTTAAAACAATACTTTTTTTTATAAAATATCACAATTTGGTATATTTGTTTTGGTATTGCCTTTTTATATATTTTGTAGGAAAAAAAATGAAGAAAATAAGAGCAAAGATTCATGTGTTAGGTATCAGTGGTTATAATACACCTAGAAGGGGGGTTGAATAGGTGTCGCGGTTAGAATAGCCGCTTTTTACAACTCAACAATATATGCTGAAACACCCCTAAGATAATCGATTAATGAAAGAAGATAATCGATTAATTGCACAATCTTAATCGATTAACAAAAAACAGTTTTAATCAATTAACAGAAACCATTTTAATCGATTAACAGAAACAGGATAATCGATTAACACAACAATTTTAATCGATTAAACACAAACAGTAAGTTATTACAAAAAATGATTAATTGCAGAACAGTTAACCGATAACGGAACGAATACAGAGCTTACAGATTGTATATCAGAATAGCATCCAGTACAGCAAATGAACAGAATGTATCAATTGAATCCAATATACAAATTAATCGATTTTGACTCCCTTCCTACCGATAAAGAAAACGTTTCTTTCGGCGTAGCCCCAGCCAAAGAATCTCTCGTTCTTTCCTTTTCTTACACTCTAAGCAATGAAGAAACACTCAATCTCTAACGGTGATAAGACACCACGAGATTCCCTTTACAACAATTATACAACAATTACAAGAGTAAAATAAAGCTATTTCTAAGCTCAAATATAACAAGAAGGCTTTACTCTAATGCACATCTAACACAAACTCATGTGAAATGACAAGTATTGGTTATGAAAACAGAAGTTACATAATCATAAAACTTCATGAAAAAGCATCAAAATATGCATGAACATGTGAGGGAAAACATGAGAAATTATAACATGAAATGCACTCAATCCTAAAGCATGGGATAATTTATGCTCTGTTTTAGAATACTGTTTTCAATTTCGGTTTTCATGGGATAATTTTTTAAAAATGTTTTACTTTGTTTGGCTCAAAAGGGGGTTATCAAAGGATAATCGTAATTTTTGGTTAGACATTTTGGCCATTTGGTTCAACTAAAGAAATAACATGCCTTAATCACTTCCTATCAATCTTATGCAATGGAGAGATTTAAAGACTCAAACAAGTTGAATTAGACAAATCAAATGGTGATTTAACTTTTACCCTCACGTGTTTGGCTCACTCCCTCACTTGGGTTAGATTTACACTTCTTGATTTAAAAAGTGTTTGCAAAGATCATGTTACACAAATTTAATTTCCATTTGCAAAACAATTTTCAAGTTATGATATTATGTGATGTTTTCACAAAAAGTTTAGTATATAAGTCAAGATATCTTTAGAAATTTCTAATCATGTAATCATGCCACAAATATTTTATTTATTTAGCCAACTTGATTTCGGTTTTGAAATTATTTTTGAGTTTTATGGACAACTAAATTACTTTTGAAATAACTATACAATATTATATATACTATTAACTTTCTTTAAAAAAATTCATATGCATTAAACCATGTTCCCCCTTTTTAAATGGTGGCTTGTCCTCAAGCCAACGGAAATTTTGGTTTGAAGGAGATGTTTGATGCATATGAAATTTTCTAAAGAATAACATATTACTTCTAAACATAAACTTTAATTTAACACAAAACATACCATAAATTAAAAAGAAATTCACGAACTAACCAACTATTGGGTTGCCTCCCAGCAAGTGCTCGTTTCACGTCAATAGCTTGATGCCTATGTCAACTGTAGAGGTCATTCTGATGCAATTTCAATGATGCAGCCTGATTCATCACCCAAGTAGAGTTTTAACCTATGCCCATTCACTGTCCAATTTGTTTGAGACTTTGGATCTTCCAATTCAGCTGCTCCATATTCTTTAACATCTTTTATCACAAATGGCCCTGACCATTTGCTCTTGAATTTTCCTGGAAGCAATTTTAATCTTGAATTAAACAAGAGTACCTTTTGACCTTTATAGAAATCTTTTCTTCGAATTTTGGAGTCATGGTACTTTTTAGCCTTTTCTTTATACAATCTTGAAGATTCATAAGCTTGGAACCTCACTTCCTCTAATTGGTGTAATTGATTCTTTCATTTTATTCCTGCATCATTCAAATCAAAATTTAAAAAATTAAGTGCCAAATAGGCTTTATGCTCCAATTCAACTGGTAAATGAGAAGTTTTGTCGTAAACTAGTTGGTATGGAGTTTGGCCTATTGGTGACTTAAATGCAGTTCTATATGCCCATAAAGTATCATCCAAATTTTGTGATCAATCTTTCCTTGAGGAAGAGACTGTCTTTTCTAAAATTCTTTTCAATTCTCTGTTGGATACTTTAGCTTGCCCATTGGTTTATGGGTGATAAGGTGATTCTACCTTATGCTTAACATTATAAAATTCCAAAACCTTGCGTAATTGGGTGTTTACAAAATGAGAACCTCCATCACTTATGAGTACTCTTAGTGTTCCAAAGCTGGTAAAAATATTCTTTTTCAAAAATTTTATAAATGTTATTCCATCCGCTTTTGGTGTTGCTAATGCTTCTACCCATCAAGAAACATAATCAACATCTACCAAGATATATTCATTCAAAAACGATGATGGGAAATGACCCATAAAATCAATGCCCCAACAATCAAAAATTTCTATTTCCAAAATATTTTGCAACGACATTTCATTTCTTTTTCCAATTCAGCCATTTCTTTGGCATGCATCACATTTTTGAACAAAATTTTTGGCATCTTTAAAAATAGAGGGCCAGAAAAAACTAGACTGGAGTACTTTCGCAGCAGTTCTTTCTCCATTGTAGTGTCCTCCATAAGTAGAATTATGGCAATGCCATAAAATTTTATGAGCCTCCTTCGAATCAACACACCTTCGAATTATGTTATCAGTTCCATCTTTGAATAAGTATGGCTCGTCCCAGACGTAATGATTGACCTCCTTGAGAAATTTCCTCTTTTGATGATAGTTGAAATGATCAGGAATAATTCCTGAGGCTTTGTAGTTAGTTATATCAGCAAACCATGGTCTTTATTGAAGGAGAAATAGCTTTTCATTTGAAAATGCTTAAGCTATTTCTCTCTCTCATTCTGTGACTTCTTCATTGATTAATCGTGACAAATGATCGGCCACAAGATTATCTTTCCTGCTTTTGTCACGGATTTCCAAGTTAAATTCCTGTAAAAGTAGCACCCATCATATTAATCGTGGCTTGGAATCGGATTTCTTTAGGAGGTATTTGATTGCAGCATGATTAGTAAAAACAATAATTTTGGCCCCAATCAAATAACATCTAAATTTTTCCGATGCGAATACGATAACTAGCAATTCTTTTTTTGTTGCAGCGTAGTTAACTTGAGCCTTGTTTAAAACTTTGCTAGCATAATGTATTGCATGGAACACCTTCTCCCTCCTCTGTCTCAAAAATGCACCAACTGCGTAATCACTAGTGTCACACATTAGTTCAAAATGTAGATCCCAGTTTGGTGCAATTATGATAGGGGCGGTTACCAAGCAATTTTTCAAAGTTTTGAATGCTTCTAAACAAGATTTATCAAAATTAAAAGAAGAACCTTTAAGGAGAAGATTGCAAAGGGGCTTAGTTGTTTTGGAGAAGTCTTTGATAAAGCAGCAGTAGAATCCAGCATGTCCTAGAAAGCTTCTAATGCCTTTAACATTTGTTGGTGGTGGAAGCTTCTCTATGACTTCTACTTTTGTCTTATCAACTTCAACCCCTTTTCTTCAATCTTGTGCCCCAAAACAACGCCTTTGGTGACCATGAAATGGCATTTTTCCCAATTTAGTACCAGGTTGGTCTCAACACATCTTTCCAATACTATCTCTAGGTTCTGAAGGCATAAATCGAAAGAATCTCCAAATATTGAAAAATCATCCATGATGACCTCAATGCATTTGTCCACCAAGTCGACAAAAATAGCCAGCATGCATCTTTGAAAAGTAGCTGGAGCATTGAATAATCCAAATGACATCTTTCTGTATGTTTAGACACCAAAAGGACAAGTAAATGTCGTCTTTTCTTGATCTTGTGGATCCATAACAATTTGGTTGTATCCCGAATAACAATCTAGGAAATAATAGAAGGCCCGCCATGATAATCTTTCCAGCATCTGATCCATGAAGGGTAGGGGAAGTGGTCTTTTTTGGTGGCCGCATTGAGTTTGCGATAATCCATACATACCCTCCAACCAGCAACAACTCTGGTTGGAATGAGGTCGTTATTGTCATTTCAGAGTACCGTTATTCCTCATTTTTTCGGCACCACTTGAATAGGACTTATCCATTTGATGTATGAAATGGGGTAAATCATTCCAACTTCTATCATTTTCACCACTTCCTTTCGAACAACTTCTTTCATTGAGCCTCCTTTGTGGTTGAGCTACTGGTTTGAAATCATCCTCCATCATGATTTTGTGCATGCAGTAAGAAAGACTGATTCCTTTTAAATAATTCAAAGTCCAACCAATCGCATGTTGGTGCTTCTCCAAGACTTGTATCTATCTACTTTCTTCCAAGGTGGAAAACAAGTTGTTGATGATAACTGGTTTGTTGGAGTTACCTTTTAAAAACAAATACTTTAAATGTGAAAGTAACTCCTTCAAGTCAAGTTCTTGTTTTTTTTTGTCATCTCCACCTTGGTTCATTTTAGGAGAAAATTGATTATCAAAAAATTTATGATCAATTTTTCTTTCCATCCTCCAGATTGAGTTCTTGCATCTCTTAAGAGTTATCAGGTTGAGGCTGTTCTGAGCAGATTTCTTCAAGAATATCGATATGGAACAAATTTCCCTTATCTCTTGGGTGATACATTACTTTGAAAATCTCAAATTGAATTTCATCATTTTCTACTCGAACTATTAGTTTCCCATTTTCTATGTCTATCCCCATTTTTCTGTTCTCATGAATGGACGTCCTAGAATGAGTAGGATTTCCACATCTTCGGAGATGTCAATTACAACAAAGTCTACAGGAATTAGAAATTTATCCACTCTTACCAACACATCTTCTACAACTCCTTCCGGATATTTAATGGATCTGTTAGCTAGTTGCAGAAACATTCTGGTTGGTTTTAGTTGCAACCCTCCTATTCTCCTCATCATTAAAAGTGGCATTAGACTAACACTTGAATTGAGATCAACAAGTGCTTTGCCTATGAAAACTTCCCCAATTGTGACTAGAATAGTCACGCTTCCTAGATCTTTTAGCTTATGAGGGATGTTAGTCTGAAGGATTGCACTTCAAGTTGCCTTAAGTTGGATAACTTCTTTCTCCTTATGGCTCCTCTTCTTTGATAGCAGTTCTTTCATGAAGTTGGAATACATAGGCATTTGTTCCATGGCTTCAAAAAATGAAATATTGATTTGTAATGATTTGAATATTTCCATAAAACAAGCAAACTCCTCTTCCTTCTTTGCTTTTGATGGGGTTGTGGGGTAGGGTATTTTTCCTGAACTAGTGGGTATTGTTTGTCTTCCTTTTGTTCCCCGCTAGTTTCTGGTACATCTATTTTTTTATGTACATCTTTTCATTTTTTTCTTTTTCTTTTTATTTTTCTTCTTCTTTTTCTTTTCCTTTTTTTCCAATAACTCCTCCCACCGTTTTCCACTTCTGATTTTGATACCTATTCAATGCTCTGAAATAGTTGAATGATGTTCAACTATGCATCTGATTTGATTCCCCGTATTCTTAATAGCATCGTATGTGATTTGTTGATGCTTGATAGTTGTCTACATGAATTGTTCTAGTATTTCCTCTAGTTTCTTTTGAGACTAGTGAGATGTTGAGTGGGTATTGATGAAACAGACAGACTGTTAATTGGCACAACCATGACATCAAAAGTGTTGTTCTTTCTCGAACTATTTTGGTAATTGTTGTAACTTTTGGTGTACTTTGTTGAGCTTATGTTGAAAATCCTTTACGAAAGTGTCTATTTCAATTTGGATGTTGATATGTTGATCCATTTTTCTGAAAAAAAACAATAAAAAGGAAATCTGTCTATTTATGAAGAAAGATTAATAAGAAAAAGACATGAATTTACAAAGTTTGTAATTTAAATTTTTATACAAATTCAAATTAATTTGTGAAAAAAGTAAATAAAAATACTATTGTACAAGATTATTAATAATATAGCATAGTAAATAATAATTTCTATTATTTGGCAATTCCGCAGCAACGACGCCAATTTGTTGAAAGAGTTTTCTTTCTAGTTATTGAGGTAAGTTTCTTATTAATTTATTTAAGGACAAGTCGATTCTTTGCTCGCCATATCGGCTTTGTTAGAATAAATTCCAACGCCGATATAATGGTTTCAAGAATGTTCCTTTAATCAAACACTTAGCTTTATTGAATTATTAACAATTTCATATCATCTCGACTTTGTTGGATTAATTTCAACGCCAGTATAATGGTATGAATTTAGCAATTTAATACAAGGGTTAATGAGTAATATTTATTTTTGTTTTCCTTTATTAACCAAACTAATTCCGTATGGAAGGTTGGTAAAGAATAAATAAATAAAACAATAAATAAATGTTAGTTACATAATTTAAATGATAGAAAATAAATGTTAGTTGCAGAAAATAAATGAGAGAGAGTAAAAGTTAGTAGTTGGGTCATTCATTATGACTATGTATTTATCATTTTCACAAAGATACAATTTATGGATTAAATTGCACTTTGATTCAAGGTTTATTTCTTTGTCAACAAATAAAATTTATAAGTAAACACTTTAGTATTTTACATTTGCATCTCTTTCCAGATTCAATTGTAGCATAGTAAATGGTTATGTCGAACCACAATGAATTGCCTAATAGATCATTATTATAAACATGTTATATAACTAATAAAGTTTAATCATCTTTTTGATTTGATTTTGTTCATGAAATATTAACAAGCAAATATAAACATAAACAACTAATATGCACAAATTCTTGAGGAGAAAATTGGTTGGAAATATGGAATTATTTCTATACTCAATTGATTTTAAAAACATTACAAGTTATGTGTTATTTCACTGTGCTGATGGTGATGTGGCTTATTGCTTGTTGATCTAGTCAGGTGTGTGATAAGTGCCAAAAGTATACACTTTTCACCATCATTTTATGGCACTTATCCTATGCAAATTGTAGAAAACCAACTTAAACTAACACTTTTTAGGTGAATTTTGCATGATTAAATAAATTGGTTCTTTATTAATTCTTGTCCAAGTTTTCTTTGAGTTGTAGGAAATTGAATATTAAAGAATAAATTCAAAGATGGATAAGAATTCAAGCCAAAATTCAAGACAAAAGCTCAAAATGAATTGCTAAAAGTAATCAAGTTAAAGCATGGCATGCTATGTGCTTAATTTGGTTACTTAGCCTTGAAGAAAGGTAGCTTACTTCGTCTTGAAGAAACCTATGTTAAGGTAGGCCAAGCAACTTGCAAAAATCAAATGCTTACCTTAACTTAAAGAAAACAGCCCAAAAGTGCCAAGCAACCAACAAAAATCAAGTAACAAACCAAAGGAAAAAAGGTTGCTTCACCATGAAGAAATCAAGCACAAAGCTGTCCAGCCAAGCCAAGCACCAAGCACCATGCCAGGTCAGCCAGGCACCAAGCACTAGGCCAGGTCAGCCATGCACCAAGCACCAGGCCAGGTCTGCTAGGCACCAAGCACCAGGCCAGGTCAGCCAGCACCAAGCACCAGGCCAGGTCAACTAAGCTGCTGAAACAGGCAGTTCAGCGTAGAACCAGTCAGCTGAGCGGCTGAAACATGCAGCTGAGCGGGGAACCAGGTCAGCCAAGCGGCTGAAACATGCAGCTTAGCAGGGAAACAGGTGGGCTAAGCGGCTGGCGCACCAGAAAAGTGATTTTTTGGTCAAATCATGGAACATCTTACTTTTTCTTTGCTTAAAGGCCAAGAACATGACCTCATGGATGACATAAGGCTATGACAAGAAGGAGGACGTGCCACCATGCATGTAAACTAGCCCACCATAGGGGTCAAGTAGGGGCCAAAGTGGCTCTTCATAGGGGCCAAAGGTGAGCAACTTAGTTGCCAAACAAGGCAACTGAGCATCCAGCCCTTTGGCCTATAAAAAGGCACGAAATTCTCATTTGTAAAAGATTATAAATTCATTCTAAATTCTTCTTAGTTGATTCCTCTTCTTTTCCTTTCATTTTAGGTAGTTTTTAGGCTAGTTTTAGAGTAGTTTTTCATAGAATTCAAGAGGAGAAAAGGAGAAGGCAAATGAGATGCAAAAATCAATTTGTTACTCTCATTTGGAACTCAAAAGCATCCAATCCTTGGATGGATGGCTCATGCTCATAAACATTTTCTTTTGAACAAGGTTATGTAATTTCTACTTCTTCTTAATTTACAAAAGTTTGGATTTTAATCATTCAAGTTGGTGCTTTGGTTAATAATATTTGTTTGAGAAGTACTTAATGCTCTTTTTAGATTGATCACCTAAAAAATGATTTCAAGTCAATAAAATTACTTGTCTCAAACACTTAACAAATAAACTAAGAAGTAGTTGTAATACTTAGTTTATTTGCCAAGTTAAGCATGCTTTTCTTAAGATCTTACATTCATCACTCATTCAATATTAGAGTCGCCAATGGTTAGGGAATGACAACCTAATCTCTTTTATGGCCATAGTATTGTTTAAGTAATAAATATAAGTGTTCATCATTCTACCATTTTAGGATATACACTAAAAGGAGGATTTCAGACCTTGGTGTTTGGGGTTAACCAAAGTAAAACATAAGAAATTCTCTAAGTAGTTCAAACTCAAAAGAAGATGAGAAATATATTTTCCTTATTCAAAAAGATTTTGTCTCCTCAAGAATTTGTTAATATTCAGTTTTATGTTTATATTCACTTCAATTCAAAATCATCAAAATATGTTCAACTCCATTATTTGTGCATTGACATATTTATATGATTCATTTTATTAGGCAATTCC
>NC_032010.1:10513182-10537104 GCF_001865875.1 Lupinus angustifolius | reverse complement strand
TCCTTAAGGAAGAAGTTTGTTTTGTTAAATAAAATAAACCCGAAAGGGGGTAAATAAATAAAGGTCACTAAATTTATTATTATTNATAGTAAAGTGTTATCAATAAATTTATTTGTTGAAAACACCTTTTAATATACAAAAGTGATGAAACTAACTTACTAACTTTTATTTATTGTTATTTATTTTCCGCATTTTATTTATTCTTTAATACCAACCTTCCTTAAGGAATAAGTTTGGTTTGTTAATAAAATGAACCAGAAATGGAGTAAATAAATAAAGGTCACTAAATTTATTATTCTTTTTTTCTTTATTTATTTATTTGCATCTAACAACTAACTATTCATCACTTTTATATATTAGAATACCATTAAACCGATGTTGGAATTTATTCCACAAAAATCGAGATGGTATTCAAAGGTACTTAATAATTATGTAATAGGTAATTACTTCGATACCATTATACCGGCGTTAGAATTTATTCTAACTAAGCCGAGATGGGGCAAAGAAGGAATGACTTATTCACATGATTATTAAGAAAATAAGTTGTAACTGGAATATTCTTGAAACCATTATACCGGCGTTGGAATTTATTTCAACAAAGCCGAGATGGCGAACAAAGAATAAAATCGAGTTCTCTTACTTATAAGAGGAACATAACAAAAATTAGAGTATTAATCTTTCAAAAAATTGACACTACTGTCAGGACGATTTATTGAGAGGAGAAAACTCCCAACTAAAATAAACACCGAATAACGCTTTCAACTGTGTATGGTTCCTAGCTGGGTGGTCTAGGTGCTCCACTAAGCTGTCTGCTTGAGCAGGTTGGCTTGTGCCATGCTTGTGTTTTGACCGTGCCAGGTTGGGTCTGGTCGTGCTTGGTTGGTGTCCAGGTCAGCTAGGCATGGGTTTGGTCCAAGCTAAGGTGCTAGTGAGCAGCTTCATATTGACTCCATACTTTCCACATATGCCAAGTCCTTTTAAGCACGTCATGTGTGGATCATGTTGGCCTATTTTGAGCACTTTGCTTGCATTTGATTAATTCTTATCTTTTCCTCCTAAATCCTGCAAAATATAATTCAAAAGAAATACACGAAGCATATATACAAGATTGTGATTTTTTTCAAAAAGTGTTGAATTAAGTTGGTTTTCTCAAATTTTCCATGGATAAGTGCCATAAAAAGTATATGAATTTTAGGCATTTATGTCACTTATCACCAAGCACTCAAACCATGTGCCATGGCATGGGTCACTTTCACCTAGCATTCGGAAAGTGTTCCACAGAATGGGTCACTTTCACCTAGCACTCGGAAAGGGTATAATGGCCTCAATTTCACCTAGTATCACTTGGACACATGTGTCGTGGCCTCTCTTTCACCTTGCACTTGGGATCACGCATGAGGAAACACACCATGCACAAAGCACCCCAACCACCGGACACTATGAACCACATACAAGGCACCATGGCGCATGTCTAGAGGCGATGCCGCACTCTACATTGTAAGTGACTTTTTCTCTAATGTGTGCTTGTGGAACACGGACTTTGCACCTTCTCGCCTCGATGCCCATACGAGGTGCAGATTTGTGACCCTCGTAGGATGTACGACCTAGCTCAAAAAAAGGTTTGAGATGGGAGTAATAAATCGAAGCGGCAAGGGCTGAATCTCAGTGCATCATGGTAGGAAGACCACTCTGCCACTTATAATACCTCGTCGCGTATTTAAGTCGTTTCCAAAGGATTCTACCCGCCGCTCAATTAGGAATAGCGCTTCAATGCGTCCAGCGAGGCTCATCCACCCCATAGGGCTCACCAACGGCACGTGCCTCTAGGGGGCCGAGGCCCCATACTACTGGTCGGCAAACGGGCGACGGACACACACAATGCTTCTAGCCCGAATTCTAACTTAGAGGCCTTCAGTCATAATCTAACGCATGGTAGCTTCGCGCCAATAGCATTTCAACCAAACGCGATGACAAATTGTGTGAATCAACGATTCCTCTCATATTAGGTTGAATTACTATTGTGACACTGTCATGATTAAAACTAACCTGTCTCACGACGGTCTAAACCCAGCTCACGTTCCCTATTGGTGGGTGAACAATCCAACACTTGGTGAATTCTGCTTCACAATGATAGGAAGAGCCGACATCGAAGGATCAAAAAGCAACATCGCTATGAATGCTTGGCTACCACAAGCCAGTTATCCCTGTGGTAACTCTTCTGACACCTCTAGCTTCATATTTTTGAAGGACTAAAGGATCGATAGGCCACGATTTCATGGTTCATATTCGTACTGGAAATTAGAATCAAATAAGCTTTTACACTTTTGTTCCACACGTAATTTTTGTTCTCGTTAAGCTCATCTTAGGACACCTGCTTTATCTTTTAACAGATGTGCTGCCCCAGCCAAACTCCCCACCTGACAATGTCTTCCACCCGGATCGACCGACCGAGGCCAGCCTTGGGTCCAAAATAGGGGTGCGCCCCGCCTCCGATTCACGGAATAAGTAAAATAACGTTAAAAGTAGTGGTATTTCACTTCCGATGTTTCCAACTCCTACTTATCCTACACCTCTCAAGTCATTTCACAAAGTCGGACTAGAATCAAGGCAAAGAGGGTCTTCTTTCCCCGTTGATTACGCCAAGCCTGTTCCCTTGGTTGTGGTTTCGCTCGATAGTACACAGGGACAGTGGGAATCACGTTAATCCATTCATTTGCATCACTAATTAGATGACGAGGCATTTGGCTGCCTTAAGAGAGTCATAGTTACTCTTGTCGTTAACCCGCGCTTGGTTGAATTTCTTCACCTTGACATTCAGAGCACTGGGCAGAAATCACATTGCGTCAACATTCGACTATTCGACGCCCAGGGAAGAGACCCCGAAGGGCCAGTTCCCAATCTGTCCCCCGATCAGCACGCGGCAACCCGCTCTTGCTGCAAGAGCAGCTCGAGTAGTCCATCGACCACCGACGGGTTCGAGACTTAGACCCCCGTGCCAGCCCTTAGAGCCAATCCTTTTCTCGAGGTTACGGATCACTTTTTCCGACTTCCCTTACCTACATTTTTCAATTGACCAGAGGTTGTTCACCTTGGAGACCTGATGCTGTTATGAGTACGACCGGGTGTGGGAGGCACTCGGTCCTCCGGATTTTCAAGGGCCGTTGAGGGCGCACCAGACACCATACGATGTGTGGTGCTCTTCCAGCTGTTGGACCCTACCTCTGGCTGAGCTGTTTCCAGTCTGGGCAGGCTGATAAATAGAAAAGATAATGCTTTCTAGGGCCCCCACCGACGTCTCTGAACTCCATAACGTTGGTGTTAGCCGCCACGTCCTAATTTAGGAATTTTAACTTGATTCCCATTCGGAGTGCGCGCTTAGAGCGCTATCAGGCAGACTTCCCCCATCCCTTAGGATCTACTAACTCATGGGCAAGTGCAGTTCACATGGAACATTTCCCCTCTTCGGCCTTCAAAGTTCTCATTTGAATATTTGCTACTACCGCCAAAATCTGCACCGATGACCGCTCCACCCAGGCTCGATTCCGTGGTGTGGCTCAACAAAGTAGCCACGCTGTCCTACCTATTTAAATTTTGAGAATAGATTGAGGGAATTGCACCCCTGATGGCTCTAATCATTGGCTTTACCTGGTAGAACTCGCCTACGAGCTCCAACTATCCTAAGGGAAACTTCAAAGGGAACCAACTACTAGACAGTTCGATTAGTCTTTTGCCCTGATACCTAAGTCAGAAGAACGATTTGCACGTCAGTATCAGTGCAGGCCTCCACCAGAGTTTCCTCTGGCTTCGCCCCGCTCAGACATAGTTCACCATCTTTCGGGTCCCGATAGGTATGGTCTTACTTGAACCCTTCATAGAAGATCAGGGTCAATCAAGAGGATTCCACCAATCAGCTTCCTTGCGCCTTACGAGTTTACTTGCCCGCTGACTCGCACACATGTTAAACTCCTTGGTCCGTGTTTCAAGACGGGCCGAATGGGGAGCCTGCAAGCCGACGCCCAGAGCACGTACGTACCGAAGCACACCAAATGGCACGCTTCCAACCACAATCACATTGATGACGTCTCCACGAGCATGTCAACAACATGGGCTTGGGAAACCATCACAATTCATGTCAGTCCATGCCTCGAGTCGATTGGCAGACCCACTCTCGACGTTCCACATCCGACCGAGGCACAACGCCAGCCCCCATATGCTTCTATCCCGACAATTTCAAGCACTCTTTGACTCTCTTTTCAAAGTCCTTTTCATCTTTCCCTCGCAGTATTTGTTTGCTATCAGTCTCTCGCCAGTATTTAGCCTTGGATGAAATTTACCGCCGGATTGGGGTTGCATTCCAAAACAACCCAACTCGTCGATAGGGCATTGTGGTGCGATAAGGTACGGGCAAGACGAGGCTCTCACCCTCTTCGGCGCCCCCTTCTAGGGGACTTGGGCCCGATCCACCATTGAGTACTCTTCTCTAGACTACAATTCAGACACCTAGGGCGATCAATTCTCATGGTGGGCTATTCTCGGTTCGCTCGCTGTTAGTAAGGGAATCCTTGTTAGTTTAATTTCCACTGCTTATTGATATGCTTAAACTCAGTGGGTAGCCCCGCCTGACCTGAGGTTCTGATAACAGATCCCATGGATCAAAGAGTCACAAAGCTGGTGGGGGTGACACACACGATCGGTGTCAAGCTTTAGCTCAGCCACTAGCCATCACGGCGCCCTTCACCATGAACTCAGTTTTTAACCAACCGTGAGACATTGCTCGCGGTAAGCCAACATTCGCCCCACTTGGTGCCTAGCACGTGGCCAAGGCACAGGACAACACCTAGGCAGGCGTGCCCTTGGCCTAAGGGCTCCGGCCGCAACTTGCATTCAAAGACTCGATGGTTCACGAGATTCTGCAACTCACACCAAGTATTGCATTTCGCTACGTTCATAATCGATGCAAGAGTCGAGATATTCATTTCCGAGAGTCTTTAGGATAAACGTGTCGCAATGCCGCCTACATGAGCATCGTCTCCGGGCCAACGGGGCGAACTAAACGATTTCAATTTCCTTGGCGCGTTTCACGCTAGTGTTTAGTTATTAGGCCAAGAGGACACCACAAAGGGTGTGGCACTTCCTGACACAAGGGGGACAAAGGTGCCAAAGACCTCTAGCCACCCCTAAGGAGTAAAACAGATTCACGGGGTCGCACTACTTGTGAGGCTTCGACAATGATCCTTCTGCAGGTTCACCAATGGAAACCTTTTTACAACTTCTCCTTCCTCTAAATGATAAGGTTCATATGAATTCTCACAACATCATCGGCAGCGAACCACCCACGTCGCCACAATCCGAACACTTGACCGGACCATTCAGTCGGTAGGAGTGACGGGTGGTGTGTACAAAGGGCAGGGACATAGTCAATGCGAGATGATGACTCATGCTTACTAAGAATTCCTCGTTGAAGACCAACAATTGCAATGATCTATCCCCATCACGATGAAATTTCAAAAATTATCTGGGCGTGTCGGTCAAGGCTATGACTCATTGAATACATCAGTGTAGAACGCGTGCGGCCCAGAACATCTAAGGGCATCACATAAATGTTATTTCCTCAAACTTCTATGGCCTAAGCAGCCATAGTCCCTCTAAGAAGCTGGTTGTGGAGGGTTACCTCCAAATCTTCCCACAACGCACTTCCGACGAACATGCTCACCCCTCTATGTGGTACGTCTCAGCCCTTAGGGCATCACCTAACACCACGTCCTTCCATGGCGATAAGGGTCTCACAGGCAACAAATATGCCTAGGTTCACACATATTTCCCGAGGTGCACACATATCTCCCGAGGTACGCACATATCTCTCGAGGTGTGCATATATTTCCGTGGGACAAGTCTACATCGTGCAATATTGTTGCGTGTGTCTTACACCACCACACCTTGACTTCAACCATGAAAACCAGTCACAAACACACTACTTCTGGATGATTGGGCTTGCGCCCCTTCGTTCTGCAGTTGTTCCCCTAAGGGCTTCACCCAACACTACATCCTTCCGTGCAGAACTGGTCACACTAGAAGCCTCGAAACGTCCGTGGGATGCCGTAACTACCAACTTGGCACCATGGGACCTATCCAACACCTCAATAGCCAACACATTTCCGAGGGACAAGCCTACCCGAGACACATTGTTGCTAGCATGAGAGATGACTGCACCTTGACTTCAACCGTGCAAACCAGCTCGCAACACACTTCTGGATGATTGGACTTGCGCCCCTTCGTCTTGTAGCTATGCCCATAAAGGCATCACCTAACACCACATCCTTCCGTGCAGAAAGGGTCGCACTAGAAGCCTCGGCACGCCTAGCATCCGCAACTACCCAACCTTTGAGTCAGATTGCGAGGCTCAAGCGAAGCCCTTGATGCATCCCAAACGAGTCCTAGGTGCTAGATATGTTCAAGACGATGCACACATTTTTCCAAACGACCAGCCTACAGCTGGCAACGTACGACCGGGATTCGACATGGAAGATGACTCGGTCGAATTGCCTACATCGCCATGGACAAACGCACCAGCATGCTTGGGGAAGCTTGATGGGGCGTTGTGGGGAGCCCCATGGCAAGCCATCTTGACCCACCAAGGTGCATGGACAGGGAGGCAGCTATCCCCCTATAGTAGGCTAATATGCAATAACCCACTCTGCACCACCGAACATCCTTTTCTCTAGAAAGACACTTTGGATTTTTAAGGCTAGAGGTAGAATTTTTCCTTGATTGTTTGCACATGTGCTTATGAGAATATGAGCTAGTGGTCCATGAAGTTTCACGATTTTTCTCAAAACCGATATTTTTTCGTAATTTTTCTAAGCGACGAGCATTACATAATTCCTAAAAGTTAGAAAATGAGTGTGTACCATGTTTTTTGAGCTGTTCTTTTGCAGGAATTCTTCGAATATTATTCCTAAATATTTTCCAAAGTTACGTCCATGTAACATCGATGCATTTACCTCAAAATATTTTCCACCAAAGTGCAGCACACGCCATGGTGCCATGATGGACAACATTGCCTAGGAGTTGAATTCCGACTTGAGACTTTGTAGGAAACCATGGCAAAACAATTTCGGGTTCCCGTCCAAATATGTGACTGAAGCAAGAATCTCATGTGAGGCACGAGTCTATTTCAACTAGCACTCGGAAACTGTGTATGGCACAGGTCCATTTCACCTAGCACTCGGAAAGTGTGTATGGCACAGGTCTGTTTTACCTAGCACTCGGAAAGTCTATCAAGGCCTCAATTTCACCTAGTACCACTCGGACACATGTGTCATGGCCTTCACCTAGCACTTGGGGTGATGTAACTTCTAACTATGTAAACTACTGCGAACCGTGACTTGGACATCACGATACCTTTAGTTCTACTTGAAAAACCATAGCGGAGTTAACAACTACAATGTACCATTTCACGAGGGCATGCCCCCGCACCCCACATGGTGGACCACCCCCACCACCCCTTGAATGGTGCCCCACCACCCCCTTCGCCTATACCTCCGAGCCATAGGCCCAGCCTAAGTCTGTGCCTTCACCCTACGGTTGTGACCCTTGCTTAGTGAAGGTCATGCGATCCATGACTTGGGTGAGGGTGTCATATGATAGGCCATCCACCAGACAAATAAGGGACTATGTGTCCATCGTGGACTTTGCACCAATTCGACTAATAGCACACACGAGTTGCTGCTCCGCAACTCTCATTGGGTGTACGAACTAGAACTTGAAAAGTTGGAGATTGCTGACACAAAACAAGGCCACATGATACAAATAAAAGTGGATCATAAAAGCAAGTCCACTCTTCCTATTCTAAAGTGCCATGCTATTTAAGTCACTGAAAAGACTCTTGGAGTGCCAAGGAGAGAATGGTGCTGGAAGGCATCCTGAATAAATTTCCCAACCAGGGCACATCACAAACCAAACGAGACAATGTTGGGCAAAAGCCCCAGACTGCTTCTCAGTGGTGGGCCACTCAAGTACTTCCATGAAGGCATCACCTAATCCTTCGGTGCACAACGGGTCACACGAGAAGCCTGGGCACATCCATAGGATGCCCACATGTATATACCTCGCCCTGTGTCACCGATCCAGATCATCGCCAGATGATAGATTAGCGAGGGACGAGCCTAGACACTGCACATTGTAACTTGGGTCACACATGACCACACCGTGTCTTCAAAACATGCGAACCCGACCACAACACACTTCCGGACGATTGGACTTGGCCCCTTCTTGTTGCGACTGTGCCCCTTAAGTCTTCACCTAACATGACATCCTTCTATGCAGAACAGGTCACACTAGAAGCCTCGGAATGTTCTCATGACGAACGTAGCTAACCAACTTGGCATTGTACGAACAAACCAGCACGTTAATGGACCATTCTTTCCCGAGGGACAAGCCTACAGAAGTCGCGTTCTTTGCTCGAGTCATATACGACCATACCATGACTTCAACCGTGCAAACCACCCGCCAACACACTTCAAGATGATTGGACCTGCGCCCCTTCGTGTTGCGGATCTGCCCCTAAGGGCTACACCCAACACCATATCCTTCCATGCACAACAGGACATAGTAGAAGCCTCAGCAAGTCAGACGGAAGCCCGCAACTACCCATCCAGCACCGTGTGACCAAACTAGCACCTCAACAACACACACTTTTCCGAGGGAAAGGCTTACACGAGACACTTTGTTGCATGAGACATAGACGACCGCACCATGACTAAAACCATTCGAACATGCCCACAACACACTTCCGGATGACTGGACTTACGCCTCTTCGTGCTCTGGTTGTGCCACTAAAGGCATCGCCTAACACCACATCCTTCCATGTAAAACGTGCAACACTAGAAGCCTCGACACATCTGAGTGATGCCCGCAACTACCTAACTCGGCACTATATGACGAAGCAGGCAAGACAAGAGGGACTTACGTATCAAGAAATCCGAGTTGGGCCGCGAGGAACAATGCAAGACTTCGATGCATACCCAATAAGTCCTATGTGCCAGACAACACCAAACCAAAGCACTAGCCTGCACCTGGCCATGTGCGACCAAGATTCAGCATTGTGAAGAAGATCTTTGCTCCTAATGTTGGCACGATTTTGATGAAGACACCAACATCACCAAAAAGAAGAAAAAAAGAATACTTATGAAGACAAAGAAGACAAAGCTTCAAGACAAATTAGTCTAAGTCCAAATAGGCACTTCTATCCTATACTCTTGAATATACAATAGTAGTAATGCTCAAACTATTTTTAAAAGAAAATTTAAACACTTCAATTTATTCAAAACAATTTTCAAAAGTAGTGTGTAACGGGTTACTACATCTAAGTAACAGGCTACGTGTGTGAGAAAATATTTATCCAACTTATAACTGATCATAGTAATCCATTACTATCTTTGAGTAACAGATTACTAGTTTTAATAAAGTTGAGTAACTGATTACCCCACTTGCTGTAATCGACTACTCTAAATCGAATTTAAATGCCCAGTGAATAGAACGTTTGGGTAGTCGATTACCCACTGGTTGTAATTGATTACTAAGTGTTGTTTTATTAGATTTCATATTTCAAAATGAAAGGTTTTCATCCCAAACAAAATGTCTTCACTCCAATCTATTCCTAACTTTTTGTAGAGGCATTACGGGAGATTGGAAAGTCCATTTAAGGGCATTGAATGTCACAAAAAAAAAAACACAACTCTCATACAAATTTCAAAAGCTCTTACACACATTCTGAAATTATTTTTTGCACTTTTGGAAACTAGTTCTTAAACTTTCAAGTTGATTTTTCTGAAGTTGCTTAAATTAAAGTGTTTCAAGTTTACCAACTTATAAAGAGAATTATTACTTAGTATACAAAAGAGTTGATTGGATTGCAAGTTACATTACTTTCAAACTTGTAAAGGCAATTTCACCATTGTTGTACATTCTTCATTATTATTGTAGAATACTTTCTCTCAGAAGAGTGTGATAAGAAAGGGGATTAGAATCACTTGGAAATGTGTTTTTCCAAGAGCGAATAAGGATTAGGGAGTGTGTAAGGTACATAGAGATCTCGGGGTGAGATATTGTAATTGCAACTCATAATCTTTAGTGGAAAAATCTCTTGTGCTACAAGAGTACTATACGTAGCCTTCGGTGGACAAGAAGGTGAACCAATATAAAAATCCTTGCTTATTCTCTTCTCCCTTATCTCTTAGATTATTTATTTGGTTAATTTTTGCATATATTTCCCGATGCACTTTAGCTTTTAAAAAAGTGGCCATAATTTTTTAAGTCAACTAATTCACCCCCCGCCCCCCCTCTTTGTTGCAATCTCAGTCTTACAATTGACACTAAAGCTATTCTTGAGTAAGTTATTCTAAAATCTGATCCTAAATCAAAAGCCCATGCTGCACCATCGGACATCCTTTTCTCTAGGAAGACATACTGGGCTTTTTTAGGCTATAGGTCGAAGTTTGTCCTGATTTTTGCACACGTGCTTACAAGAATGGGAGCTAGTGGTCCATGAAGTTTGCACCTACTTGCAGGGTGTACGACCTAGCTCGTAAAAAGGTTTCAGATGGGAGGGATGAATCGAAGTGACAAGGGTAGAACATTTGTGTTATAATTAACTAACATTTGTGTTATATGTATTAGGTACTTGTATGAAAATTTTATTAAGGTAAATAAGGAAAATGTTATGTTCATATCCCCACACCTTACCGCTTTGGTTTCAGGTGACAAAAATGAGATTGGGGAAAAAACAAAACAAATTACAGATAATCTCCTCCATCATAAAGAAGATGCAGATTTATTTATTGCACCTTTTAAGATCAGGTGAGCATTTTTTAATTGTCTTTTATATTTCTTTCTTTAGTATGTTTTTTTGTTCTTAACATTTCCTAACCATGTACATATGTTTTGTTAGGCATCATTGGGTTTTGGTTGCCATCAATCGGGTCAATGAAGAAATATACTACTTTGACTCATTGGCACATGGTGATATGAACAACAACCCCGCTATGAAAAAGATCTTTTTAGGTAAGTGGACTACTCATTTAAAATTTTAGTGACACTTTCACTTTCATTTTTTGTTTAGTAATTAAGTACATTTTCTATTGTTTAGTGCGGTGAGAATTTACAGAAGCTGTAATCGTGCTAGAAACAAGTTACCAAATCCCAAAATCAGGTGGACTCGTATAAAGGTATTGGCACAAATCATCCCAAACAATTATGTGTGTAATGACCAACTAATGTTATACTTATATGTTTACTTCATTTTAATTATAGACCCCTTGCCAAACAAACCAGGTAGATTGCGGCTATTACGTGCTGAAATTCATGAAGGATATCATTCAACAATGCCAACTAATGCAATCAAGATTGATGGCAAATCATATACAGATGATGAAGTCAACCAGATTAGAAAACAATGGTCAAACTTTGTACTTATTTCTGTTGACAAATCATAGCTAAATGTATAGTAGATTAGTTTTGCACAGATTGTAGCTTAGGGAATTCATTGTAATGTATATGATTTGGTCTATGTAATTAATTTAATTCAATTAATGTAGCATAGATTGTATCTTAGGGAATTCAATTCAATGTAAGCAATACAGTGTCATTAATGTTCAATATATAAATTCATTTGTGTTCATATATTCCTTTAATTGTTATATTCTGTTCCTATATGCATTCAGGTTATTTTCTGTTGTGTGCGTAACTGTTTAGAATTAGGAATAACGGTCTTCGAATGTGCTTTTTGTGAATGCACTGTAGTTATAACCATACAACAACACTTTTTTAACAATACACTATTGATTATGTTGCATTCAACATCGCATTCACTAAAAAGCGATGTTGATTAGGTTGTATTCAACATCGCATTCATTAAAACAATATGTTGAACACTTATCTCTCATTTATTCTCTTTTAGATATACTACATCACATTCGGTAAGAAGCACTATCGATATGATCAACAAAACTATTTCCTCAACACTTAATCGCTTAACACAATGCTTAATCGATTAATTGTTTGAATGTTATTTATTGCCATTATTAATTGTTCTATATATTTAATTAATTGTCATTAATCGAATGTCATAATGTAATTACTAATTTGAATTTCATTAAAAAATGAATTAGTAAAAAAATTATTATATCTTCCATGGCGTTTCCTTAAGTTTGTGCTATTGAACACTTACCTTCTTTATATTTGAATGGGGAGTTCTTCCAAAGCGTTTCCCTAAGGTTTTGCTGTTGATTAGGTATCATTGACAACACCATCTTCACTATGCGTTGTTGATTTTGTATCATTGACGGCGGCATCGTAATTATGTGATGCTGAATATACTATCAGACCCTAAAAAATTAAATTTTTCCCGCATTCTCACACATTCATCAACAATCCTAACACTCATTTTCTCAGCATCAAAACGCATTTACTCTCAAAATCAACCTCGAAAATCATTCAACCTCAAAATCATTCACTCATTCACACCAAAAATCATTCACTCATTTTACACGAAAATCATTCAACATCGATTTCGAAAATCCTTCACTCGTTTAACCATAAAATCATTATTTACGCATTGAACATCGTATTGAAAGTGAGTTTTTCATATAGTTATTTGCCTTTTTAATTGCATTATATTTAGCTTGTATTGAAAGTGAGTTTTTCATATGGTTAGTATGGGAATAAGAAAGGAATCGGGACTGGTAATGAAGGGAAACGTACATTTCTACCTCCAGTAGCTTATTCATGGTGTTAAAGGTGTATAAGGGTACTCTTCCAACATTAAGAACCTCGTATCAATGAAAGACCTCAAGTTAAAAGGTCTTAAGTCTCATGATTATCATGTACTTATGGAGCATTCCTTGCCTATTGGAATACAGTCAATTCTACCTAAAAAAGTTTGAGGAACCATAACTAGGTTATGCTTCTTCTTCAAGGCAATTTGTAGCAAAGTGATTGAACCTAAGAAATTACATGCATTGTAAAGACAAATTATTTTGACTTTGTGTGAGATTGAAATGTATTTCACACCTTCGTTTTTGACATAATGGTTCATTGAAGCATTCATCTTGTTCGAGAGACACAACTATGTGGCCCTTCCTATATGAGATGGATGTACCCTTTGAGGGTTATATGAAGACATTAAAAGGGTATGTAAAGAACCAATCAAGACTAGAGGGTTGTATGTCGAGTGATATGTTGTTGAAGAAGCTCTTGATTTTTGACCGGATACCTTACCAAAAGTCATAGCACTCTCCAACAAAGCTTGGAGGGCAGTTGATATTGGAACCTTCTCCTAGGAATGATCTTAAGGCCATCTTTGATATAGGATCATATTTGAGAATAACTTACTCAAGAATAGCTCTAGTGCTAATTGTAAGACTGAGATTGCAACTAAGAGGGGGGGGGGTGAATTAGTTGACTTAAAATTATGGCCACTTTTTATGAAAAATCAAGAGTTAAAGTGCAGCAGAAAATATAAGCAAAAATTAACCAAATAAATAATCAAAGAGATAAGGTAGAAGAGAATACACAAGGATATTTGTAATGGTTTACCTTCTTGTCCACCGAAGGCTATGTCCTGTACTCTTTCAGCACAAGATATTTTTCCACTAAAGATTATAAGTTGCAATTACAATATATCACCCCGAGAACTCTATGTACCTTACACACACCCTAATCCAACTCTTGAAAAAACACCTTTCCAAGTGATTCTAATCCCCTTTCTTATCACACCCTTGTGAAATAAAGTATTCTGCAATAATAATGAAGAATGTACAACAATGGTGGAATTGCCTTTACAAGTTTGAAAGTAATGTAACTTGTAATCCAATCAACTCTTTTGTATATGTAGTAATAATGCTTTTTATAAGTTGGTAAACTTGAAATACTTTACTTTAAGCAATTTCAGAAAAATCAACTTTGGAAGTTTAAGAACTTTGTAACACTTTACTTTCTATGAGAGTTGTGTGTTTGTGTTGCGAGATTCAATGCCTCTAAATAGACTTTCCAATCACCCATAGTACCTCTACGAAAAGGTAGGAATGAATTGGAGTGAAGATATTTCGTTTGGGATGAAAACCTTTCATTTTGAAATCTAAAATCTGATAAAACAACACTCAGTAATCAATTACAACTAATGGGTAATCGATTACCCAAAAGTTCTGTCCACTGGGCATTTAAATTCGATTTAGAGTAATCAATTACAGCAAGTGGGTAATCAGTTACTCAACTTTATTAAAACTAGTAATTTTTACACACAAATAGTAATGGATTACTTTGATTAGTTTTAAGTTGGATAACACTTTTGTCACACATGTAGCCTGTTACTAAGATGCAGTAACCCGTTACACACTATTTTTGAAAATTGTTTTGAATAAATTGAAGTGTTTCAATTTTCTTTTCAAAATAGTTTGAGCATTACTACTATTGCATATTCAAGAGTATAGGATAGAAGTGCCTATTTAGACTTAGACTAATTTGTCTTCAAGATTTGTCTTCTTTTTGGTGATGTTGGTGTCTTCAACAAAACCGTGCCAAGGTTAGGAGCAAAGATCTTCTTCACAATACTGAATCTCGGTCGCACATGGCCAGGTGCAGGTTGGTGCTTTGGCTTGGTGTTGTTTGGCACCTAGGACTTATTTGGGATGCATCAAGGTCTTGCACTGTTCCTCGTGGCCCAACTCGGATTTCTTGATACGTAAGTCCCTCTTGTCTTGCCTTCTTCATCACAGAGTGTCGTTTTGGGTAGTTTCGGGCATCGCTCAGATGTGCCGAGGCTTCTAGTGTTGCACGTTCTGCATGGAAGGATGTGGTGTTAGGTGATGCCTTTTGCAGCACAGCTGGAGCCTGAAGGGGTGCAAGTCCAGCCATCCGGAAGTGTGTTGTGGGCAGGTTGGCATGGTTTTAGTCAAGGTGCGGTCGTTTATGTCTCATGCAACAAAGTATCTCGTGTAGGTTTGTCCCTCGGAAAAGTGTATGGTGTTGAGGTGATGGTTTGGTCACACGGTGCAGGTTGGCTAGTTGCAGGCTTCCGTCCGACTTCTCAAGGCTTCTAGAGTGTCCCATTGTACACTGAAGGATGTGGTGTTGGGTGAAGCTCTTAGGGGCATATCCGCATCACGAAGGGGCGCAATTCCAATCATCGCGAAGTGCGTTGTTGGCGGGTTTGCATGGCTAAAGTCATTGTGTGGTCGTTATGACTCAAGCAAAGAACGCGACTTATGTAGGCTTGTCCCTCGGGAAAGCATGGTCCGTTGACATGCTGGTTTTGTGGGACAATGTCGAGTTGGTTAGTTGCATCAATCATGCAGACATTCTGAGGCTTCTAGTGTAACCTGTTATGCACAGAATGATGTCGTGTTAGGAGAAGCCTTTATGGGCACAACCGCAACACAAAGGGACACAAGTCCAATCGTCTATTAGTGTGTTGTGGTTGGGTTTACATGTTTCGAAGTCATGGTGTGGTCGTGTGTGGCCCAAGCTAAAACGTGCGGTGTCTAGGTTCGTCCCTCCCTAATTTGTCATTTGGTGTTGATCTGGATCGGTCACACAGTGGCGAGGTATGTAATGTGGGTATCGTGTGGACGTGCCAAGGCTTCTCGTGTGACCCATTGTGCACCAAAGGATTAGGTGATGCCTTCATGAAAGTACTTGAGTGGCCCATTACTGAGAAGTAGCAGCGGGCTTTTGCCCAACATTGTCTCGTTCAGTTTGTGATCTGCCCTGTTTGGAAACTTTATGCGGGATGCCTTGAAGCACCATTCTGTCCTTGGCACTCCAAGAGTCTTTTTAGTGACTTAAATAGCATGACACTTTGGAACAGGCAGAGTGGACTTGCTGTTAAGATCCACTTTGATTTTTATCCTGTGGCCTTGTTTTGTGCCACTAGTCTCCAACTTGTTAAGTTCTAGTTCGTACACCCAATGAGGGTTGCAGACCAGAAACTCGTGTGTGCGATTAGTCAAATTGGTGCAAAGTCCACGACGGACAAATAGTCCCTTATTCGTCTGGTGGGTGGCCTATCGTATGACACCCTCACCCAAGTCATCGATCGCATGACCTTCTCTAAGCAAGGGTCACAATCGTAGGGTCGAGGTGCGGACTTGGGCTGGGCCTCCAGCTCGGAGGTACGGGAGGAGGGGGTGGTGGGGCACCATTCGGGGGGTGGCCCAGCACGTGGGGGGTGCTAGGGTGTGGCCCCGCGAAATGGTATGGTGTAGTTGTTAACTGCGCTATGGTTTTTCAAGTAGAACTAAAGGTATCGTGATGTCCAAGTCACGGATAGCAGTAGTTTATGTAGTTAGAAATTTCATCACCTGAAGTGCTAGGTGAAGGCCATGACTCATGTGTCCGAGTGCTAGGTGAAATAGACATGTGCCATACACACTTTCCGAGTGCTAGGTGAAATAGAACCGTGCCATACACATTTTCTGAGTGCTAGGTGAAATAGAACCATTCCAAACACACTTTTTGAGTGGTAGGTGAAAGTAATGGCACATGTTATGAGTGCTTGGTGAAAGTGACCCATGCCTCGCATGAGATTCTTGCTTCAGTCGCATTCCCTATTTCCGTGAATGCTTCGTAACATGTCGACCCCTTCATCAAAAGCCTCCATATTTGGAGGGGAACCTGGAATTGTTTTGCCATGGTTGCCTGTAAAGTCTCAAGTTGGAATTCAACTCCTACGCGATGTTTTTCGTCATGGCACCATGGCGTGTGCCGCACTTAGGTGGAAAATCAATTGAGGTAAATGCCTCGATGTTACATGGAAGTAACTTTGGGAAATGTTTAGAAATAATATTCCAAGCATTTTAATTTTCGGGAATTATGTAATGCTCGTCGCTTAGAAAAATTACGAAAAATTATCGGCTTAGAGAAAAATCGTGACACTTCGTGGACCACTAGCTCCCATTTTCATAAGCAAGTGCGCAAACAATCCTGGAAAAATTTGACATCTAGCCTAAAAAAAACCAGTATGTCTTCATAGAGAAAATGACGTCCGGTGGTGTAGAGTGGGTTTTTGCATATTAGCCTACTATAGAGGGGAAGCTGTCTTTGTCCATGGCGATGCAGGTGCAGGTTGGCCGTTCGTAAAAATTTGTGCATTGTCTTGATCTTATCGGGCACCTAGGACTCGTTTCGGATGCATCAAGGGCTTGGCTTTTGCCTCATGGTCCGACTCGAAACTCTTGATGCGTCCGTCTCACTTGTTGAGGTTCCGGTTTGGTGACTCGGTGATGGGTTGGGTAGTTGCAGGTGGCGGGCGTGCCAAGGCTTCTAGTGTGACCCTTTCTGCATAGAAGCATGTGGTGTTATGTGAAGCCTTTAAGGGCATAGCCACAACACAAAGAGGTATAAGTCCAATCATCTGTAGTGTTTTGCAGGCTGGTTTGCACGATTAAAGTCAAGGTGCAGTCGTCTGTGATTCTAGAAACAATGTGTCTCAGGTAGGCTTGTACTTCGGAAATGTGTTGACCAGTCTTGCACGGAAGGATTTGGTGTTGGGTGAAGCCTTTAGGGGCATAGCTGCAACATGAAGGGGCACAAGCCCAATTATCCGGAAGTAGTGTGTTTGCGGCTGGTTTTTATGGTTGAATTCAAGGTGCAGTGGTGTAAGACGCACACAACAAAGTTGCACGGTCTAGGCTTGTCTCGTGGAAATATATGTGCACCTAGGCGTATTTGTTGCATGTGAGACCCTTTTCACCATAGAAGGATGTGGTGTTAGGTGATGCCCTAAGGGCTGAGCTGCACCACGTAGAGGGTAGGAGAGCAAATTACCCAATCTTGACACGGGGAGGTAGTGACAACAAATAACAATATCGGGCTCATTGAGTCTAGTAATTGGAATGAGTACATTAGCATGAGATAACACCACATGATTCTGATCCTATTGCGTTGGCCTTCGGGATCGGAGTAATGACTAGTAGGGACAGTCGGGGGCATTCGTATTTCATAGTCAGAGGTGAAATTCTTGGATTTATGAAATACCAACAATTGTGAAAGAATTTGCCAAGACAAGGTCTTACATGGATGCTTGAAGACTTGGACATCTTAACAAACAACATACCAAGAACTCAAGGTCATCGTCATAAAATCTAGGATTGTTTTTTTTACATTCTAGAGTCCTAAGATGATTGCCTAGTATTGAGTCTTAGGAAAGGTGAACCCAAGATGGAAATGTCTCACAAAGAGTCTAAAATAAAAATCACATAAAATGAGGCATAACATCTACATATATATATATATGTGTGTGTGTGTGTGTGATAATTAACACTAATGCATTTGCATTTAACATACATAGTTTTATGCATAAAGGTATAATCATTTCTAAAATCATGATTTCATGATCATTCATCATATAAGGTGTTTACCATTGAAGTTAGAAAAACCATTTTTAATGATTTTAATCGATTAACCCAGTTTGTCATCGATTAAGTCCTGGTGAAATCCTTAATCGATTAAGGAAAGTCATAATCGATTAAATGGAGTTATAGAAGCTAATCTCCCAGGATTTATGCTTATTAATTAAGTAAGCTTTTAATCGATTAAGTCATAACTGAAAAACTGTTTTCAAGAAACCCGTTAATCGATTAACATGACAATTTAATCGATTAATATCAGTTATGTCAGTTATGAACTAATTATGTTATTTTGCAACAAAATTAAATCCGTTTAAAAGCAATGCTTTTCATACTTTCATGGAGTATCGAAAATTACTGAGAGAAAAGAAAAACAAAGATTGATGGTGCTAAAGTTTTCAAGTTGATTCTTTGAAGTTTTTCTTGCAAACTTTTTCATGAGTGAAAAGAGAGAAAAGAAATAGACTCTTTTCAATGTGCCAACATTTTTCATTATGTTGAAATACCTTGCATGATTTCTACACATAGTTCTTAGGGCTGTTTGTGAGATCATTATGTCAAGGGTTATAGAAGAGACGATTTAATTGTCGTTATCCGCACAATCTTTTGTGCAAAGTAACTCAGAAAAATTAAGTAAAGTTGAGGATAATTCTCGTGGTGTGTGGTATCATCACAAGTTGAGAATTAGGGATCTTCACAAGACAAGGAGTCTTGATTCGAGCAGAGAGTGTCATTTGGGGCCAGATTGCACGAACGATATGGTATCCAAGTAGGTGTAGATAGAGGTCAAACTGAGCTTGGTGGCTCAACAGTTTCAAGAAGGAATTTTCTGTCTAGGAATATTGGAAGTGCGTTTGTAACTAAATTACATTTCTAATAGTGAAGAAAAATCTCCCAGATCCAACGGGAGGCGTGGATGTAGTTTGCAAGTGGACCCGCGAACGAACCAGGATAAAATCCTCGAGCACAAGTTTCCCTTTCCCTATCTCTTTAAGATTCTGTCTTTACTGCTTTCTATATTAAAGTTTCATTATGTGGTTAATTGTTAATTGTTGTTAATCTGATCATAATCACCAATCAATATTGAGTTAGTAAAGATCTAGATTCATCACTGTTTTGCAAAGCAAGAAAACTGTTTTTTTTCTTCAAACAGTAACAACTAGTATTATCGACTAACATACTGATTATAATCGATTTACATAACTGTTCTTAATCGGTTAACGATATTGATAATCGATTAACTACAACAACTTTGTATTATGCGCAAATACCGGAAAAGCGGGATTAGTGATCCGCTACACTTATTCATGCCCCCTCTAGGTGTAATCTTACCTCACTAGTATCCAACAAGTGGTATCAGAGCTAGTACGAAGGTGCTAGTTTGGCTGCTAAATTCCTTGATCCAATGGATTAATCACTATGGGTTCCACTAACCCTTTCGGTATTGATGGCGTATCCATCAACCGCCCTCCGATCATCTGCGGCGAGGGGTATGCCAACTGAAAGGTTGGCATGCAAATCTTTATAGACGCTATAGACAGAGATTTGGGACTCTGTTGTAAACGGGTCTTTCACTCCACTTCACTTAGTGGATGTTGAACCCAAAGAAAAACCAAAGGGATTCTGGACTGGCGAAGAAAGACGTAAAGTCCAGCACAATGTCAAGGCAAAGAATAGTATAACCTCTGCCTTATCATACGATGAGTTCTTTCGGGTGTCACAGTGCCTAAATGCAAAAGAAATGTGGGATACTTTGCAAGTAACCCATGAAGGCACAAGTGAGGTAAAGCGTGCAAGATTGAATGCATTAACACATGAATATGAGTTGTTTCATATGTTTCCAAATGAATCAATTAATGAAATGCAGAAACGATTCACCCATATTTTTAATCATTTAATTGCATTAGATAAGATTTTTGCTATTGGTGAACGTATTGACAAAGTGTTGCATTGTCTTGATAGGAAATGGCAGCCCAAGGTAACCGCAATTATGGAGTCAAAAGACTTAGACACAATGTCTCTAGAAACTCTCTTTGGAAAACTCCAAGAACACAAAATGAAGTTAGGATGCTTAACAATGCATGAAGATTCAGACCGAAAGAAAAAGGGGATCTCCTTGAAAGCTACATCTTCACAATCACAAGAAGAGAGAGACGATGATGATTCAGGGTCTAAACTAGATGATGAAACCTTAACCCTCATGGTTAGAAAGTTTGGAAAGTTTACCAAAAAGAAAGGAGGGTTTAAGCGCTTTCAAAAGAAAGAGGCAACTGATTCAACCAGACGAGGCAAAGCTCCCAAAGATCGCCTCATTTTCCATGAGTGTGGCAAGCCGAGCCATATGAAATACCAATGCATGAGGCCTTAGAGGATGAACATTGGGGTATAGCTATGCAAGAATAGCTAAACCAATTTGAGCATAATAATGTATGGGACTTGGTCCCTCATCCTAAAGATCATCCTGTTATAGGCACAAAATGGGTCTTTAAAAATAAATTGGATGAATCTGGTTTGACTATACGAAATAAGGCACACCTAGTTGCCAAAGGGTATAATCAAGAAAAGGGCATCGACTATGATGAAACCTACGCCCATGTTGTGAGGTTGGAGGCTATTCAAATGTTACTAGCCTTTGCATCGATTATGAAATTCAAAATCTTTCAAATGGATGTAAAGAGTGCCTTCTTGAATGGATATATTCAATAAGAGGTGTATGTAAATCAACTGCCCGGTTTTGAAAATCTTAAATTCCCTAATCATGTTTATAAACTCAAAAAGGCTTTATATGGTTTAAAGCAACCTCCTAGAGCTTGGTATGATAGATTGAGTAGTTTCTTATTAGAAAAGGGATTTGAAAGGAGCAAAGTTAATACAACTATTTTTATACAAAAATCAGAAAATAATGTGTTACTAGTACAGATTTGTGTAGATGATATAATATTTGGTGCTACTAACGATTTGCTTTGTAAGGAATTGTCTGAACTTATGAAAGGGGAGTTTGAAATGTCGATGATGGGCAAGTTGACATTCTTTATAGGACTACAAATAAAACAACTGAGCAGCGGGATATTCATTCTCCGAACAAAATATTGCAAGGAACTTCTGCAAAGATTCGAGATGGATAAATGTAAAGAAGCGACAACGCCTATGGCATCATCCTACTATCCCGATAAAGACGAAAAAGGTAAAGCAATTGAGGTAACAAAATATCGTGGGATAATTGATTCTTTATTGTATCTACCTCATAGTTCCATGTCTCTACAACCCTAAATCTCTACCCAATCTGTATCCTCACCGTATTTCCCTCTTTAGAAACCCTAAACCCCAAATTCGAAAAATCGATTATCAAATCGGTTAATTCACTGTTATACCTGCAAGATGAGTGAACCAAGGAGCATGGGAGTGAAGCATACTGCCAAGGGTGTGAGACGCAGAGAAAAAGGCTCTTCCTTGGCTCAACGAGGATGAACTAGTCATGGAGACCCTTACTACTCTCCCATTCTTCAAGAGGCTAGATTGGCTAAGTTTCAAGGCCGTAAGCAAACCTACATCTAGTATACAAATGCATAATGGCTTGATTCTCAAGGATTTCAATTCCCACATGGGTTGGAGACCCAAGGAGTGAACAAATTTGTGGAATTGAAAGGTAAATTGTATCCTTCAGTCATTAGAGAATTCTATAGCATTTTCAGGTATAAGGATGAGGTATATTCATCAGTGGTAATGCGGAAGATGATTATTATGGATGAAGAGTTATTTTTGGATGTTGGAGGTCTTGACTGTGATGGAGCTAGGCTAGGTGACTGTAACAATGAGTCATGGGACTCATTCGATACTATTGAAATGTACAAGTCCTGTCTAAGAGGACCTCACATATTTGTGCAAGGGGAATTGACCAAAGTAGGATATTTGTCTTTAGAAAATCGACGCTTACACTATTTGATTGCATACATATTGGTTCAGGGAAATACCAATCATGCTCAACCCACCATTAATGACCTGAAGCTTATGTTTGCCATTCGATAAGGAATTATGGTAAACTGGCCTTCAGAGATTCTGAAAGTTATGCATGGCATAACTTCATCTTCATCTCTCGTATCATTGACTACTACAAGATTGACACCACTCATGTGGACAATATCATGACTAACTCCCGAGAGCATCTTGTTGGTGATAATCTGACTCACAAAATAGGCATCTATAAGTACGATAATGAATGGAAATATCAAGAAGATCATACTGCCAGAGTGAATGAGGATATGCCAACTGAAGATAATGCTGCAAATCCTAGTGAGTCTATCCTTGAGCAACCACCTACCGAGGCATTTGTTGAGCCTCAAGACCCATCGTTTGGGATTGCTCACCTGGATGTTATGGAACAATGCCTCAATGCGTGTTTTCATGGACATTTTCAGAATATGAGGGATTCCATGACCACTAAATTTCAGCAGCAGCAGAGACTATCCGAAAATCTAGAACGCATCATTTTCATTGTGCGTGCTACCCGTGGCTCATCCCCATTACCACCTACACAAGATTAGCCTAGATAGGATTGTCTAGTGTGTGTGTGTGTGTTATACTTTGATGATTTTATTTTGATTTTGACTATGTTATGGTTGTATTTTGATGTTCTTTCTATTGTACAATATGTACTCGTTTATTGTAGTTACTCTTATGGTTCGCAAAACTTTGTTGCTAATTTGGATTATGTTTACAAGTTATTGTGTTATCCTTTGATGTTATCTAATGTGTATATCTAATGTTGAATGATTGATATGTTCTGAATATTGCAAAATCATTACTTTTGATCATTCTATGGAACTTATGTTGAACTTACACAACTAGATAAATCTCACAATCAATTCTGTCATAATCTGTTTTATTACTACATAATCGATTAACTCCATATAATAATAGATTGATGCTAAAATTTGTGCCCATGTTCGAGTAATTTTTTTAGGCTGCTTAATCAATTATCCTTGATTATAAATCGATTAAGACTAGTAAACTGTGTATATCGTTCCTTACTTTTGGCTTTTAATATCATAATTTGCCATAGATTTTTTGTCATGCCAAAAGGGGAGAAAGGTATTGTTTAAGTTGTTTTGCAGGTTGAAATGAGATTCCGCAAAGTAATCACGTTGCTATCCTAGCATTACCTCTTACATGGTTTGAGGGGGAGAATAAAGTGAGGGGGAGTAGCACATTCTGATTCAAAAACATATTATGTCCAGCTTCAACTTATCAAACAAAAGAATTTTTTCAGTGTTTGTCATCATCAAAAGGGGAAGATTGAAATGGAAAATAGTCAAAGGATGCCATTACAACTGACCTACGAAGTTTTGATGAAGACAAGGTCTTACATGGAAGCTTGTAGACTTGGACATCTCAATAAACAACATACCAAGAACTCAAAGTCATCGTCATAGAATCTAGGATTTCTTCTTACATTCTAGAGTCATAAGTTGGTTGCCTAGTATTGATTCTTAGGGTAGGTAAACCCAAGATGGAAGTGTCTCAC
>NC_032010.1:10436890-10513082 GCF_001865875.1 Lupinus angustifolius | reverse complement strand
ATTTCTAAAATCATGATTGCATGATCATTCATCATGTAGGGTGTTTACCATTTAAATTAGAAAAATCATTTTTAACGATTTTAATCGACTAACCCAGTTTGTAATCGATTAATTCCTAGTGATATCCTTAATCGATTATGGAAAGTCATAATCGATTAAATGGAGTTACAGAAGCTAACCTCCCAGGATTTCTGTTTATTAATTGATTAAGTAAGCTTTTAATGGATTAAGCCATAACTGAAAATATGTTTTCAAGAAACCCGTTAATCAATTAACATGGCCATTTAATCGATTAATATCAGTTGTGCCTTATGAACTAATTCTGTTATTTTGCAACAGAATTAAATCAGTTTTAAAGCAATTCTTTTCACGCTTTCATGGAGTATCAAAAATTACTGAGAGAAAAGAAAAATAAAGATTCATGGTGCTAAAGTTTTCAAAGCTAGTGTGTTGATTCTTTGAAGTTTTTATTCCAAACTTTTTCATGAGTGAAAAGAGAGAAAAGAAAGAGTGTCATTTCAATGTGCCAACAGTTTTCATTCTGTTGAAATACCTTGCATGATTTCTATACTTAGTTCTTAGGGCTGTTTGTGAGATCATTCTGTCAAGGGTTGTAGAAGAGCCGATTTAATTGTCGTAATTCGCACAATCTTGTGTGCAAAGTAACTCGGAAAAATTCATTACAGTTGAGGATAATTCTCATGGTGTGTGGGATCATCACAAGTTGAGAATTAGGGATCTTCACAAGATAGGGAGTCTTGATTTGAGCAAAGAGTGTCGGATGGGGCCAGATTGCGCGAACGGTTTGGTATCCAAGAAGGCGTAGATAGAGGTCAAACTGAGCTTGGTGGCTCAACAGGTTCAAGAAGGAATTTTCTGTCTAGGAATATTGGAAGTGTGTTTGTAACTGAATTACATTTCTAATTGTAAAGAAAAATCTCCCAGATCAACCGGGAGGCCTAGATGTAGTTTGCAAGTCGATTCGTAAACGAATCAGGATAAAATCCTCGAGCCCATTTTTCTATTTCCCTATATCTTTAAGATTATATCTTTACTACTTTCTGTGTTGAAATTGCATTATGTGATTAATTGTTAATTTGCTGATAATCACGAATCAATATTGAGTTAGTCAAGATATAATTTCATAATTGTTTGGCAAAGCAAGAGAACTATTTCTTTCAAAGAGTAACAACCAGAATAATCAATTAACGTACTGATTATAATCGATTAACATAACTATCCTTAATCAATTAACCATGTTGATAATGGATTAATTGCAGCAACTTTGTATTATGTGCAAATATCAGAAAAACGGGATTAGTGATCCACTACACCTATTCACCCCCTCTAGGTGTAATCTTACCTCACTAGGACCCAACAGTTTTTATTAATCAAGAACAAAAGTTGAGGGCTCGAAGACAATCAGATACCGTCCTAGTCGCGACCATAAACGATGCCGACCAGGGACCAGCAGATGTTGCTTTTGGTTCCGGGGGAGTATGGTCGCAAGGTTGAAACTTAAAGGAATTGACAGAAGGGCACCACTAGGAGTGGAACTTGCAGCTTAATTGACTCAACAAGGGGAAACTAACCACATGCAGACATAGTAAGGATTGACCGACTGAGAGCTCTTTCTTGATTCAATGGGTGGTGGTGCATGGCCGTTCTTAGTTGGTGGAGCGATTTGTCTGGTTAATTACGTTAACGAATAAGACCTCAGCCTGCTAACTAGCTATGTAGAGGTAACCCTCCACGACCAGCTTCTTAGAGGGACTATGGCCGCTTTGGCCATGGATGTTTGAGGCAATAACAGGTCTATGATGTTCTTAGATCACCTTGTTGCATGTGTGCTAGACTGTTGTATTCAACGAGTCTATAGCCTTGGCCAACAAGCTCGGGTAATCTTTGAAATTTCATCGTGATGGGGATAGATCATCGCAATTGTTGGTCTTCAACGAGGAATTCCTAGTAAGCATGAGTCGTCAGCTCACATTGACTTTGTCCTTGCCCTTTATACACACTGCTTGTCACTCATACATATTGAATGGTTCGGTGAAGTGTTCGGATTGCGGCAACGTGGGCGGTTCGCTGCCGGAAACATTGTGAGAAGTCCATTGAACCTTATCATTTAGTAGAAGGAGAAGTCGTAACAAGGTTTCAGTAGGTGAACCTGCTGATGGATCATTGTCAAAGCCTCACAAGCAATGCGACCCTGTCAATCTGTTTTACTCCTCAGGGGTGGCTAGAGGTGTTTGGCACCTCAGTCCCCCTCATGTCAGGAGGCGTTACACCCTCTGTGGTGTCCTTCTAACCTAATAATAAAACCCCGATGCAGAACGCGCCAAGGAAATCGAAATTGTTTAGTTCGCCCCCGTCATCCTGGAGACGGTGCTCGTGCAGGCGGTGTTGCGACACACTAATCCTAAAGACTCTCATCAACGGATATCTTGCCTCTTGCATCGATGAAGAACGTAGCGAAATGCAATACTTGGTGTGAATTGCAGAATCCCGTGAACCATCAAGTCTTTGAATGCAAGTTGTGCCTGAAGCCATTAGGCCAAGGGAACACCTTCCTGGGTGTTGCACATCGTTGCCCCGTGCCTTGGCTACGTACTAGGCACCAAGCGGGGCGAACTGTGGCATCCCGCTAGCAATGTCTCACGGTTGGTAGAAAACTGAGTCCACGGTGGAGGGAGCCGTGATGGATGATGTCTAAGCTAAAGCTCGAGACCGATCGTGCGTCTCACCCCCACGAGCTTTACGACTATTTGATCCATGGGGGTTTGTTGGCCTCCTAATACGGGAACCTCAGGCCAAGCAGGTCTACCCGTTGAGTTTAAGCATATCAATAAGTAGAGGAAAAGAAACTAAAAAGGATTCAAAGTAACGGCGACCAAACTAGGAAAAGTCCACCATGAGAATTGGTCGCCTTCGGTGTCCGAATAGTAGTCTTGAGAAGCATCCTCAGTGGCAGACCAGGCCCAAGTCCCCTCGAAGGGGGCGCTAGAGAGGTTGAGAGCCTCGTCGTCCCTGGACCCTGTTGCACTATGAGGCGCTGTCGGTGAGTCTAGTTGTTTGGGATTGCAACCCCAATTGGGCGGTAAATTCTGTCCAAGGCTAAATACTGGCGAGAGACCGATATCGAACAAGTACCGCGAGGGAAAGATGAAAAAGGCTTTGAAAAGAGAGTCAAAGAGTTATTGAAATTGTCGGGAGGGAAGCAGATGAGGGCCTGTGATGTGCCTCGGTTGGATGCGAAATGGCGAGAGTTGGTCCACCAGTTGACTTGGGGCATGGACCGACGAGAATTATGATGGTGGCCCAAGCTCAGGATGTTGACATGATCGCGGAGACGTTATCATCTCGATTACAGTTGGAAGCGCACAACGTTTGATATGCTTCGGCACCGTCGTGCTCCAGGCGTCGGCCTGAGGGCTCCCCAATTCGGCCCTTCTTGAAACACGAACCACGGAGTCTGACATGTGTGTGAGTCAGTGGGCAAGTAAACTTGTAAGACGCGAGGAAGTTGATTGATGGGATGCCCTTGTGGGTTGCACTACCAACCGACCTTGATCTTCTATGAAAGGTTCGAGTGAGAGCATATCTGTTGGGACCCGAAAGATGGTGAACTCTGCCTGAGCGGGGCGAAGCCAGAGGAAAACTCATGCGCAAATTGTTCGTCTGACTTGGGTATGGGGCAAAAGACTAATCGAATCGTCTTGTGAACAACACTTGGAAATGGATTAGTCGATCCTAAGGGATGGGGGAAGCCTGTATGATAGCGCTCTAAGTGTGCACTCCGAAAGGGAATCAGGTTAAAATTCCTAAACCGGGATGTGGCGGCTGACGACAACGTTAGGGAGTCTGGAGACGTCGGCAGAGGCCACGGAAAGAGTTATTTTTTTTGTTTAATAGCATGACCACCCAGGAAATGTCTCAGCCGGATGTATGGTCTAGCGGCTGGAAGAGCACCGCACGTTGCATGGTGTCTAGTGCGCCCCCGACAGCCCTTGAAAATTCGGAGGACCGAGTGCCTCCCGTGCCCGGTTGTACTCATAACCACATCAGGTCTCCAAGGTGAATAGCCTCTGGTTGATGGAACAATGTAGGCTAGGGAAGTCGGAAAAATGGATCTGTAACCTCGGGAAAAGGATTGGCTCTAAGGGCTCGACACGTGGGTCTCAGTCCTTAACCCGTCAATTATCGGTGGACTGCTTCGAGCTAATTAATGAATGGATTAACGAGATCTAATTAAATACCTCGTCATCTAATTAGTGACACACATGAATGGATTAATGAGATTCCCACTATCCTTGTCTATTATCAGCGAAACCACAGCCAAGGGAACGGGATTGGCAGAATCAGCAGGGAACGAAGACCATATTGAGCTTGACTGTAGTCCGACTTTGTGAAATGACTTGTGAGGTGTAGGATAAGTGAGAGCTAGAAACAACAAAAGTGAAATACCACTACTCTTAACGTTATTTTACTTATTCCGTGAATCAGAGGCAGGGCACAATCCCTGTTTTTGGACCTAAGGTCGGCCTCGGTCGGTCGATCTGGGCGGAAGATATTGTCAGGTGGGGAGTTTGGCTGGGGCGGCACATATGTTAAAAGATAACGCAGGTGTCCTAAGATGAGCTCAACGAGAATAGAAATCTCGTGCGGAACAAAAAGGTAAAAGCTCGTTTGATTCTGATATCCAGTACGAATACAAACCATGAAAGCATGGCCTATCGATGCTTTAGTCCATCGGAATTTGAAGCTAGAGGTGTCAGAAATGTTACCACGGGGATAACTGGCTTGTGGCAGCCAAGCGTTCATATCGACGTTGCTTTTTTATCCTTCGATATCGACTCTTCCTTTCATTGTGAAGCCGAATTCACCAAGTGTTGGATTGTTCACCCACCAATAAGGAACGTGGGTTGGGTTTAGATTATTGTGAGACAGGTTAGTTTTACTCTACTTATGACAATTTGCAATAGTAATTCAACCTAGTAAGAGAGGAATCATTGATTCACTCAATTGGTCATCGCGCATGGTTGAAAAGCTAGTGGCACGAAGCTATCGTGTGTTGGATTATGACTGAATGCCTCTAAGTTAGATTCTGGGCTAGAAGCGATGTGTGTTCCCGTTGCCTGTTTGCCGACTAGTAGTAGGGGGCCTTGACCTCTAGAGGGACGTGCCGTTGGTGAGCCCCGTAGGGTGGATGAGCCTCGCGGGACGCCTTGAAGCTCTATTCGCCATTAGGCGGCAGGTAGAATCCTTTGCATACGATTTAAATAGGCGACAGGGTATTGTAAGTGGTAGAATGGCCTTGTGATGATGATCCATTGAGATTCAGCCCTTGTCGCTTCGATTCATCCCTCCCATCTCAAACCTTTTTCTGAGCTAGGTCGTACACCCTACAAGGGTTACGAACTCGCACCTTGTATGGGCGACGAGGCGAGTAGGAGCAAAGTCCATGTTCCGCAAGAACACGGTAGAGACAAAGTCACTAACAATGTGGAGTGCGACATCGCCTCTGGCCATGCCCCATGGTGCCTTGTGTGTGGTTCATTGTGTCTGATGGTTGGGGTGCATTTTGCATGGTATGGTTCCTCGTGCGTGATCCTGAATGCATGGTGAAAGAGAGGCCATGACACATGTGTCTGAGTGCTACTAGGGGAAATTGAGGCCATTACACACTTTCCGAGTGCTAGGTGAAAGTGACCCATGCCATGGCACATGGTCCGAGGGCTTGGTGAAAGGGACCCTCGCCATGACCCGTGCCTTGTGTGAGTTCTTGCTTCTCTCACATTCCCTATTTTGGTGAAAGCATCATATGACGTTGGCCCTTCATGAAATGCCTCCATATTTGGAAGGGAACCCATAATTTTTAGCCATGGTTGCTAGCAAAGTTTCACGTAAGAATTCAACCCCTAGGTAATGTTGCATGTCCTTGCACCTCCGCGTGTCCCACACTTTGGTGGAAAATCATTTCAGGTAAATGCCTCGATGTAACATGGGCGTAACTTTGGGAAATGTTTAGAATAATGTTCCTAGCATTCGTGCAAAAGAAAAACTCAAAAAACATGTTACACACTCATTATCTAATTTTCTAGAATTATGTAAATCTCGTCACTTAGAAAAATTATGAAAAATTATCGGCTTGGAGAAAAATCGTGAAACTTCATGGACCACTAGCTCACATTCTTTTGGTAAGTTTCTTGATGTGTAAGTCCCTCTTATCGAGGTGTCGGATTCGTCACACAATGCCGAGTTGGGTAGTTGCGGGCATCGCTCGTAGGTGCTGAGGATTCTAGTGTAGCACGTTATGCACGGAACGATGTGGTGTTAGGTGATGCCTTTAGTAGCACAGTCAGAGCATGAAGGGGCACAAGTCCAATCATCCATAAGTGTGTTATGGGCAGGTTGGCATGGTTTTAGTCAAGGTGCAGTCGTTTATGTCTCATGCAACAAAGTGTCTCGTGTAGGCCAGTACCTTGGAAAAGTGTGTGGTGTTGAGGTGCTGGTTTGGTCACATGATGTTGGTTGGGTAGTTGCGGGCCTCTGTCCGACTTTTCAAAGCTTCTAGTGTGTCCCGTTATGCACAGAAGGATGTAGTGTTGGGTGAAGCCCTTACAGCAGATCCACTGCATGAAGGAGCGCAAGTCCAATCATCCCGAAGTGTGTTATCGGCGGGTTTGCACGATTGAAGTCAAGGTGTGGTAGTGTATGACTCGAGCAAAGAATGTAGCTTGTGTAGGCTTGTCCCTTGGGAAAGCATGGTCCGTTGACGTGCTGGTTTGGTCGCACAATGCCGAGTTGGTTAGTTGTCTCCGTCATGCGGACATTCCCAAGCTTCTAGTGTGACCCGTTTTGTATGGAAGGATGTCGTGTTAGGTGAAGCCTTAAGCAGCAGAGCCACAACATGAATGGGCACAAGTCCAATCGTTCGTAATTGTGTTGTTGTTGGTTTGCATATTTTGAAGTCACACTGTGGTGGTGTGTGACCCAAGCTACAACGTGCCATGCATAGGCTCGTCCCTCGCTAAACTATGGTCTGGTGATGATCTGGATCGGTGACACGATGGCGAGGTATGTACATGTGGGCATCCTGTGGATGTGCCCAAGATTCTCATGTGACCATTGTGCACCGAAGGATTAGGTGATGCCTAAATGGAAGTACTTAAGTGGCCCACCATTGAGAAGCAGCATGGGGCTTTTGCCCAACATTGTCTCATTCGGTTTGTGATCTGCCCTGGTTAAGAGATTTATGCGGGACGCCTTGCAGCAACATTCTCTACATGCGCTCCAAGAGTCTTTTCAGTGACTTAAATAACAGGGCACTTCGAAACATGCATAGTGGACTTGCTGTTATGATCCACTTTGATTTTTCTCCTGTCGCCTTTTTTTGTGCCACCAGTCTCGAACCTTTTAAGTTCTAGTTCGTATACCCAATGAGGGTTGCAGAACAGTAACTCGTGTGTGCGATTAGTCGAATAGGTGCAAAGTCCATGATGGACACATAGTCCCTTATTCGTCTGGTGGGTGGCCTATCGTATGACACCCCCACCCAAGTCATGGATTCCATGACCTTCACTATGTAAGGGTCACAGCCGTAGGGTCGAGTCACAGACTTGGGCTGGGACTCCGGCTTGGAGGTATGGGTGGAGGGGGGTGGCCCACCACATGGGGGTGCGGGGTGACGACCATGACACTATGGTTTTAACTGGGCTATGATGAAGTTGTTAACTGTGGTATGGTTTTTCAAGTAGAACTAAATGTATCATGATGTCCAAGTCACGGTTAGCAGTAGTTTATATAATTAGAAATTACATCGTTCGAAGTGTTAGTGATGGCCATGACACATATGTCTGAGTGCTACTAGGTGAAATTGAGGCATTGACACACTTTCCGAGTGTTATGTGAAATAGACATGTGCCATACACACTTTTCAAGTGCTAGGTGAAATAGACCCGTGCCATACACACTTTCCCAGTGCTAGGTGAAATAGACTTATGCCATCAACACTTTCCGAGTGGCAGGTGAAAGTGACGACACATGTTCTGAGGGCTTGGTGAAAGTGACCCGTGCCTCACATGAGATTCTTGCTTCAGTGGCATTCCCTATTTCGGTGAATGCATCGCAAGACACTTGAAAGTGTAAATTTTCAAGTAGATCAATATTGGATTTTTCCTATATTTTGATGAAGACAGGAATTTAGTGAAAGCTTGAATATGACTCAACAAGTCAACATGTCGTGGACTCAAGGGTTTCATATCTAGACTAGGTTCTTTGATAGAGTTATTTTTAGAAGTCTAAGATGTGTGCCATAGATATTGAATTTAGGTTAGGTAAACCTAGATGCAATTCTCACAAGCCTTAAAAGTAATCATTTCATTTACATGAGACAGTCCATCTAGATCACTATATGTTCATGCATTAATCATACATGTTACTTGTGCATCTTAGGCATAATATATCTGTAAAACATGTATAGTTGATAAGCATAAAATATAGGTTATTTACCATTTAATCAATAAGCTAAAAATGTGCGAGTTAATCAATTAAGAGATGTGTTAATCGATTAACGTGATTACGGTTCCAAAAGAAAACTGAAAACCATAAAACAGTTATTCCCAACAACTTGTTATTCGATTAAATAGGTAATGTATCGATTAAATGAGACTCAGAATTGTATTCTATAAAGTCTGTGAATTCAGAACGTGTACCACATCGTATCATTCAGTTTTAGAAATTGCTAGGTGCATATTTTCGTGCTTAATTGTATCCTATTGGCAGAGTGAAATGCATTGTGAGATTGTGAGAGATAGTACCATGCTTAGGCTTTAATTGTGATCAAATTGCATGTGGTTTATATGTTAAACATTCCTATCTTTTCTTGCATGTTTTCTTGCATTTCTTTAAGAGAATTTTAGGGTATAAATTATGTGTTTCTGCATCTTCATAAACTCATACATATTCATATTATCTTGTGAGTTTTGTATATGGGTTTTAGTTGATTTTTTAATTGTAATATTTTAAGCAAAAGTGTGCTTTATAAAACTAAGTTTTGTATATTGTTTTGTAATAAGGGAATTTGTCTCTTGTTGTCTTATCACCTAAGAGATTTGGTGTGTCTTCACCAAGACTTAGAGGTCTTGAGTTTAGAACGAGTTCTTGGATGGGGCTAGATCGCAAGAAAGGTTTTCTTAGGCGATTAAGAGAGTCAAACCAAGAAATTGGGTTCTTGGATTCAAGAAGGATGTGTCTAAGTGTTGTATTGGAAGTTTACATGTAACTATACATTCTGTTCAATATTAGTGAAGAAAAATCTTCCGAGATCAGAAGGAGAGGCTTGGATGTAGTTTTCAAGTGGACCCGCGAACGAACGAGGATAAAATTCCCTGTTCCAGGCTTTTTCTTTCCCTTATCTCTTTACATTTCAAGTCTTATTATTGCATGATATTGGCTGATATTTTGGATACTGTTAGGTTGCTATATCTTGTTTAATTTAGTATAAAAATATCAACTTTATCTGTTCTTGAACGTCGGTGACTTGCTGTGCAAGAAGCCATTCTACATTTGGTTGTTTTGTATGTGTTAATCGATTAAGGCATACATTTAATCGATTAAAAAGGGCTTTTTCCAGAATAGGGCTTTGGTGCGAAAAGCAGAAATTGATAATCGCGACACCTATTCAACTCCCCCCTTCTATGTGTGTTTTGTCCACTGATACCTAACAAGTAGTATCAGAGCAAGTACGACGTGCTAGCTCAACCATATACGCGTGATGCTAAAGGGAAATCAAATGGGTTCCACCAACCCCTTTGGTGGTGATGGGGCATCCATTAATCGCCCTCCCGTATTCAGTGGCGAAGGTTATGCCTACTAGAAAGTGTTAAGTATCATTGACAGAATACACCTAGAAGGGGGGGGGGGGGAATATGTGTCGCGATTCCCACTTACCGTTGTTCGCACCAAAGCCATATTCTGGAAAATCACCCAGTTAATCGATTAAAGAACTGCCTTAATCGACTAAATCGCACTTAATAGAGAGTTGTTGAATGGCTCGATTACACAACCACTTAGAAATTATACAAAATGATATAGTAGATATATTTGAACATAAATGATCTTTACATGGCATTGATACTATATTCACATTACCAGCTACAATGTGCAATTAAAAACAACTTAAAACAATAAAAAGATAAGGGTAAGAAACAACCTGCAACAAGGTTTTTATACTGGTTCGTTTTGCAGTTCACTGTAAAACTACATCCAATCCTCCCTTCCGACACAAAATAGTTCAAATATTACAATTGAGAACAAGCTATAAACCGTATACAAATGTCATAAATTATTATGAATATGTATATGATCATAATCATAAAGAACATGTAATTTCTACCCTAAGAAATCTCTAAAAGAATTTAAAGAATCATGCAAGAAATATAGAATGATTAACACATTTAATCACATGCAATGGATGACATTTTAAATCCTAAGCATGATGCTATCTCTCACTAATCTCACATGCAATTCTCTCTACCTATATAACATACAATGAGCACGAAAATATGCAACTTAGCAATTCTAAGAATGAATATATGAAGCATGGTGTAAAAACACAGTTTATATAGAAAAGTTGTTTTATGCCTAGTTAATCGATTAAGTGCCTTGTTAATCGATTAACTGGCTGTTTAGAATAACTGAATTCTATTTTTCAGTTATCTGTTGAAACTGATTAAAACTGTTTTCACGTCAATCGATTAAAGTCTTACTTAATTGATTAACTATACATGTTTTTACCATTATGTTATGCCTAAGATGCACAAATAACATGTATGATTAATGCATGAATAAATAATTATCTAGATGGCATGTCTCATGTGAATTATATGATAGTTTTTAGAACTTGTGAGATTTGCATCTAGGTTTACCTAACCTAGACTCAATAACTAAGACACATATCTAAGACTCTAGTTTAGACAAGAAACTCTTGAATCTTTGGCATGTTGATTTGTTGAGATATCTTTAAGCTTTCACTAATTACTCTGTCTTCCTCAAAACATAGGCAAGCTAAGTGCTATCTTGACACTTTTCACTTTCAGTCTCCTGCTTTTTGATTATGACAAACTCAACACCAAATTTTTTTTTCATGTGTAGCTTGAAGATGGTCACCAAATGCATGATTGTTAATTTCAAAGTTAAAGTGCATAGCTAGACAACGGAAGCTAAATTTTATTTTACAACCTGCACACATCAAACAACAAAACAACGTTCCTCCCCCTTTTGACATTATCAAAAAGATAAACTAAATGAAATTTTGGTCAAAAGTAAGAAGAGATATGAAGTGAAATTAAACTGTAATTAATCAATTAATATTGGGAATGTAATTAATCAATCAGTTGATGAAAAAATTGAACACGTGCACAAATTGATTTGCATTTAATCCATCAAGACAGATGGATAATCGATTAAAACAACAGAATACAACAATATGACAGATTTAATGGTATGGAAGGTTAAACCTGAACTAATCAAGCATGAAATGATCAAGCATTTATATTATAGCAATTCAAACAGCAGGCTCAATCAAACATAAAAGATACATATAACCAAACATGATCAAGGACAATTAAACATGTAATCATACTATATTTGACATAGATAGGAATGTTATGTAAGCAAATTAAAACCAAAATAGTAACGATTTAAGTTCAAATGGCATGCATATCAAGTCACAATAGTGCATCAAAAGTAGATAGTTAGAGTTACAATCCAAAAAGCATAGAGAAAATATGTCTCAAAATTACAAAGCAGCATAAATCCTGAAAATTAGCCATATAGAAGAACTAAACCTAAGGAAATCTAAGGTCTAAGAACTTCTAATCTAGGGAAGCAGAGGAGGATCTCTGTCATCAGGTACGGTCAGACTACTATCACCCTGGATGAGGAATATTAACTTCTCAAATTCTACACAAAATCTCTCATTTAGTGCCTCAACAGTGTTCTGAACAAAGCTCCTCATAGCCTAATAGTGGTTGTCGATGTAGGCAACCTGACGCTCCTCAAATTGTTTATATGTTATGCTTATCAACTATACATGTTTTACCATTATGTTATGCCTAAGATGCAAAAATAACATGTATGACTAATGCATGAACAAATAATTAGCTAAATGGCATGTCTCATGAAAATGATATGATAGTTTTTAGAACTTGTGATATTTGCATCTAGGTTTACCTATCCTAGACTCAATAACTAAGACACATATCTAAGACTCTAGTTTACATATGAAGCTCTTGAATCTATGGCATGTTGATTTGTTGAGATATCTTTAAGCTTTCACTAATTCCTTTGTCTACATGAAAACATAGGCAAGCTAATTGTTATCTTGACACTTTGCACTTTCAGAAAGTTCGAATGAAAATATTCATATAAGTCAATGACTCGGATATTTGAGAATCTGTGGTCAACGGGCCTTTCGTTCCAATACATCTAGTGGACGAGGAATCGACAGAAAAACCCAAGAGTTTATAGATCGAAGATGAGCGTAAAAAGGTTCTATACAACCTACATGCTAAAAACATCATCACATCGGCCATATCATATGTTGAATTCTTTCAGGTTTCGCAATGTCAAAGTGCCAAGGAAATATGGGACACTTTACAAGTGACTCAAGAAAGTAATAGCGAAGTCAAGCATGCTAGGATAAATGCCCTGACACATGAGTACGAGCTGTTTCGTATGTTGTCGAGTGAATCTATCGGTGACATGCAAAAAAGATTCACACATATGGTAAGCCACTTAGTTGCTCTGTAAGACTGAGATTGCAACTAAGAGGGGGGGAGGGGTGAATTAGTTGACTTAAAATTATGGCCATTTTTTCTGCAAAATCAAGAGTTAAAGTACATCGTTAAATATATGCATAAATTAAACAAGTAACTAATCAAAGAGATAAGGGCGAAGAGAATACACAAGGATTTTCATATTGGTTCACCTTCTTGTCCACCGAAGGCTACATCCAATGTACGTTACACACTCTATGTACGTTACACACTCCCTAATCCTTATTCACTCTTGGAAAGAAACCTTTCCAAGTGATTCTAATCCCTTTCTTATCACACCCGTGTGAAAGAAAGTATTCTGCAATAATAATGAAGAATGTACAACAATGGCGGAATTGCCTTTACAAGTTTGAAAGTAATGTAACTTGCAATCCAATCAACTCTTTGGTAAACTTGAAACACTTTACTTTAAGAAACTTCAGAAAAATCAACTTTCAAAGTTTAAGAACTAGTTGCCAAAAGTGCAGAAAATAATTTCAGAATGTGTATAAGAGCTTTTCAAATTTATACGAGAGTTGTCTGTTTGTGTTGTGAGATTCAATGCCTTTAAATAGACTTTCCAATCACCCATAGTGCCTCTACGAAAAGGTAGGCATGGATTGGAGTGAAGACATTTCGTTTGGGATATGAAATCCATTGCAACAGCACTCAGTAATCGATTACAACCAGTGGGTAATCGATTACCCAAACGCTCTGTCCACTGGGCATTTAAATTCGATTTAGATTAATGGATTATAACATATGGGTAATCGGTTACTCAACTTTATTAAAACTTGTAATTTGTTACTAAAAGACAATAATGGATTACTCTGATCAACTTTAAGTTGGATAACTCTTTTCTCTTACAAGTAACGAGTTACTTAGATGCAGTAACCCATTACATACTATTTTTGAAAATTGTTTGAAGTATATTGAAGTGTTTCAGTTTTCTTTTAAAAATAGTTTGAGCATTAGTACTATCGTATATTCAAGAGTATAGGATAGAAGTTCCTTTTAGACTTAGACTAATTTGTCTTGAAGCTTTGCCCTCTTTATCTTCATAAGTATTCTTCCTTTTCTTCTTTTTGGTGATGTTGGTGTCTTCATCAAAACCGTTCCAAGGTCAAGAGAAAAGATCTTCTTCACAATATCCCTTTTTTTATGATGACAAACCAATATCTTCTTTAAGAATGTAGTTTTCTGAGAGCAGCATACTTTGAGATATGTTGAGATGACTTGAGTATGCTCCCCCTATTTTCTATGCTCCCCCTTTCATTTGGAGTTATGTGCCTGAAAGATTTTAAACAGAATATACACTCTCCCAACTTTGTCCCCCTTTTGACGTCATCAAAAAGTAGAAAAGCCAAGAGTTTCCATCATAATATATATATATATACAACATACATATTCATAAGATATAAAACGACTATCGCAATGCATATCATAAAAACATATATGTTCAAATATTTGATCACAAGTAACAACAAAATAACATAAAGAAAATTTTGTCTGAAAATATGAAATGATTACAACTAGAAAATCAGTAAATTGTTCAGAGACATGCATCAAAACAAACAGAAATCCTAGACATAATCTAAGACTCAAGCTTAGAGCTTTCTTCATCAACGTCCATGCTACTCAGCTTAAAAGAGAGACGATGAAGTTCAAACTGGATTTATTGATTCAGAGTATCAAAGGTATTCATCTGGTTAGTGATGTAGCCTCAAAGAGAAAGCAACTCGTCCATAATCATCTGATTGGAAGGCATGACAGCAGATAAGGAAGATTGAGCATGAAACTTAGAAGGTCGAGGTTTAGGAGGGTTAGGATTGGTAGGTTTTGATTGATCAGTAGGTGCATTCGGTCTATCAGATTGATGCTTATAGGTGCAACGATCAATAGGACCTTAGTTTCCCCATTAGTAGAAACACTAAAATGTTCATGAATATTGGTTATGAAAATTGCATAGGGCAAGGGGCTTTGATTTCCTCGAACATTCCACATTTGTCTCATTATCATCTGAGTCCAATTGATTTTGATGTTAAACTTCATAGTGTACATTAATTGGAGTTCTATGTCACTAATTTGAGAATGGTTTGAAAATTTTGGCAAAATGGCATAGCTCACAAAATAATGAAGCAAACGATCTTCAAGTTTGAGATATCCAACAGATATGATATCCCTATTTTTAATAGTCTCACCAAAACCTTGTTGCTTACACATTTCTATTTCCTCTTTAGAAATTCTACACTGAGAGTGGTAGAAATCCTTTCGATCATAATTATCTCATTCACATACAAGGTTGAAACCTGTTATGCTACCTTGATAGGGTATGTTACAGAACAATGAACTAAAAGTTTTCAAATCCAAAACAATGTCTTTTCCTTTCGCATAGGAAGTAAGACGATTTTTCCGAAAGTTCATGTTACAATAAAATACTCGAACAAGTTTAGGATAAATGACGTTAGTTTCACAACAGAAGTCAAAAAAATTTTGTTGCCATAAAATATAAGGAAAAGTAAAATTTTCAAACTCAAAATTCCCTTCATTACCGTATTTCGGAGTAAGATTACTCCACCGTGAAAGTGCTCCTCAAAGACTTTACGTTGCTCATCATTAGCAAGGAGTCTTGTCAAATCCAGAGGGTTAGACTCCAAATATGAAGTTCATTGGTTCCTTTGATTCACATTTGTGCGTTGCTTCTTTGATCTAGAAGAGGAAGCCATGGATTGTGGTTTTTGAGCTTTTAGGTTTTTGGTTTTTGGAGATTTGGGGTTTTTTGATTTAAGCCACTAAACACGAAAATGATGGTGAAGAAGTGTTTAGAGATGAAAATGTGATATGAATAGACACAAAAATCACCCAAAACGTATCAAAAACGAAGATTTTAGAGATTGATGAAGTTGAACACGAGAGAAAACGAGTTTGAAAAAATGCAGAAAAATCACATATATAACTGCATAGAGTAATCGGTTACTCACTTTGAGTAATCGGTTACTCAAAATTTTAAAAATTTAAAAATTTTCAAACAGCAGCTTTGAGCAATCTTACACACCCCGAGTAATCGGTTACTGAAACACGATGTTCAACCTTTTAATCGATTACTCTTCAGTGTAATCGACTACTGACCCCAGAAAAACTTAATTTTAGGCATATTTATGCTATGGAAATGATTTTTTATCCAAAATTTGAATTTTTTAAACATCAATAAACACTTTTAAGTACAAGTAGGCATGAAATAAATATGATGAAGCACACATATAATCATATAATCATGTTAAGATAGATAAGCTTCATAGAGAATGTCGAATTCTCGTCTAATTTTATAAAAAAAGGTTCTTTAGCCAGTGGTTTAGTGAAAATATCTGCTAGTTGGTTATGAGTATCAACGAATTCTACAATCACATCTTTCTTTTGGACATGGTCCCTAAGGAAGTGATGCCTTATATCTATGTATTTGGTTCTAGAATGCATAACTAGATTCTGTGTGAGGTTTATAGCACTAGTATTTTCACATCTTAGAGAAGTGCAGCCTAAGTCTAAGCCATAATCTCGTAATTGTTGTTTAAGCCACAACACTTGGGCACAACAAATGTTTGTTGCTATATATTCTGCTTCAGCAGTGCTTAGAGCAACACATGCTTGTTTATTGCAAGGCCAAGAGACTAAAGCATTTCCTAAAATGTGACAAGTATCACTTGTACTTTTCCTCTCAATTTTGCATCCAGCAAAATCTGAATCTGAATAACCAACCAAATCACATATACTTTCTTTTGGATAGTACAACCCAACGTCAGTTGTTCCTTTAAGATATTTCATGATCCTCTTAACAGCAACTAAGTGTGATTCTTTTGGTGTAGATTGATAACGAGCACACAGACATACACTAAACATGATATTAGGTCTACTAGTAGTTAAATATAAAAGAGATCCAATCATACCTCGATACTTTGATATTTGAATACATTTTCTAGCTTCGTCTGTATCGATGTACGTACTAGATCCCATAAGAGTAGCTATTGGCTTGCAGTCATCCATATCGAATATTTTCAGCACATCTCTACAATGCGTGGATTGACTTACAAAAATGCCCTTATCAAGTTGTTTGATTTGTAATCCAAGGAAGTAATTCAACTTCCCCATCATCGACATTTCAAACTCTCCTTGCATCATTTTGCCAAAAATCACTACACAAAACTTCTTTAGTACAACCAAAAATAATATCATCTACATAAATTTGAACAAGAAGAGTATGATGATTTATTTTCTTTATAAAGAGTGTAGTGTCGACCTTCCCTTTGGTGAATCCTTTTTCAAGTAAAAAATTGGTTAGACGATCATACCATGCACGTGGAGCTTGCTTCAAGCCATAGAGAGCTTTCTTTAATTTGTAACATGAGAAGGATGTTTGTAATCTTCAAAACCAGGAGTTTGTTCTACAAACACTTCTTCTTGAATATATCCATTCAGAAAAGTATTCTTTACGTCCATTTAATATAGCTGAAAATTTAAAGAACAGGCATATGCAAGCAATAGCCTAATAGCTTCAAGTCTAGCAACTAGAGCAAAGGTTTCATCAAATTATATACCTTCTTCTTGGTTGTATCCTTGGGCTACTAGTCTAGCTTTATTTCTAATAATAATACCATTTTCATCAGATTTATTTCAAAATACTCAACGAGTTCATATGACATGCCTATTTTTAGGTATGGGAACAAGTTATCAAACTTCCTTTCTCTCAAACTAGTTTAACTCTTCTTGCATTGTAAGAATCCAGTGTTCATCCTCGATTGCATCATCAATGTTGGAGGGCTCTATTTGAGAAATGAAAGCAATGTTTGGACAAGCATTTTCTAGCATTAAAAGAGTAGTGACACCCTTACTTATATCACTAATAATGTTGTCAATAGGATGATCTCGATGGGTTCACCATTGTTTTGGTAAATCATAGTGAATATTCTCTTCTTGATGAGATAGATCATCATCCATTTTCAAATGCTCAGAATTAGTTGTAGAATCATTTATCGAAATTTCCTTAGCATGAGAACTTGGCAAGTCCTCTTCATCAAAGGTTAACCCATCCTTTATAATAGGATTGGTTTCATCAAAATATACATGAACGAATTCTTCCATTACTAGAGTTCTTTTATTAAAAGCTCTATAAGCTTTACTCGTAATAGAGTAGCCTAGGAAGATACCTTCATCAACTTTTGCATCAAACTTGTATATGTTATCCTTACCATTATTTAAAACAAAGCATTTACAACCAAATACATGGAAATGAGAAATGTTTGGTTTTCTACCTTTAAAGAGTTCATATGGGGTTATCTTAAGAATTGGTCTTGTAAGAACTCGGTCTGAAACATAACATACAATACTTACTGCATCAGCCCAGAAATATTTTGGGAGGTTAGTTTCATTCAACATTGTACAAGCCAGTTCTTCTAAAGACTGATTCTTTCTCTCTACAACACCATTTTGTTGTGGTGTTCTAGGAGCATAAAAATTGTGATGGATACTAAGATCATCACAGAATTCTTCAAATGAAGAGTTTTGAAATTCTCCCATGATCATTTCTTATAGCAGCGATTTTTAGTGATTTTTCATTCTGAACTCTTTTAGCATAAATGCTAAAGGCTAAGAATGCCTCATTCTTATGAAGTAAGAATAGAGTCCAAGTGTATCTCAAAAAATCGTCTACTATAACAAGAGCACAGTAGTTACCAACATAACTTTTTGTCCTTGAGGGGCCAAATAAGTCTATGTGTAGTAACTGCGATGGTCTATCAGAAGAAACCATATGCATAGATTTAAAAGAAGTTTTTGTTTGTTTACCCATTTGACAAGCACTACATAGTTTGTCTTTAACAAACTTCATTTTGGGTAAACTAACTACTAACTCTTTCTTTATAAGTTTGTTCAAATGCGTCCATATGTATATGAGCAATTCTTCTATGCCAAAGCCATGCATCATGATTATCATTTGCAGCTAAACATGTTATTGGTAAAGAAAAGTCTATGTCAATGATATATATATTAATTATCCTCTTAGCAATGAGTTTAGATTTTTGAGAATTCTTACTTTCAATGATGCACTTATCTGGGTAGAACATCACATGGAAGCCTTTGTCGCATAATTGACTTATGTTTAGAAGATTGTGCTTGAGCCCTTCAACATATAATACACCTTCTATGGTTGTTGAGGGTGGCTTACTAATTCTACGAACTCCAAGTATTTTTCCCATGTTGTTATAAACATATGTGACATAGCCTTTGTCCCTTGGAGTGAGGACAGAGAACTTGTTTCTATCGCTCGTCATGTGTTTTGAGCAGCCGCTATCCAAGTACCATAAGTTGCAGGCGTCTCTCAAATTTTCCTGCAAAACAATTTAAATTTTTTTAGGTACCCCATATTCTTTGGGTCCTATACAGTTAGTACCTTTCTCAACCCATCTAAAATGACCTAGGGGTACACCATATTTTCTAATTTTACAAGTATTTGGTGTATGTCCATGGTTTTTGCAATATGTACATGTGGGTTGATGTTCATGTATCCTAGATTTATTTTTACTATTTTTAAATGCATGGATACCTTATTTTTCAAAGTTTATCTTAGTTGAGATACTTTGTTTCTTAGAACCATTGCTATTTGAATAGCCAAGACCTCTTCAGTCTGTTGAGTGTCCTTGATCATTAATGATCTTTTCTAAACTTTTACTACTCTTATTCATCTTATTAAGTTCAAGATTTAAAGTTGAAACTTTATTTTCAAGTTTTTTGTTTTACAAACATATTTGTGAGTTTAAAATATTCATCATACAAGTCATTCAATGTAGTTTGTAATTTAGAAGAATATAGTTGATTATTTTTTACCTCTTCATCATCTGAATCATGAGATGCCATCAATGAAAGATGTGCTTGTTCTTCATTTTCTTGTTCAGAAGCGGAACTGGTATCATTATCTTCCAAAGCAATGTAGGTTCTCCATCTAGTCCTCATTTTGTTATTCCCTCTGAAGGACTTTTTTTCAAGTTTGGACAGTCCATCTTCATATGTCCAGGCTTGCCACATTCGAAGCATGTGAAATTTTGGTTTGAAGTGGAGGTGTCATTGTTTTTAGTGAATTTCCTTATTTGTCCAGTTTTACCACTTTTGTTCATTTTAAGGAACTTGCTGAATTTCTTTACAAGAAGACTCATGTCTTCCATTTCTTCCTTGTCAAACTCATCTTCTGATTATTCATATTTGTCTACTTTCGCCTTGAGAAATATTCTTCTTTTTATTTTCTTGCTCTTCATGTTGGTCAAGTTGGCTGAGTTCTAATTCATGTTCCTGCAATTTACCAAACAAAGCAGCCAAAGACATTTTCGATAAACTTCTCTTTTCAGAAATGGTTGTTACCTTGGGTTGCCATGTTCTGGTGAGTGATCTTAGAACCTTCAAGTTCAAGTCATTGATTGATAGTATCTTACCAAGAGCAATAAGATGATTTGTAAGAGGAGTAAACCTCTTTTGAAGATCCAAAATTTTCTCTCCAGATTTCGAACGAAACATTTCATATTCCTGGGAAAGAGTGTAGGGTCTTGATCTTTTCACCTCCTCTGTTCCTTCATGTGTTGTCTCTAGAGTATCCCACATTTCTTTGGCAGATTTGTAGTTTGATAATCTAAAGCATTCGTCTATGCCAAGTGATGATATGAGGATGTTCTTTGCTTTGAGATCATACTACACCTTCTTTTTATCTTCATCATTCCTTGAAGATTTGGGTTTTACTTCTCTTACACTGTTGATTATGGTGAAGGATTCATATGGTCCTTCTTCAATTGCATTCCGTATGTCCAACTCTTGAGATTCTATGAAGATCCTCATTCTGATTTTCCAAAAGTCATAGCACTATCCAACAAAGCTTGGAGGGCGGTTGATGTTGGAACCTTCTCCTAGGAAAGATCTTGAGGCCATCTTTGGTATAGGATCAGATTTGAGAATAACTTACTCAAAAATAGCTCTAGTGCCAATTGTAAGACTGAGATTGCAACTAAGAGGGGGATGAATTAGTTGACTTAAAATTATGGCTAATTTTTCTGCAAAATCAAGAGTTAAACTGCAGCGCAAAATATATGCAGAAATTAAACGAGTAAATAATCAAAGAGATAAGAGATAAGAGAATACACAAGGATTTTTATATTGGTTCACCTTCTTGTCCACTGAAGGCTACATCCAGTACTCTTGCAGCACAAGAGATTAGTCCACTAAAGATTATGAGTTGCAATTACAATATCTCACTCCGAGATCTCTATGTACCTTACACACTCCCTAATCCATATTCACTCTTGAAAAAAAACCTTGACAATGATTCTAATCCCTTTTCTTATCACACCCTTGTGAAAGAAAGTATTCTGCAATAATAATGAAGAATGTACAATAATGGCGGAATTGCCTTTACAAGTTTGAAAGTAATTTAACTTGCAATCCAATCAACTCTTTTGTATACTTAGTAATAATGCTCTTTATAAGTTGGTAAACTTGTAACACTTTAATTTAAGCAACTTCAGAAAAATCAACTTTGAAAGTTTAAGAACTAGTTGCGAAAAGTGCAGAAAATAATTTCAGAATGTGTGTATGAGCTTTTGAAATTTGTATGAGAGTTGTGTGTTTTTGTTATGAGATTCAATGCCTTTAAATAGACTTTCCAATCACCCATAGTGCCTCTACGAAAAGGTAGGAATGGATTGGAGTGAAGACATTTCGTTTGGGATGAAAATCTTTCATTTTGAAATCTGAAATCTGATGCAATAGCACTCAGTAATCAATTAAACCAGTAGGTAATCGATTACTCGCACGTTCTTTCCATTGGTCATTTAAATTCAATTTAGAGTAATCGATTATAGAAAGTGGGTAATTGGTTACTCAACTTTATTAAAACTAGTAATATGTTACTCAAACACAGAAATGGATTACTCTGATCAGTTTTAAGTTGGATAACTCTTTTCTCACACAGGTAACCTATTACTTAGATGCAGTAACCCGTTACACAATATTTTTTGAAAATTGTTTTAAGTATTTTGAAGTGTTTCAATTTTCTTTTAAAAATAATAGTTTGAGCATTACTACTATTGTATATTCAAGAGTATAGGATAGCAGTACCTATTTAGACTTAGACTAATTTGTCTTGAAGCTTTGTCTTCTTTGTCTTCATAAGTATTCTTCCATTTCTTCTTTTAGGTTATGTTGGTGTCTTCATCAAAACCGTGTCAAGGTCAGGAGCAAATATCTTCTTCACATGCTCTAGATAAATATTTCACCAAAGGAGAACTAACTAATAAATTTTTGCATTGTCTTGATAGGAGGTGACAACCTAAAGTTACAGCTATCATGGAATCCACGGATCTTGACTCCAAGCCTTTGGCAACACTATTTGGAAAGCTTCAAGAGCACGAGATGGAACTAGGGCACTTGAAGATGCAAGGAATCAGACCGCAAAAGGAATGGCATATCTCTTAAAGGAACAACGTCTCAACCTACTGAAGAGAATGAAGATGTTGAGTCTAATTCAGATATTGATGATGAAACGGTGAGCCTTCTTGTACGAAAATTCAGGATGTTCTTCAAGAAAGGAGGCTTTAAAAATTTTCAGAAGAAAGAAGCGCGTGAATCAACTCGAAAAGGCAAAGGTAATACAGAGCGCTTCACTTGCCACGAGTGTGGTAAGCTAGGACACATGAGATTTCAATGTTCTACTTATCTCAAGAAAGTTGATTCGAAGAAGAGCACTCCTCGGGACTTCAAGTCAAAGAAAGCCTACATTTGTCTGGGACGCACTAGAGGAGTATACGACGTCAAGCACCTCAAATGAGGAGGAGACTGCTAAGCAATGCCTAATGACCAGAACAAATGAAGCTTGCGACTCAAATAATTCAAAGGAGACTAATAATGAGGTATACTCTAACACCTCATCATCTTCTGATGACTCACCTCCTTATGAGGACTTATATAATGCTTATGTCGAATTGCATGAGGAATTAAATATATTAGATAGGATTAGTGCCGATAGAAAACACGTAATCCTTCTAAATGAAGAGAAAATAGTCCTATTACAGAAAGAATTACACGAGTTGAAACATGAGAATGAAACCTTAGATCTAATATTTTCTTGTAATACATGTGATGGCTCAAATGATAAATTATGTCAATCAACTATCTGTGAGTCGTGCGAGACTTTGAGAAATGAAAATTTGAAACTTAATGAAAAACTCACAAAACTCAAAGAGAGTCAGAACAAACTAAACACTATGCTTAGTCAAACTAGAACCGTTTATGACCATACTGGATTAGGGTATATCCCCCCTTCGCGTAGGAAACGACCATATAGGAAACCTGTAACTCGACCAAATAAAAAGTTTTATAATAAGAAAGTTTCTACATGTTTCTATTGTGGCACTCATGGCCACACTTCCTACTTTTGTTATATCAGAAAGTATGGTGTGTCGAGTGGCGTATACGCGTGGATGAAAAAGGGAGATAACTCCCTGGTTACTAACAGAAAAGGACCCAATATAAATTGGGCACCGAAAGAAGCAAGTGATCTATTTTGCAGGTATGTCTACGAGCACATGGGCATCATTGGTATCTTGATAGTAGGTGTTCGAGGCATATGACTGGTGATAGATCGAAATTCCTAGATCTACCATTAAAGGAAAAAGGTTTTGTCACGTATGGAGACAAAAACAAAGGGAAGATACTTGGCACCAGGGCAATTGGAAAATCAACTCAAGTAGTGATCGACAATGTACTATACGTTGAAGGACTAGAGTACAATCTATTGAGTATCAACCAACTTTGCAACAAACGTAATCATATATCTTTCGACTCTGAATGTTGTATAATTCGTGACAATTTATCTAATAAGGTTAAGTTTGTCGGATATCGTATTATTCACATCTATATGGTTAACCTGGAGGATGTCACGACACTATTTTCAAAATATTTTATATCTAAGGAAGATGATATTTGGCTTTGGCATAGGCGCGTCGCTCATATTCATGTAAAGCATCTAGATAAATTATCTAAAAATGATTTGGTTGAAGGACTACCAAAACTAGATTTTAGAAATCAGGAAACTTGTGACACTTGTCAAAAGTGTAAACAAGTTAAAAACTCTTTCGGTTAAAAGAATGTAATATCCACAACAAGACCACTCGAGCTTCTCCATATGGACTTGTTTGGACCATAATAGATTATGAGTTTTGGTGGTAGCTTCTACGCCTTAGTAATTGTTGATGATTTTTCTAGATTCACATGGACACTATTTTTATCTTCTAAGAGTGATGCATTCAAATCTTTCAAAAACCTGGCCAAACAAATCCAAAATTAGTTCAATCTTAAAATTGTATACATTTGATCTGATCATAGTGGCGAGTTTGAAAACCACCAGTTTGATAAATTTTGTAATAAACATGGTATCATGCATCAGTTCTCGGCTCCTTGTAATCCTCTACAAAATGGAATTGTTGAGAGGAAAAATTGAGTTCTAGAGGAGCTTGCTAGAACCATGCTGAACGAAAGCAAGGTTCCTAAGTACTTCTGGGCAAATGCAGTGCATACTGCTTGCTATGTAATAAATCGTATACTCTTGAAGCCTACTTTTTTGAAAACTCCACATGAACTTTTAAAAGGTCGAAAACCGAATATTGCTCAATTTCATGCTTTCGGATGTAAATTTTTTACTTTAAATAATGGAAAAAGAGGATTAGGAAATTTTGAGTCAAAAGTGGATGAGGGAATATTTTTTGGGGTATTCGTTACATAGTAGAGCTTATTGAGTGTTTAATAAATATTCAATGCAAGTAGAAGAGTCTGTACATGTTCATTTTAATGAATCTTCTCCAAAAGAGAAGAGAAAGGTATTTTCTGATGATGTTGCAGGTGCTTTAGAAGAAGCATACTCTAAGGGCATGGACCAGGACAAAGAAGAAGAGCAGAGCAAATTGTCCATGATGAGTATTAGGACTTGCCGATTGTGTGTAAGACCAAGAAAGATCATCCACTTGATAAAGTTATAGGTGATATCTCTATGGGAGTGGTTTCCCATAGTTCTTTATGAAATTTCTGTAACTTCGTTGCTTTAGTATCTCTGATCGAGCCAAAGACCATCGATGAGGCCATTGAGGTTGTGCACTAGTGCTAAACATACCTAAAATTCATACACTTTTATGGCACTTATCTTAAGCATAATTGAGAAAAACCAACTCAAAACAACACTTTTTGTATAAAATATCACAATCTTGTATATTTGTGTGTGTATTTCTTTTTTATGTATTTTGTAGGATTTAGATTGAAGAAAAGAAGAGAAAAAAGGCTCATGGTCAAAAAGAAAAAGAAGTCAAAAACCAAGGTGCTCAACCAGGCAGCTAAGCGTGGACCAAGCCACGCTAAGCTGACCTGGACACTAGCCTGGCCTAGACCAAGCTCCTCAAGCAAGCAGTTTAGCGGACCTTCTTGGCCGCTCAACCTAGCACCAGTCTAGTCCTAGCACGGTCAGAAATCAGCTTGACACTGTCAGACACAAGCTAGGCACATGCCCAAGCTTCTGAACAAGCAGCTTAGCGATCGAACAAAGTAGCTTAGCGGAGAACCAGACTCCTGACCAGATCAGCAAGCACCAGGCCACGTTCCAGTCTGCACAGTCAAAGCTATTGAACAAGCAGCTTAGCGGTGTAACAAGTGTTCTAAGTGGTGTGCACCCAGACTTGACTTAACCATCAAGCAAACCATGAAGTCACCACTTGGTCCCAAAGCCAAAAGAACATCCAACACGCTTAGTGGCCAAAGGCTACAACCAGGAGGAAGGCATCGATTATGATGAGACCTACGCTCCTGTAGCCAGATTAGAGGCCATTATGATGCTCTTATTCTTCACATCGATTATGTACTTTAAGTTCTTTCAAATGGAAGTTAAGTGTACCTTTCTGAATGGTTACATTCAAGAGGAGGTGTATGTAGATCAACCACCCGGCTTTGAAAATTTTAAATTTCTGAACCATGTATATAAACTCAAGAAGGCTCTCTATGGTCTGAAACAGGACCATAGACCTTGGTATGACAGATTGTGCTCTTTTCTTTTAGAAAAAGGGTTCGTGAAGGGTATGGTTGATACTACCCTCTTTATCTGTATATTAGATGATCATGTATTGTTAGTTCAAATGTATGTTGATGATATAATTTTCCAATCTACTAATGATATTCTTTGTAAAGAATTTTCTGAGATGATGCTGGGAGAATTTGAGATGTCGATGATCGGTGAGCTGACTTTCTTTCTCAGGCTACAAAGTAAACAAACGGAAAGTCGCATCTTCATTCATCAATCGAACAACTGCAAGGAGCTACTCAAGAAGTTCAACATGGAAAAATGTAAAGAAGCTTCTATACATATGGCGTCAGCTTACTATCTAGAAAAAGACGAAAAGGGAAAAGCTATTGAGGTAACCAAGTATCGAGGGATCATCAACTCTTTATTATATTTGACTGTGGGTCATCCTGATATTATGTTTAATGTTTGCATGTGTGCAAGATTTCAAGCATTACCTAAAGATGCACATTATAGTATTGTTAAACAAATCATGAGATATTTAAAAGGAACTATAAATATGAGATTATGGTATCCTAGGGATGCCTCACTATCCTTTCTAGGGTATTCTGATTCCGATTTTGTTGGATGTAAGTTGGATCGGAAGAGCACTAGTGGGACTTGTCACTTACTAGGCAGTTCCTTAGTAGCGTGGCATAGTAAAAAGCAAGCTTATGTTTCTTTGTCCACCGCCGAAGCGGAATACATTGTCGCTGGTGTGTGTTGCGCTCAAATCCTATGGATGACGCATCAACTTAAGGAATTTGGTCTTAATCTAGAAAAGATTCCTATCAAATGTGATAATACAAGTGCCATAAACCTATCCAAAAATCTCATCTTGCATTCGAGAACCAAGCATATAGAAATTAGGCATCACTTCTTGCGTGATCATGTTCAAAAAGGCGATTGTGTGCTTTAATTTGTTGAAACTACTAAACAATTAGCAGATATTTTCACCAAGCCCCTTTCATGATATACTTTATATGTTCTTCGAAGAGAACTTGCTTGGAATCCTTGATGAAAAATATTTTGATTAAATCATCTACCAGATTATTATTTGCTTCGCATGTTGAATGCCTTATATGCTTCAAAATGAATAATTGTTGAATGCATTCTATTCCTAATATAATTCACGATGTAGTATAATAAGCTCTATATGTATGTATGTTTGCTTAAAATAGTTAAATATAGGTTAAAAATCTATGCATGCTTTTAAAACTCAAAAACCTACTTGATTCTACAAATCTTATGTTAGTTAATCGATTAACCAAAAGTCTTAATCGATTAAAATAAGTTCTAGTAGCTAAAACTTTATTTTCAAAGAACTTTAATCGATTAACGCTTCATCTTAATCGATTACCTAAGCTTATTTTTCTAATTTCATGATTGTGTTCTCTTTGAGACATATTTTCTCTTTGCTTTTATTGGTTTGTAATAGTTACTATCTACTTGTGCTGAACTTTTATAACTTGATATGCATGATGTTGAACTTTGAATGTTACTGGTTTTTCAATCGCTTATATCATATGTTTACTTATGTCATATATAGTATGAATGTGTGTTTAATGGTTCTTGACCATGTTAATTATATGCATCTATCGTGTATGGTTAAGCCTGTTGTTTACATGCTATGATATCAATGCTTGATCATTCAATGCTTAACTAGTTATTCTATAGCCATCTATGCCATTAAAAATGTTCATTCACTATCTTTTTACCATTTAATTGATTAACACCATGTATTTAATCGATTAAGTGTCGTTAACAAGAGCATTTGTTCAAGCTTCTTAAAACTGGTTAATTAGTTAAATTCCCAAATTAATTGATTGATTATAGTTTTGTTATCACTACATAACTCTTCTTACTTTTGACTAGATTGATTAGTTTATCTTTTTAATAATGTCAAAAGGGGGAGAAAGGTTGCTTTGTTGTTCGATGTGTTTGCAGGTTGTTGTAAACATTAAAATCCAGCTTCCATGTTTTCGCTACCCACTTACATTAAGGGGGAGCAATGTGATTTAAATTTGGAATTACCAACCATGCATTATATAACCATCATCAAGTTATGCATCAAACAATATATGATGTGGAGTTTGTCATCATCAAAAAGGGGGAGATTGAAAGTGTAAATTGTCAAGTAGCGCACTTTTGGATTTTGCCTATGTTTTGATGAAGACAAGGATTTTGTGAAAGCTTGGAGATGACTCAACAAATCAACATGTCGTGGACTCAAGGGTTTCATATGTAGACTAGGTTTTTTGATGGAGTTATTTTTAGAAGTCTAAGATGTGTGCCTTAGATATTTGAGTCTATGTTAGGTAAACCTATATGCAATTCTCACAAGCCTTAAAAGTAATCATTTCATTTATATGAGACATTCCATCTATATCATTATGAATTGAAGCATTAATTATACATGTTACTTGTGCATCTTAGACATAATATATCGGTAAAACATGTATTGTTGATAAGCATAACATATAGGTTGTTTACCATTTAATTAATAAGCTGAAAATGTGCCAATTAATAGATTAAGAGATGTGTTAATTGATTAACGTGATTACGGTTCCAAAAGAAAACTGAAAACCAGAAAACAGTTATTCCCAACAAACCGTTAATCGATTAAATGGGTATTTAATTGATTCACTGGGACTCAAAATGGTTTTCTATAAAGACTGCAAATTCAAAACGTGTACCACATCATATCATTCATTTTTAGAAATTTCTAGGTGCATATTTTCGTGTTTGATTGTGTCATATAGGCATAGTGAAATGCATTATGAGATACTGAGAGATAGTACCATGCTTAGGCTTTAATTGTCATCATATTGCATGTGGTTTATATGTTACACATTCATATCTTTTCTTGCATGTTTTCTTGCATTTCTTTAAGAGAATTTTAGGGTAGAAATTATGTGTTTCTGCATCTTCATAAACTCATTCATATTCATATTATATTGTGAGTTTTGTATATGGGTTTTATTTGAGTTTTTTAATTGTAATATTTTGAGCAAAAGTGTGCTTTATAAAAATCTGTTTTGTGTACTGTTTTGTAATAAGGAAATTTTTCTCTTGGTGTCTTATCACCTAAGAGATTTGGTGTGTCTTCACCAACACTTAGAGGTCTTAAGTTTAGAACGAGTTCTTGGATGGGGCTAGATAGCAAGAAAGGTTTTCTTAGGCGATTGAGAGAGTCAAACAAGGAAAGTGGGTTCTTGGATTGAAGAAGGGAGTGAGTAAGTGTTGTATTGGAAGTTTGCATTTAACTATACATTCGGTTCAATATTAATGAATAAAAATCTCTTGGGATCAGAAGGGCAGGCCTGGATGTAGTTTTCAAGTGGACCAGCGAACGAACCAGGATAAAATTCCTTGTTGTAGGCTTTTTCTATCCCTTATCTCTTTACATTTCAAGTCTTATTATTGTATGATATTGGCTGATATTTTTGATATTGTTAGGTTGTTGTATCTAGTTTAATTCTGTATAAAAATATCTACTTTATCTGTTCTTGATTGTCGGTGACTTACTATGCAAGAACCCATACTACCTTTTGTTGTTTTGTATGTGTTAATCGATTAAGGCATACATTTAATCGATTAACTATGGCTTTTTCCAGAATAGGGCTTTGGTGCGAAAATAAGAAATTGATAATCATGACACCTATTCAACACCCCCCCTTATAGGTGTGTTTTCTCCATGGATTTTCCAAGGCTTCAAGTGTGACCAGTCCTGCACGGAAGGATGTGCACGAAGGGTCGCAAGCCCAATCATCCGGAAGTAGTGTGTTTGCGAATGGTTTTCATGGTTGAAGTCAAGTTGCGGTGGTGTAAGACGCACGAAACAGTGCTGCACGATGAAGGCTTGTGCCACGGAAATATGTGCGCACCTCGGGAAATATGTGTGCACCTAGGCGTATCTGTTGCATGTGACGCCCTAAGGGTTGAGCCACACCACGTATAGGGGTGAGCCTGTTCGTCGGAAGTGCGTTTGGGGAGGATTTGGTAGTCGGATAAATTTTGAACCTTGGTCCCTATCGATTTTGGCGGTTACCTTTTCTGTTCGCGCTCGACGAAGCGCATCCGGCGGCACCATGTGTTTCATTTGCTATCATGACATTGGCATTGCACGGAGTGGTTCGTATGGTATCGTCGAGTCTGTCCCATGGAAGGGCGCGTGAGTGGCAATTATGATGGGAGTGGTTTGTATGGTTCCATTAAACAATCAGCACACAAACCTTCCCATGTTCACCTTATGTCATTTCAGACCATCGTTCAATTATGGTTCTTGTGTTGCGTACCCGTTAAGTGGTATTCATGCGCCTCTTATGTGTCATTCCATCTAGACCCCTTTTAGAGGTTGTTGCATGATTCGAAATTGGTGTGTGTGATGTGATAGCTGTGAATTGTGATGGCTTGCGTTCTCACTCGTGTCTAGTGTTCCCTTAGATGCAGTGCATGCAACGAACACGGGATGAAGAGTATGCCTCGTTGAGTCCCTTTGATTTAACGGTTCCCTTGAATAACACTTTACCAAGGTGTCGGTCTTGCTTAACCATTTGTGGTGGAAACACTTGCATGTCGAGCAAAGTCGTTGATGGATGCTACCTGGTTGAGCCTGCCAGTAGTCATATGCTTGTCTCAAAGATTAAGCCAAGCATGTGTAAGTATGAACTAATTCAGACTGTGAAACTTCAAATGGCTCATTAAATCAGTTATAGTTTGTTTGATGGTATCTACTACTCGGATAACCGTAGTTATTCTAGAGCTAATACGTGCAACAAAACCCGACTTCTAAAAGGGATGCATTTATTAGTTAAAAGGTCGGCGAATCATCATTCAGATTTATACCCTATCAACTTTTGATGGTAGGATAGTGGCCTACCATGGTGGTGACTGGTGACGGAGAATTAGGGTTCAATTCCGTAGAGGGAGCCTGAGAAACGGCTACCACATCCAAGGAAGGTAGCATGCGCAAAAATTACCGAACCCTGACACGGAGAGGTAGTGACAATAAATAACAGTATCGGGCTCATTGAGTCTGGTAATTGGAATTAGTACAATCTAAATCTCTTAACGAGCATCCATTGGAGGGCAAGTCTAGTGCCAGCAGTAGCATTAATTCTAGCTCCAATAGCGTATATTTAAGTTGTAGCACTTAAAAAGCTCGTAATTGGACCTTGGGTTGGGTCGATCGGTCCGCCATTCGTGTGCACCGGTCGACTTGTCCCTTCTATCGGCGATGCGCTTCTGGCCTTAACTAGCCTGGTCGTGCCCCTGACGCTATTACTTTAAAGAAATTAGAGTGCTCAAAGCAAGCCTAGGCTCTGGATACATTTGCATGGAATAACACCATAAGATTCTGATCCTATTATGTTGGCCTTCGGGATCGGAGTAATGACTAACAGGGACAGTCGGGGGCCTTTTTATTTTATAGTCAGAGGTGAAATTCTTGGATTTATGAAAGACGAACAACTGCAAACGCATTTGTCAAGAATGTTTTCATTAATCAAGAACGAAAGTTGGGGGCTTAAAGACGAGCAGATAATGTCCTAGTCTCAACCATAAACGATGCCGACCAGGGATCAACGAATGTTACTTTTAGGTTTCCACTAGCACCTTATGAGAAATCAAAGTCCTTGGGTTCTGGGGAGAGTATGGTCACAAGGCTGAAACTTAAAGGAATTGACGAAAGGGCACCACCAGGAGTGGAGCCTGCGACTTAATTTGACTCAACACGGGGAAACTTACCAGGTCCAGACATAGTAAGGATTGACAGATTGAGAGCTCTTTCTTGATTCTATGAGTGGTGGTGCATAGCCGTTCTTAGTTGGTGGAGCAATTTGTCTACTTAATTCCGTCAACGAACGAGACCTCAGCCTGCTAACTAGTTATGTGGAGGTAACACTCCACGACCAGCTTCTTAGAATGACTACGGCTTTTTAGGCCACGGAAGTTTGATGCAACAATAGGTTTGAGATGCCCTTAGATGTTCTAGGCTACACGGGAGCTACACTGATGTATTCAACGACTCTATAGCCTTGGCCAACAGGCCTGGGTAATCTTTGAAATTTCATCGTGATGGGGATAGATTATTGCAATTGTTGGTCTTCAACAAGGAATTCCTAGTAAGCGCGAGTCATCATCTCGCGTTGACTACATCCCCGCCCTTTGTACATACCGCCCGTCGCTCCTACTGATTGAATGGTCCGGTGAAGTGTTCGGATTGCGGCGACATGGGCGGTTCGCTATCAACGACGTTGTAATAAGTCCACTAAACCTTATAATTTAGAGGAAGGAGAAGTTGTAATAAGGTTTTTGTAGGTGAACCTGCGGTAGGATCATTATCGACCCCGTGAATTTGTTTTACTCCTCAAGGGTGGCTAGAGGTGTTTGGCACCTCAGTCCCTCTCGTGTCAGGAGGCGCCACACCCTCTGTGGTGTCCTCCTGGTCTAATAACAAAACCCCAGCATGGAACGCGCCAAGGAAATTGAAATCATTTAGTTTGCCCCTGTCGGCCCGGAATGATGCTGGTGCGGGTGGCGTTGCGACACTCTTATCCTAAAGACTCTCGACAATGGATATATCGGCTCTTGCGTCGATGAAGAATGTAGCAAAATACAGTACTTGATGTGAATTGCATAATCCTGTGAACCATCGAGTCTTTGAACGTAAGTTGCGCCTGAAGCCATTAGGTCGAGGGCACACTTGACTGAGTGTTGCACATTGTTGCCTCGTGCCTTGGCCCCATGCTAGGAACCAAGCGGGGCGGATGGTGCAATTCACACGGTGGAGGGCGCCGTGATGGATGGTGGCTGAGCTAAAGCTCAAGACCGATCGTGCATGTCACCCCCACCAATAAGCGGAAGAAAAGAAGCATGCAGGGCTCCCCATTCAGTTTAAGCATATTAATAAGTGGAGGAAAAGAAACTAACAAGGATTCCCTTAGTAATGGCGAGCGAACCGGGAAAAGCACACCATGAGAATCGGTTGCCCTCAGTGTGTGAATTGTAGTTTGGAGAAGCGTCCTCAGCGATGGACCGGGTACATATCCCCTGGAAAGGAACGCCAGATAGAGTGAGAGCCACATCATGATCGGACCCTGCCGCACCACGAGGCGCTGTCTGCGAGTCAGGTTGTTTAGGAATGCAACCCCAATCGGGCAGTAAATTTGTCGAAGGCTAAATATTGGCGAGAGACCGATAAATAAAAAGTATCCCGAGGGAAAGATGTAAAGGACTTTGAAAAGAGAGTCAAAGAGTGCTAGAAAATGTCAGGAGGGAAGCGGATAAAGGCCGACGACGTGCCTCGGTCGGATGTCGAACAGTGAGAGTCAGTCCACCAATGGACTCGGGTCATGGACCGATGCGAATTGTGATGGAGGCCCAAGCTTGGGCTGTTGACATCCTTGTGGAGGCGTCATCATTGCGAGTGTGGTTGGAAGCACGTGCCATTTAGTGTGCTTCAGCACCTATGTGCAGCGGGCGTCGGCCTATGGGCTCCCCATTTGGCTCGTCTTGAAACAGGGACCAAGGAGTCTGACATGTGTGTGAGTCAGCAGGAAAGTAAAACCATAAGGCGTAAGGAAGCTGATTGGTGGGATCCCCTTGTGGGTTACACCGCCGACCAACCCTGATCTTATGTGAAGTGTTCGAGTGAAAGCATACATGTCGGGTCCCGAAAGATGGTGAACAATGCCTGAGCAGGGAGAAGCCAGAGGAAACTCCGGTGGAGGTGAAAGACTAATCGAATCGTCTAGTGGCAGTTTCCCTCTGAAGTTTCTATCAAGTAAAGCCAATGATTAGAGGCAACAGGGACGCAACACCCTCGACCTGTTCTCAAACTTTAAATAGGTAGGACAACGTGGCTGCTTTGTTGAGCCACGCCACACAATCGAGACCTCTAAGTGGGCCATTTTTGGTATGTAGAACTGGCGATACGATTTGAACCGGAAGTTAGGTTGCCCTTCCCAACTATGCGCTAACCTAGACCTCACAAAGGGTTGTTGGTCGATAAGACAGCATGACGATGGTCATGGAAGTTGAAATTTGCTAAAGAGTGTCTAACAACTCACCTGTCGAATCAACTAGCCCCGAAAGTGGATGGTGCTAAAGCATGCGACCTATTCTCGGGTGTCGGGGCAAGGGCCAGACCTCGATGAGTAGGAGGGTACAACAGTCCTGCAAAACCTATGGTGTGAGCTCGGGCAGAGCGGTCATCGGTGCAGATCTTGGTGGTAGTATCAAATATTCAAATGAGAACTTTGAAGGCTGAAGAGGGGAAAGGTTCCATGTGAATGGCACTTGAACATGAGTTAGTCGATACTAAGGGATGGGGTAAGCCCATCTGATAGCACTCTAAGTGCGCACTCCGAAAGGGAATCAGGTTAAAATTCCTGAACCGGGACGTGGCGGCTGGTGGCAACGTTAGGGAGTCCGGAGATGTCGGCAGGCCCCCCGGAAAGAGTTATATTTTCTGTTTAATAGTCTGCCCACCCTAGAAACGGCTTAGTTGGAGCTAGGGTCCAGCGGTTGGAACAGCACCGCACATCGCATAGTGTCTGGTGCGCCCCCAGCGACCCTTGCAGGAATGCTTGGAATATTATTCTAAACATTTCCCAAGTTACGACAAAGTAACATCGAGGCATTTAGTCAAATGATTTTCAGTGCGGTAGACGCCATGGTACCATGACGAACAACATCGCCTAGGAGTTGAATTTCGACTTGAGACTTTGCAGCCAACCATGGCAAAACAATTATGGTTCCCCTCCAAATATGGAGACATTTCATGACGGGGTCAGCGTCTTACGATAAATTCACCAAAATAGGGAATGGGGCTGAAGCAAGAATCTCATGCAAGGCACGGGTCACTTTCACCAAGCACTCGGAACATGTGCCGTCACTTTCATCTAGTAGCACTCAGACACATGTGTCATGGCCTTCACCTAGCACTTCGAGCGATGTAATTTCTAACTATATAGACTACTGCTAATCGTGACTTGGATATCACGATAACCTTTATTTCTACTTGAAAAACCATAGCGCAGTTAACAACTATACTATACCGTTTCGAGGGGTCACGCCCCCGCAACCCCACACCCCCTGAATGGTGCCCCACCACCCCCTCTGCCCATACCTCAGAGCCAAAAGCCCAACCATAGTCTGTGCCTCGACCCTACGGATGTGACCCTTGCTTAGTGAAGGTCATATGATCTTTGACCTAGGTGAGGGTGTCATACGATAGGCCACCCACCAGATGAATAAGGGACTATGTGTCTAGTGTGCACTTTGCACCAATGTGACTAATCGCGCACACGAGTTGCTGCTCCGCACTCCTCATTGGGTGTACGAACTATAACTTAAAAAGTTGGAGACTGGTGGCACAAAACAAGGCGATAAGAGAAAAATCACTCTACTTGTTCACTCTACATGTTCTGAAGTTCACTCTACCACTTCACTCTATCGTAACAGCAAGTCCACTCTACCTGTTCTGAAGTTCTCGGCTATTTGAGTCACTGAAAAGACTATTGGAGTGCCAAGTAGAGAATGGTGCTGCAAGGCATCTCGCATAAATCTCCCAACCAGGGTAGACCACAAACCGAACGAGACAATATTGGGCAAAAGCCCACTGCTGCTTCTTAATGGGCAAACATTCGCCCTGCTTGATGCCTAGCACGGGGCAACGATGTGCAACACCCATGCTGGCGTGCCCTCAGCCTAATGCTTTGGGCGCAACTTGCATTCAAAGACTCGATGGTTCACGGTATTCTACAATTCACACTAAGTATCAAATTTCGCTATGTTCTTCATCAATGCAAGAGCCGAGATATCCATTGCCGGGAGTCTTTAGGATAAGTGTGTCGCAATGCTTCCCGCACAAGCATCGTCTTTGGGCTGACAAGATTTTTTATTAGACCAGGAGGACACCACAGAGGGTGTGGTGCCTTCTGACACGAAGGGGACCGAGGTGCCAAACACCTCTAGCCACCCCTGAGGAGTAAAATAGATTCACGGGGTCGCACTACTTGTGAGGCTTCGACAATGATCCTTCCACAGGTTCACCTACGGAAACCTTGTCACAAATTCTCCTTCCTCTAAATGATAAGGTTCAGTGGACTTCTCAAAACTTTGCCGCCAGCGAACCACCCACGTCGCCACAATCTAAACACTTCACAAGACCATTCAATCGGTAGGTTCATATGGTATCATTTCAGCACACAACCCTTCCCATGTTGACCTTGTGTCATTTCGGCCCTGGTGTTCAATTATGGTTCTTGTGTTGCCTACCCGTTAAGTGGTATTCATGCGCCTCTTATGACTCGTTCCGCCTAGACCCCTTCTAGAGGTCATAGGAGGATTCAAAGGTGATGTGTGTGATGTGTTAGCTGTGAATTTTAATGGCTTACGTTCTCACATGTGTCTAGTGTTCTCTTGGATGTGGTGCATGCGGCGAACGCTGGCTGATGAGACTACCCCGTTGAGTCCCTTTGATTTATCAGTTCCCTTGAATAAAACTATATAGTGGTGTCGGTCTTGCTTAACCGCTTGTGGTGGCAACACTTGCATGTCGAGCAAAGTTGTTGATGGATGCTATCTAGTCGATCTTGCCAGTAGTCATATGCTTTTCTCAAAGATGACTCTCTTAAGGTAGCCAAATTCGTCGTCTTCTAATTAATGACGCGCATGAGTCGATTAAAAAGATTCTCATTGTCCCTGTCTACTTTCCAGCGAAACCACAGCCAAGGGAACGGCCTTGGCGGAATCAGCGGGGAAAGAAGACCCTATTGAGCTTGACTCTAGTCCGACTTTGTGAAATGACTTGACCCTAGCCCCTGTTTTTGGAAGGATCGATCGTTTGTGTCAACCCCACCAGCTTTGCGACTCTATGACACATGGGGGTCTGTTGGCCTCCTAATACAGGAACCTCAGGTCAGGCGGGGCTACCCGCTGAGTTTAAAGATATCAATAAGCGGAGGAAAGGAAACTAACAAGGATTCCCTTAGTAACAGCGAGCGAACTGGGAAAAGCCCACCATGAGAATCAGTCACCCTCGATGTCAGAATTGTAGTCTGGAGCAGCATCCTCAGTGGTGGACCAGGCCCAAGTCCCCTAGAAGGGGGTTCTGGAGAGGGTGAGAATCCTGTCGTGCCCAGAACCTGTCGCACCATGAGGCGTTGTCGGCGAGTCGGGTTGTTCGGGAATGCAACCCCAATCGGGTAGTAAATTTCGTCAAAGGCTAAATAATGGTGAGAGACCGATAGCGAACAAGTACCGCGAGGGAAAGATGAGAAGGACTTTGAAAAGAGAGACAAAGAGTGCTTGAAATTGTCGGGAGGGAAGCGGATGGGTGTTGGTGATGTGCCTCCGTGGATGTGGAACAGCGAGAGCTGGTCTGCCAATCGACTTAGGGCATAGACCGACATGAATTGTGATGGTGGCCCAAGCCCAGGCTATTGACATGCTCATGGATACGTCATCATAACGATTGTTATTGGAAGCACACGTTTTTTGGTGTGCTTCAGCACCTCCGTGCTCTAGGCGTTGGCCTATGGGCTCCCCATTCAGCCCGTCTTGAAACACAAAACAAGTTATCTGACATGTGTGCGAGTCAGCGGGCAAGTAAACTCGTAAGGCGCAAGGAAGCTGATTGGTGGGATCCGTTATGGGTTGCACCGCCGACCAACCCTAATCTTTTGTGAAGGGTTCGAGTGAGAGCATACATGTTTGGACCCGAAAGATGGTGAACTATGCCTAAGCATGGCGAAGCCAGAGGAAACTCTAGTGGAGGCCCGTAGCGATACTGATGTGCAAATCGTTCGTCTGACTTGGGTATAGAGGTGAAAGACTAATCGAACCGTCTAGTAGCTGGTTCCCTCAAAAGTTTCCCTCGGGATAGTTGAAGCTCACAAGCGACTTCTATTGGGTAAAGCCGATGACTAGAGGCGTTAGGGGCGCAACACCCTCAACCTATTCTCAAAATTTAAATAGATAGGACGACGTGGCTACTTTGTTGAGCCACGCCACGAAATTGAGAGCTCCAAGTGGGCAATTTTTGGTAAGAAGAACTGGCGTAGCAGGATGAACCAGAAGTTGGGTTACGGTGCCCAACTACGCGCTAACCAAGACCCCACAAAGGGTGTTGGTCGATTAAGATAGTAGGACGGTGGTCATGGAAGTCGAAATCTACTAAGGAATGTGTAACAACTCACCGGCCGAATCAACTAGCCCGGAAAAATGGATGGCGCTAAAGCACGCGACGTACCCCCGATCGTCGGGGCAAGGGCAGGCGTCTATGAGTAGGAGGGTGTGGCGGTTTCTACAAAACCTGGGGCGTGAGCTCGGGTGGAGCGGTCGTTGATGCAGATCTTGGTTGTAATAGCAAATATTCAAATGAGAACTTTGAAGGCCAAAGAGGGGAAAGGTTCCATGTGAATGCCACTTGCACATGGGTTAGTCAATCCTAAGGGACGGGGGAAGCTCATTTGATAGGGCTCTAAGCGTGCAAACGGAAAGGGAATCGGGTTAAAATTCCTGAATCGGAACATGGCAGCTGACAGCAACATTAGGGAGTCCAGAGACGTCGGCGGAGCCCCCGAAAAGAATTATCTTTTCTATTTAACAACCTGCCTACCCTAGAAACGGCTCAGTCGGAGGTAGGATCCACCGGCTGGAAGAGAACCACACGTTGCATGGTGTCCGGTGCGCCCCCGACAGCCCTTGAAAATCTGGAGGACCAAGTGCCTCTGACACCCGATCGTACTCATAATCGCATCACTTCTCCAAGGTAAACAACCTCTAGTCAATGGAACAATGTAGGCAAGGGAAATCGGAAAACTGGATATGTAACCTCGGGAAAAGGATTGGCTCAGAGGGCTGGGCACCGGGTTCCTAGTCCTGAACTCGTCGACTGTCGATTAACTGCTCGAGCTGCTCTTGCAGCGAGAGAGGGTCGTCGTGTGCCAGTTTGGGGACGGATTGGGAACGAGCCCTTCAGGGCCTCTTCCCTAGGCGTCATATAGTCGACTCAGAACTGGTACAGACAAGGGGAATCCGACTGTTTAATTAAAACAAAGCATTGCGTTGGTCCCGACAGGTGTTGATGCAATGTGATTTCTACCCATTGCTCTTAATGTCAAAGTGAAGAAATTCAACCAAGCGCGAGTAAACGGTGGGAGTAACTATGACTTTCTTAAGGTAGCCAAATGTCTCGTCATCTAATTTGTGGTGCACATGAATGGATTAATGAGATTCCCACTGTCCTTGTCTACTATCAAACTTTGGATTATGACTGAACGCCTCTAAGTCAAAATCCAAGCTACAAGTGATGAATGTCCCATCGCCCGTTTGCCGACCAGCAGTAGGGGGCCTTGGCCCCCCACAGGCACGTGCCGTTCGTGAGCCCCGTTGGGTGGACGAGCCTCATGGGACGCCTTGAAGCATTATTTCCCATTGGGAGGTGGGTAGAATCCTTTGCAGACGACTTAAATATGTGACAGGGTATTGTAAGTGGCAAAGTGGCCTTGCTGCCATGATCCACTGAGAATCAGCCTTTGTCGCTTCGATTCATCCATCCCGTCTAAAACCCTTTTTTTGTGCCAGGTCATACACCCTATGAGGGTTACGAACTCGCACCTCGTATGGGTGACGAGGCGAGTAGGTACAAAGTCTGCGTTCCGCAAGCACACGATAGAGACAAAGTCACTTACAATATGGAGTGTTGCATCGCGTCTGGCCATGCTCCATGGTGCCTTGTGTATGGTTAATGGTGTCCGGTGGTTGGCGTGCTTTGTGCATGGTGCGGTTCCTCGTGTGTGATCCTGAGTGCAAGGTGAATGAGTGGCCATGACACATGTGTTCGAGTGCTACTACGTGAAATTGAGGCCATTACACACTTTCTGAGTGCTAGGTGAAAGTGACCCATTCTGTGGCACACATTCCGAGTGCTACGTGAAAGTGACCCATGCCATGCCACATGGTTCGAGTGCTTGGTGAAAGTGACCCATGCCATGACCCATGCCTCATGTGAGATTCTTGCTTCTCTCGCATTCCATATTTCGGTGAAAGCATCATAAGACGTCGACGCCTTCATAAAATGCCTCCATATTTCGAGGGGAACTCGTAATTGTTTAGCCATGGTTGCTAGCAAAGTTTCACGTAAGAATTCAACCCCTAAGGCAAGGTTTCCCGTCATTGAATCACCACGTGTCCCGCACTTCGGTGGAAAATCATTTGAGGTAAATGCCTCGATATTACATAGGTGTAACTTTGGTAAATGTTTAGGAATACTGCTCCTAGCATTTCTGCAAAAGAACAACTCAAAAAACATGGTACATTCTCATTATCTAGTTTTCGGGAATTATGTAAAGCTCGTCGCTTAGAAAAATTATGAAAAATTATCGGCTTGGAGAAAAATCGTGAAACTTCATGGACCATTAGCTCCGATTCTTATAAGCACGTGTGCAAACAATCAGGGCAAAATTCAACCTCTAGCCCAAAAAACCTAGTATGTCTTCCCAGAAAAAAGGATATCATGTGGTGCATAGTGGGCTTTTGCATATTAGCCTACTATTGGGGGGTAAGCTGCCTGCCTGCTCATGCACCTTAGTGGGTCAGGATGGCGCACCATGGGGCTCCCCTCGAACGCCCCATGAAGCTATCCCAAGCATGGTGGTGCGTTTTTCCATGGGCAATTCGACTGAGTCATCTTCCATGTCGAATCACGGTCGCACTTAACCAAGTGTAGGCTGGTGCTTTAGCTTGGTGTTTTTCAGCACCTAGGACTTATTGGGGATGCATCAAGAGCTTGAACTATTCCTCATGGACCAACTTGGATTTCTTGATGTGTAAGTCCCTCTTGTCGGGGTGCCGGCTTCGTCACACAGTGCCGAGTTGGGTAGTTGTGGGCATCGCTCGAACGTGTCGAGGCTTCTAGTGTTGCACATTCTGTACGTAAGGATATGGTGTTTGATGATGCCTTTAGTGGCACAGTCGGAGCACGAAGGGGCGCAAGTCAAGTCATCTAGAAGTGTGTTGTGGGCGGGTTGGAATGGTTTTGGTCAAGGTATGGTCGTTTATGTCTAATGCAACAAAGTGTCTCGTATAGGCCTATCCCTCGGAAAAGTGTGTGCTGGTTTGGTCACAAGGTGTTGGTTGGGTAGTTTTTGGCTTCCGTCCGACTTTCTGAGGCTTCTAATATGTCCTATTGTGCACGGAAGGATGTGGTGTTGGGTGAAGCCCTTAGGGGCAGATCCACAGCACGAAGGAGCGCAAGTCCAATCATTCTGAATTGTGATGTTAACGGATTTACATGGTTAAAGTCAAGGTATGGTCGTGTATGACTCGATCAAAGAACGCGACTTGTGTAGGCTTTTCCCTCGGGAAAGTGTGGTCTGTTGACGTGCTAGTTTGGTTGCACAATGTTGAGTTGGTTAGTTGCATTCGTCATGTGGACATTCTGAGGCTTCTAGTGTGACCCATTCTACATGAAAAGATGTCGTGTTAGGTGAAGCCTTAAGGGGCACATCCGCAGCACGAAGGGGCACAAGTCCAATCATTCGGAAGTGTGTTATGGTCGGGTTTGCATGTTTTGAAGTCACGGTGTGGTCGTGTGTGACCCAAGCAACAATATGCGGTGTCTTGGCTCATGCCTTGCTAAACTATGGTTTGGTGATGATCTGGATCGGTGACACTGTGGCAAGGTATTTACATGCGGGCATCCTATGGGCATGCCCAGGCTTCTCGTGTGACCTGTTGTGCATCGAAGGATTAGGTGATGCCTTCATAGAAGTACTTGAGTGGCTCAGGCTTCTGGTTGGGAGATTTATGTGGGATGCCTTGTAGCACCATTCTCTACTTGGCGCTCCAAGAGTCTTTTCAGTGACTTAAATAGCAGGGCACTTCAGAACAGGCAGAGTGAAATTTTTGTTATGATCCACTTTGATTTTTCTCATGTCGCCTTTTCTGTGCCACTAGTCTCCAACTTTTTAAGTTCTAGTTCGTACACGCAATGAGGGTTGTGGAGAAACAATTCGTGTGTGCGATTAGTCAAATTGGTGCAAAGTCCACGATGGACACATAGTCCCTTATTCGTCTGGTGGGTGGCCTATCGTATGACACCCTCACCCAAGTCATGGATCGCATGACCTTCACTAAGCAAGGGTCATAGCCATAGGGTCGAGGCATAAACTTGGGATGGGCCTCCGAATCGGAGGTATGGGCAGAGGGGGGATGGTGAGGCACCATTCGGTGGGGTGTGGTGCTGGCACACCACGTGGGGGTGCGGGGCCGTGCCCCCATGAAACGAGACGGTGTAGTTGTTAACTGCGCTATGGATTTTCAAGTAGAACTAATGGTATTGTGATGTCTAAGTTACGGTTAGTAGTAGTTTATCTAGTTAGAAATTACATCGCCTAAAGTGATAGGTGGAGGCCATGACACATGTGTCCGAGTGCTACTAGGTGAAATTGAGGTCTTAACACACTTTCTGAGTGTTAGGTGAAATAGACCCGTGCCATACAAAGTTTCCGAGTGCTAGGTGAAATAGACTCGTGCCATACTCACTTTATGAGTGCTAGGTGAAATAGACCTGTGCCATACACACTTTCTGAATGGTAGGTGAAAGTGACAACACATATTCCGAGTGCTTGGTGAAAGTGACTCGTGCCTCGCATGAGATTCTTGCTTCAGTCGCATTCCCTATTTCAGTGAATACATTCTAAGACGCCGACCCATTCATTAAATGCCTCCATATTTGGAGGGGAACCTGGAATTGTTTTGCCATGGTTGCCTACAAAGTCTAAAGTCAGAATTCAACTCCTAGGCGATGTTTCTCGTTATGGCACCATGGCGTGTGCCGCACTTCAGTGGAAAATCATTTGAGGAAAATGCCTCGATGTTACATGGGCATAACTTTTGGAAATGTTTAGGAATAATATTACAAGCATTCCTGCAAAATAATAGCTCAAAAAACATGGTACACACTCATTTTCAAATTTTCAGGAATTATGTAATGCTCGCCGCTTATAAAAATTACAAAAACTTATTGGCTTGTAGAAAAATCATGAAACTTCGTAGACCACTATCTCCCATTCTTCTAAACACGTGTGCAAATATTCAGGTCAAAATTAGACATCTAGCCTCTTAAAACCCAATATGTCTTCCCAGAGAAAAGGATGTCTGATGGTGCAAAGTGGATTTTTGCATATTAGCCTACTATAGGGGGCAGTTGCCTGCCCACGCACCTTGGTGGGTAAGGATGGCTTGCCATGGGGCTCCCCCCAATGCCCCAACAAGCTTACCCAAGCATGCTGGTGCGTTTGTCCATGGCGATATGGGCAATTCGACCAAGTCATCTTCCATGTTAAATCTCGGTCGCACATGGCCATGTGCAGGCTGGTCTTTTGGAAAAATGTGTGCATTGTCTTGAACATATTCGGCACCTAGGACTCGTTTGGGATACATCAAGGGTCTGGCTTGTGCATTGCGGTCCGACTCGAAATTCTTGATGTGTCTGTCTCACTTGTCGAGGATCCGATTTGGTGACTCAATGACGGGTTGGGTAGTTGCAGGTGGCAGGCATGCCGAGGCTTCTAGTGTGACCTTTTTTTCACGAAATGATGTGGTGTTAGGTGAAGCCTTTAAGGGCATAGCCGCAGCATGAAGGGGTGCAAGTGCAATCATCCGGAAGTGTGTTGTGGACTGGTTTGCATAGTTGAAGTCAAGGTGTAGTCATCTATGATACTAGCAACAATGTGTCTCGGTTAGGCTTGTCCCTCATAAATGTGTTGGTTGTTGAGGTGTTGGATTGGTCCCATGGTGCCAACTTGGTAATTACGGCATCCCACGGACGTTCCGAGGCTTCTAATGTAAAATGCTAGAATGATAGACTAGTCTTGCACGGACCATTGTCTTATGTCATTCACATAACTGCTATACTTAGATATTCTGGTGTTTCGTTTGATGGAGAATCTAAAATCACACTCGATGCTCGCGATAATATTGTTGTGGATATAATCCACAAAATGGGTTTCTTTCGAGATACCAATGACATGATCTACAAGCATCGTAGTGATCAACAGCCTACACATCAAGAAAATCCTTCTGCTGACCGTCCTACTCATCCCCCATTTCATGTGGAATCATCTTCTTCGGACTCCACTCCTACCAATCAAATGATAATCGATGAATTATTCTCTCTTAAGGGCTACATCACTACGCGTATGGATGCTCTCGATACAGCGAATCATCAAGTCCAAGAAGAACTTAAACGCTTATCAAATCGGTTGGACTACATGGACTTGGACTCTCAGAAAGCTGATCCAGATCATCAGGAGTAGCAGTCTAGCATTCTAGGATTTTACATAAGTATTTTGATGTCGCTATTATTATTGCTATTTCAGAACTGCTGATACTACTGTTGCTTTTATTTGTACTATCAGATATTACTTCAGAACATCTTACCATTTGCTATCTAACTATTTGCGATGTATGAATTATGTTTCATAATTGTTGTTTCATTGCTATGTTATGACATGATATATTATTCTCTAGCATTTGATATTCTTCAAAATTTATATCATCCAAAATTATGACCTTGGCTTATAAATAAGTCAACATATCTTATTACTTATATATATATATATATATATATATATATATTGTGTTGGACAAAACTATCTTTTCTTCTTTTTATGAAGTCAAAAGAAGTAGAAAAGTTGGAGTTGTATTTTTTTGTAAAATATTTTCAGGCACATACAATAAAAAAAATGGGAAGCATACAAGATAGGGGAGCATATTCGAACTTGCAACAAAGTTATATCATCTACATATGTTGAACCTTAGAAAAATAACATATCTCTATTTTCAAATGATATTGGTTTGTCATCATCAAAACGGGGTTTTAATGAAGACACCAAGATCACAAAAAGAAGAAAAGGGAGAAGACCATGAAGACATAGAAGACTCAAGCTTCAAGAAGTTTATAGTTTTAAGTCTTCATATAGGTACTTTTATCCTAACATTCACTTTAATATTTAATAGCAATGTTCAAACAAATCAAGATCACTGTTAAAGATTTGGATTTGTCTAAAATGCAAATTCAAATTGCTAAGTAATAAGTTACTTGACCTGGTTTACAGATTACCAGAACTATGTAGTAGGTCACCTGAACTGCGAGGCAGTTGGTAACAGGTTACTAGAACTGCGTAACTAGTTACCTGCCTGAGAAACCAGTTACAAAGAAAAATTGACTGATGTAACCAATTAATTCATTGCATTAATCGATTACCATCTTGAACAAAACATTTGAGTAATCAATTACCACTTTGTGACAATCGATTACATAGAGTTGTTGAAACCTGATTTTCAAATTCAAATTAATAGCTTTCATCCAAAGTCAATAGGTTTCATTACTTTCGTGTCTTCTCTTCATGGAAGGTTATCATGGCTGATTGGGAGGCTATTTAAAGACATTGAGACATCTGATAAGTGCCAAAAATACCTAATTTTTATACACTTTTTCATGGCACTTATCCTATGTAATTTATGAAAATCCAACTTAATTCAAAACTATTTAGATAAATTGTCATAGTTTGATTTTATATTTTGTTCACCTCTTTTCCAAATCTTTGTGGGAAGTTTTCTAGGAAAAAATCAAAGAGAAGAAAAAATCAAAAAAAATAGTCAAGCAAGGAGGTGTCCACATAAGCCACTTTTGATGCACACATAGCAAGCTAAGTGCTTGGCCATAAGCATGGACCAAAAACATGAAGTTGCTCACTAAGCAGCCTCACATGGACAAACAGGATCACCCAGCTGAACTGGCACCAAATTGGCTCGGCCAGACACAAGATTTACACAGTCAGACTCAAGCCTAGCACAAGTCAACTTGCTGAAGTAAGAAGCTCAACGTGCACCTGGACCGCCCAGCTTGGAATCACGCACCTAGCAAGAGCAAGACACCTGCTCAAGCAGGCAGCTCAGCGGTGCCAACTAAGCAGCAAGGCGGGCTAGAGCCAGCAAGTGGTCAACTTGACTTAGACACCAAGCAACAATTATATCATGCATGACCTCACTTGACTAGGCCCCTGAGCACTTTTCAGAATAGCCCACAATAGCCCGGTCAAGTAGCTCTCAATTAGCTTTGGTGAGTCAACACCACGCAGTTGACTAAGCTGCTTGGCCAAGGACCAAACCCATTTTGAAGGGTTTCGAGCGCCTAGCATGGACAAAAAGAGGGTCACGGTTCAAAACACATACATTCTTCACGTCTTCTCTCAGAAACACTTCTCTCTAGAATTCTTGTACTTTGGGGTCACAGTTCCAAGCTAGTTCTGAGGTAATTTTTGTAGTTTTCTCTTAGAATTCAAGAGGAGAAATGAGTTGGCAAATGTGATGAAAAAGTTAACGCTCCTACATATTGATTTGGATTATGGTGTAATGTTATTTATTTTCTTCATTTGTATCTTCTTTTGATCTCAATACATTCAAGTTATTACTTTTGGTTAAGTTTTTATTCTTTAAGAAATTCTTAATGCAGTTATAGCTTGATCACCTACAACTTTATTTATAGATCCAAAATTGCTTCTTCTTAAAGTTTTGACAAATGAAATAAAAAGTATAACCTACACCTTAGTTCACTTTCCATATCAAACATCTATTTTAAGCAAATTAATTTCAAGCCTAAATAATGTTAACAAAGCCTGAAGAAGGATGTGACAACCTACTACGATGAGTGGCAGTTAATTATTATTTAGGGTGTGTTTGGAAGTTAGGAGGGAAAGGAAAGGAGAGGGGTGAGAGGGTGAGGAAGGGAAGGAGAATGGGAGGCAAATCCAAGTAAGACCCTTCCTTGTTTGGGAGTGTGGAATTTACATAGGAGGTGGATGAATGTGGATGAAGGGTTAATGTAATACAAAAATACTATTTTACCCTCCCTTTAAAAATCAATAATATGCTATGTATTATATATTATAGAATAATATTTTTAAAACTATTCACATTTTAAAAATTATTTCAAATATTGTGGCACTCTAATATTAATTTTAAAAAATTATTTTTTTAAAAAATTATTTAAATTTAGACAAAATAATTTTTAAAAAACAAATTTATAGAACCGAATATGTAAAAAACAAACAATAATCTCAAACAACCTCAAAAGATTAAAATATAAGTTTAGACAAAGTAATTTCAAGATGAATATAAACAACCATTCAATGATTGAGTTAATACAAACTATATGAACGTATCTCATGCTACAAAAGTAAGAATGTAGAGTTCATCTCTATTCTTGATACATTGATTTTACTCAAATTAATTACAACTAATATAAAAATATGTAAACTTCCACCACTTCAAATATTGAGCAATTTGATTTTTTTTTTTTTTTGCAAAGCTATTCTTCAATGCCTGCAAATAAATAAATAAAATGGACTTCGAAATTTACATTTGATAGAAGAGAATATGCAAGATGTAAATAAATAATATGATACACAAGGAAACTAGGACATGTACCTCGAGGGACCAACTAGACCAAGCACCATCTCGAGTAGTAACTCTTTGCGCTTGTCTGGAGGACATCCAATTACTGCTCTAATCCTATCAAGATTGTAAAGTAAATACACATATGTAAGAGTGAACACATGTCTTTCAATCTTTAAATCCTCCAAAAGCTTCCAGATTTGAACTTCAGAAATTGGAATTTTTTGCTTAACTTTCTCATACACAATGTTGCCCTCTCTAATAGTTGATGCAAGATCTTGTAGTGCTACCTTTATTCCATTAAATTCTTCATCATCCTTTGATTTTCTTGACCTTTTAGCTTGAGTGCGAGTTCCTTGTACCTTCGGGGATGTTACTTCATTTCCATCATCAGTGCCTTGAACGCTTCCAATGTCAACCCATTACCATCATCAAAAGACTCAGATTCACCCACGAGTTGTCTTTTGTTTCTAATGTCTTTTGTAATCTCAACACGTTGCCCAGTGGCTCTATCCTTTCCACACAAGATCATCATCTTATCATAATTTGCTATAGGTTTTTTCATCCATTCTTCAGCATCAGGATTTTTCTGTCACAAAACAAAAAATTACTTAACCAATATATGTCTATCCACCTAATCCTCTAACCTTCTAAAATGCATCCACGTATAATAATGTTTTGAAACAATATGAATTTTAAATTTTATTATAATATGAATATACAATAAAATTGGAAAAATATTAATATACCTCAATTAGTTGTTGCCAAACTTCTTTTTTAGCACACCAACACTTTGTCATTGGATCCCAAAAAAATCCACTCAAGCCACTTTTGAACAAATCATAGCATTTAGAAAAGTGTCTCTTCACTAACTTCCAACGCCCTCATAACTTCCAACGCTCTTTTAAATTTTTCCTCTAACTCTTTAACTATGGCATCATAAGCAGTTGTAGTAAAAGTCTCATTCACTCTATTTCCCTCATTTTGTTGATGCAAAAAAGCTTCAACAAGAGCATTATCCATATCATCAGTCCATATCTCTCTTTTAAGCTTACTTTTTGTCTCAGCCATAATTCATATAAAGTTATCACAAATTCATGAAATACATATCCATGACATACATCACCAATTCTTATATTAAATAATCACAAAAACGTCAAAATTCAAAATTAACATCCAAAAGTATATCAAGTCATGAAATACATCATAATTTCCAATATTAAAACATCACAAAAATATTCTAAATATTTACACCACAATCACACATCCTCAAATTAATATCCTAATCAAGACTGATAGTTTGTCCACATAGCAGCAACTATAGAATTTCTCAAATTCTCTCCGAAACGAGTATGTTCTTCATCATTATCATTTATTGGTGCTCCATCATATTGAACTACACTTCGACAAGAAATTTCTTTGTCTACCTCAGCTAACAACTCTTTATCCTCAACGGGATCTACACCTATCAAGTAATTATACAAAATGCAACAAGTTATGATAATCATATTTTGAATTTTAATTCCATAATTTGACTCAGTTCCACATGCAATAATAGGAAATCTTTTTTTCAAAACTCCAAAAGTCCTTTCAACAACATTACGCAAGGAAGAGTGACGCATATTGAATAATTCTTAAGGCGTTCGAGGTGGATTTCTTGTAGAGAATTCCTTCAAATGATAATGTGTTGATCTATATGGGGTAATTAGTCTCTTTCTCAACATGAATCCAGCATCCAGAAGATAATATTTACATATTAAAACATGAATTATTTAAGAAAAACATACATACATGAAGAAGCAAAAAGAAAAAATTATATTATCTTAACTCCCTATAGGTATTTTGAGACCATTTGTTCTATGCAATGCATCTTTCAATATCCTTGAATCAGATGCAGTACCCTCCCATCCAGGTAGAACATAAGTAAATCTTAGATTAAAAGAGCACGCAACTAAAACATTTTGTGTTGGAAAATCCTTTCGACCACGATATTTTGGAGCTTCAAGCAATGGCACTTTTACATGTACATGTGTACAATCAATTGCCCCGACACAATCCTATCATTGCAAATTTCATTGACATCAATATTTTTTAATAATGCACATTCTTAATTTTAATAGTAAAGTATATTTTACCGTAAAAATGGGTTAAATCGGTTGCTTCCAATAATTTCTATAGGGATCTGCGTGCCATCGGGTTGCTTGAGATATCGTTCTTCTAACTCAATTATCAACAAAAGCACACGATGAAAGTGACGACTGTAGTCTCACCGGATCGTTGAAACCAAAATTGGATCTGATGATTTCTGATATTATGTGTTAAAATGTAGAGTGTTTTGACAACTTGTTCGTCTACACTAACCCTTTGTGTTGATCGGAGGCCACCCTCTGATTCTAAAATAGCACATAAGTTCAAAAAGGTTTTAGATCTCATTCTTGTTATCTTTTTACCTTCGATAGTATCGAGTTTCTTCCTAAATTCTCTTCTTATTCTATCCTTCTCTAATGTCAAAGCACAATCAACTATCATTTTATGAGAGCGGATTTTCATTATGTAGTAATAAACTACAATGCTTATAACTTGAATGATAGCCCTTTGACGACTTTCTCTCCATCCAAAGTACACAATGCTTCTTTCTTCTCCTTGATCATCCATCTATTATTCTGTTTTCATTTAGACAAAGAGAAGATTAGGTCCTAACTAACTTCCACATCATTAGTTCTCCTCTATTTGCATTGTAAAATTCTGACAACATTTAAATATTTAAATTTTAAAGGAACTATAAATGTGGAATAACATTTACTTACATATAAGATCATAAGACTTTAATTTCTCGATGACATATTGTGTTTATTATGATTATAAGCGAAGGACAAAAATGGACACAATTCAAAAAAGTAAATAATCTCCAAATCGGTTAGAGTATCAGTATTGAACAACAAAGTAGATGCCAAAACAAATAAAGAAGATACATCTAAGGTAAGGGCTTCAGTTACATGTAATATGTCATATGTGTCTTCATCACCATTGATTACTGAGTATTATATGATAAATAATGGTATTTCCTAGTTGCTATGTCATGTTACAAATCTACCAAGTTCCAAATAGAGAAGGATTTTTTAATAGGCATTGTTTCCCTTTTTAAAGGAAAGAGTAGATTAGTTGCTATTAGCTACTATGTTATTGTCTTCCTCACCATTGTTTCCTTTTTTAATATCCTAAGCATATCAAATCCCAATATATCCAAACCTACATGAACATTGCAATGAAAATGCAAGAGCAACATTCTTCTGCATATTCTTTTGTCTTAGATCGAAAAGTTGATTATAAGAAAGAAAGAAATTATTCACAAGAAAACACTCCCTTCTATTTCAACTTAACCAGTCTTCTCAAGCTCTCTCCGAACACTTTGAAACTTTGGAAGACATAAGATATAAAAGGAGAGTTTATGATTATGGATAATAAAAACTATACATAGATGAGGGTTGAGAAATGCAACCAATAGAAATAAAAAAAGAAGGAAGCGATGTGAATTCATATCTGGTTTTAGTTTTTTGTGGTTTTATTGGTTATTCACAAATGTTGGTCAATGGCCAAATTGTTTTTGTTTTCGGACTTTAAGAAAGATTTTAATAGCTTATGCACAAAAATGATGAAGGGGAGAAGAAGGAGATGAATTTTCGAATAAGTAGTAGTTTATCAATTAACTTTATGAGTTGTTAAGAAAAAGTTTGGTTTCACATTACATCTCTCAGCAAGCAGAGGAAACTTTTTGAAGGAATAAAACACTTTTCATTAGATGATAAACTATAGAATATATAAATATGGATAAGCTTTTTTGAAGTATTATTTTATATAAAGTGGATCTTTGTAAAGTATTTTGATGGGGTCATTGGTTTGGAAAACATTTTCAATCAGCAAATTAAAGGCATAATTAAGATATGGGTAATGTCTCTTTGACTATGTGGTTTTCAACTTTTCAAAGTGGCTATATCCAAAATGAAATTTAATGCTATGCAATATGAATATGAGTTTAGGATTATGATTGAAACTAATCAATGTGAAACTATGCAAGGTACAAAATTGAAACCCCAAAGCAGATTTGGAATCCAAAACCAAAAGGAAATAAATGTAGTAATGAAAAAAAGACCTATCAATCAAAAACTTAATTGATGAAAACACAAAAGAAAATTTGGTATTTAGAATTGATTTGCAGATTAATTTCAAAAATGAAAATGATTGAAAAAAGAAATGAAGGGGTTTGTTTACATTTTAGCCACTGTTTCATGAAGATTCGTGGCAGTAGGAACAAAATTTGCATAATCAAACAATAATAATAATCAAAACAAGAAACACTGAATCAAATTGAAAGAGGATAACAATTTAAATACTTAGATAATGGCATCATATACAGTAATACATTACGCAAGAAGGATGAATAAGAAATTAAAAACACACATGGCAGTGACAAATAGAACATGATATTGAAAAGAAAGTGTTGAAATTCATAATGATACATACCAAGTGCAATTTGAGGTTCATATAAATACAAAAGTTGAACCACCTTCAATCCAACGAAAATCACAAAATATGGATTGAAAAATCAGAAACGAAAAATCAAGAATGAGAAAAGGTGTAGATCAATTTATCAATGAAGGGGGAAACGTACCAATCGTGCTTCAATGAAATATGGAGATAGCTTCATCTCTTCATTTTTTGTGGTTAAGAGTTCCGGAATGAGAGAGAACCAAAAAAGAGAACCCTAATGTTGAAGCATAAATGACGCAAGGGTAGAAATGTAATTAGAAAATATTAGTAAGGATAGTTAGGTTATTTGGCTTATCTTCCTCCCAAAAACACCCCAATTTGGGGGAACTGGGTATTGTGGCATTTGGAGGGTTTGAGGGGGTTTGAAAAATCCTTCAAAACCCTCCCCCCTCCTCCACTAAACTCCCAAACAAGGGAATATCTCTCCTAAACCCTCCCCTTCCTTCCCTCCCCCTCCAAAATGGTACTCCCAAACACACCTTCATCTTATCATACTAGGACACTTGATGGGGGATTTAGAAATGATATGTGAAATTAACCAAAACTATAACACATAACTTGTTAATGTTTTTCAAAAATCATGAGTCTCGAAATAATTCCATATTTCAAACCAATTTTCTCCTGAAGAATTTGTTACTATTAGTTTATGTTTCCTTGTTAACTTTTATGCAACATAACACTAAAACCATCAAAAAGTTGTTAATCATTATTTTTGCTATAATATGCCTATATGATTCTCTTCTATTAATGCAATTCCCTTTGGTTCAACATAACCATATACTATACTACAATTGAATCTTGAAAAGAGATGCAAGTGTAACCATAGTAAAGTATTGACTTATAAATTTTATTTGTTGAGTAAGGATTCATAAAAATATAAGCTCAAACCAATTCATAGTTTGTAACTTTGTACATAGGAATAATATGCAAAAAGTGCAATCCAAACAATAAATTGTTACTTATCCATAAATAGTGATGAATAATAAATCTAATCACTAACATTTACTTTCTGTAATTCACTTTCCGCAACTAACATTTACTTTCTGTCATTTACTTTTCGCAACTAACATTTACTTTTCGTCATTTACTTTTATGCAACTAACATTTATTTAATGTTTTATTATTTTATTCTTTATACTAACCCTTCGAAAGAAGTGGTATGGTTAACTTCTAACTTTATTCTTTTGTTCATTTTATTATTCTTTGATATCAACCTTTTGTAAGAAACGGTATGGTTAACTTAATAAAATGAGGCCGACCTTTATGGTATGGTTAAAGGAACCCAAAAGGGGAATAAATAAATAAAATCACTAATTAAATAAGTTGTTCATCACTCATCACTCAAAATTAATTAAATAAATTTGCAACAACTTGAATTACCCTTTCAACAAAGTGACAAAATTTTGTTGTTGGGGGAGGAATTCCTCATGTGGAAATCTTCTGCTTTTCACCAAATTGGCAGTAATCGATTGCATACCCCAAAAATATTAAATCTAAGAAAATTTACATAAGTATATGCACAAGTACGGATGAGGTAAACATAACGTAGGAAACATAGAATCATATAGACATGTTAAGGACAAGTAAGCTTCATCAAGTATGCCTAATATTCGTCTAGTCTTATAAAATGGTTCTTTAGCCAAACGTTTAACGTAGATGTCTGCTAATTGGTTATCTGCTAATTGATCATTTGTATCAACAAATTCCAAGAGTCCATATTTCTTTTGGACATGGTCCCTAAGGAAGTGATACCTTATATCTATATGTTTGGTTCGGGAATGCATCGTTGGATTCTTTGTGAGGTTTATAGCATGTATTATAACATTTCAAGGGAATGCATCCTAAGTCCAAACCATAGTCTCGTAATTGTTGCTTGAGCCACAAGACTTGCGCACAACAACTCTCTGATGTTATATATTCTACCTCAGTAGTACTTAGAGCAACACATACTTGGTTCTTCCAAAACCATGAGAGTAGTGCATTTCCTAGAATATGACAAGTAGCACTTGTACTTTTTTTCTCAATTTTTGCATCCAGCAAAATATGAATCCGAGTATTCCACCAAGTCACATAGACTTCCTTTTGGATACTATAGTCCCACATCAGGCGTGCCTTTAAGATACTTCATTATTCTTTTAACGGTAGTAAGATGTGACTCTTTGGGTTTTAATTGATAATGTGCACAAAGACATATACTAAACATGATGTAGGTCTACTTGCAGTAAAGGTAAACTAAAGAATCGATTATACCTTGATACTTAGAGATATCAATACATTTTCTAGCTCTATCAGTATCAATGTATGTTCTAGAACCCATAGGCGTGGCAATCGATTTGCAATCATCCATTTCGAAGTGTTTCAGCAAATATGTGCATTATTTACATTAGCTCACAAAAATATCATCCTTGAGTTGTTTGATTTGTAGTCCAAGAATGTAATTCAACTTTCTTGTCATGGACATCTCAAACTCCCATTGCATCATTTTACTAAAATCACTACACAAAAGACGATTAGTAGAACGGAAAGTAAAATCATCAACATAAACTTGAACAAGTAGATTATGATAATTTATTTTCATAATAACTAATTTAGTGTCGATCTTTCCTTTGGTAAAACTGTTATCAAGTAAAAAGCTTATTAGATAGTCATACCATGCACATGGAGCTTACTTTAAGCCATAGAGAGCTTTCTTAAGTTTATAGACATGAGAGGGGTGTTTATAATCTTCGAACCCTAGAGGTTGTTCGACATGCACCTCTTATTGAATATAACCATTTTGAAAGGTACTCTTTACATCCATTTGATATAACTGAAAGTCCAAAGAACATGCATATGCTAGCAATAACCTAATGGCTTCAAGTCTAGCAACTAGAGTAAAAGTTTCATCAAAGTCTATACCTTCTTCTTTGTTGTATCATTGGTCCACTAGTCTTGCTTTATTTCTTACAATAATACCATTTTCATCTAATTTATTTCGAAAGACCCAACGAGTTCCTATAATATGCATATCCTTAGGTCTAGGAACAAGTTCCCAAACCTCGTTTCTCTCAAACAGATTAAGTTCTTCTTGCACAACAAGAATCTAGTGCTCATCCTCGATTTCATCATCAATCTTGGATAGTTCAACTTGATAAACAAAGGCCATGTTTAGACAAATATCATTCAACTTTAGGTGAGTGGTAACCCTCTTACTTATATCACCAATGGTGTTATCAATAGGATGGTATCGATGGGTTCCCCATTCATTAGATAAATCAGAATGAATATGTTCTTCTAGTGAGGGTAGAGCATCATCTATATTCAATTACTCTATGTTGGTTGTTGCTTCAGTAATGGAATTTTCTAAAGAATGACTAAGTCAGTCACATCATCAACAATGGAATTGTCCTCCGTAGATGGATTAGTCTCATCAAATATCACATGAACAAATTCTTCCATGGCTAAAGTTCTCTTATTGAATATTCTAAAAGCTTTGCTTGTAAGAGAATAGCTAAGGAAAATTCCTTCATCAGCTTTTGCATCAAACTTGCCTAAGTTAAGCACAAAGCATTTACAACCAAACACATGCAAGTGAGAAATATTTGGTTTCTACATTTGAAGAGTTCAGAAGGGATTTTCTTTAGAATTGGTCTTATTAAAACTTGGTTCGGAACATAGTAAGTCGTACTAACTACATCAGCCTAAAATTACTTTGGGAGATTAGTCTCATTCAACATGGTAAGAACTAGTTCCTCAAAAGACCTATTCTTTCTCTCTGCAACACCATTTTGTTGTGGTGTTCTATGAGCACAAAAATTGTGAGTGATACCAAGATCATCACAAAACTCCTCAAAAGAAGCATTTTGAAATTCTTCCCCATGATTATTTCGTATAGCAGCGATTTTCAAGCATTTTTCATTTTGTACTCTCTTTGAATATTTTCTAAAGGCATTAAATGCCTCATTCTTGTGTACCAAGAATAGAGTCCAAGTGTATCTTGAAAAGTCATCTATTATCACAAGAGTACAGTAGTTACCACCAAAACATTTTGTTCGAGAGGGGCCAAATAAGTCCATGTATAGTAACTGCAATGGTCTATCAGAAGAAACTATATGTTTTGGTTTGAAATATGTTTTTGTTTGTTTACCCTTTTGAAAAGCACTACATAATTTGTCTTTAAAAAACTTCATATTAGGTAAACCAACAAATAAATCTTTCTTGATCAGTTTATTTAAATAATCCATATGAGTATGAGAAATTATCATATGCAACAGTCATACACCATGATCATTAATAGCAAAACATTTAATGGGAAGAGAAGAATCATTTAATACGATCATTTGCATCATGACCATTTACAGTTAAATATGAGCAATTCTCACCAACGAGTTTAGATTTTCTAGATACCTTACTTTCAATGATGCATTTTTCGGGATAGAATGCCACATGGAACCCCTTGTCACATAGTTGACTTATACTTAGGAGGTTGTGTTTGACTCCCTCAACATATAGAACTCCTTCTATTGTAGTAGAAGGTGGCTTCCCGACTCTACTGACTCCTAGAATTCTTCCTTTATTGTTGTCACCATATGTGACATAGCCATTGTCCCTTGGAGTAAGGACAAAGAACTTTCCTTTGTCACTTGTCATAAGTTTTGAGTAATCGTTATCCAAGTACCATAAATCATAGGCGGCTCCCAAATATTCCTCCAAGTGTTAGGTTGTGATATTAGGCACCCAATTCAGTTAGGATCCTAGAGGGTTAGCACATTTCTCTATCCATTTAAAACATCCTAGGGGCACACCATATTTTCTAATCATGCAAGTGTTAGGTATATGACTATGCTTTTTACAATAAGTGTAAGTAGTATGATGCATTTGTATCCTTGTTTAATAATTAGAAGTTTTATGAGTATGGATACTTTGTTTTTCAAAAATTACTTTTGTAGAGACCTCCTTTTTCTTATGTGAAGAAGGTTTTGAAAAACCAAGACCTCTACAGTCATTGGAGTGTCTCTGTATTTTCAACATTTTATACAAGTTCTTACTACTATTATTTAGACTCTTGAGTACTAGACTCACGGTAGAAATCTTGTCTTCAAGAGTAATGCAATTAAAACATGAAGAATAAAAAGAGTGGTTTATGAATACATCTAACTCATTTTCTATTTCAAAAATAGTTTAGAGAGTTTGACATATTCACTATGTAATTCCTTAAAGGCATTTTGTAAATCAGAAAGAGATGACTTATCTAAGAGTTCAGTTTCACTTACCTCCTCATCATCAGAATGATGATACTCCAATAAAGAAAGATGTGTTTGCCCTTCATTTTATGGTTCTGAAGTTGAACTTGTGTCATTATCCTCCCATGATATGTAGGCCCGTCTTCCGATCCTCTTTTCAAATTTGCCTTTGAAGGGATTCTTCTTTAATGTAGGACATCCCATCTTCATGGACAAGGTTTTCCAAATTCAAAACAACTGAAGCTTTGATTTGAAGTGAAAACCTCATTATTCTTGGTGAATTTCCTTGCTTGTCCAGCCTTGGCTCCTTTGTTCCTCAAGAGGAACATGTTGAAATGTTTCACCTGCATACTGATATCTTCCATATCCTCCTTTCTGATTCATCTATGTTGGAATCATATATTTATGCATTTGCCTTAAGAGAAATGTTTTACCTCTTCTTTTCATGTTCTTCATGTTGGTCGAGTTGGCTTAATTCCAACTCATGTTCTTGTAATTTTCCAAAGAGTGCAGTTAATGACATTTTTTATAAACTCTTCTTTCAGAGATGGCTATCACTTTTGGTTGTTATTGCCTTGTTACTGATCTTAGAACCTTCAAGTTCAAGTAACTATTTGACAGCACTTTGCCAAGTGCAATCAAGTGCTTTGTAAGGTGAGTAAACCTCTTTTGGAGATTAAGTATCTTTTCTCCTGGTTTCATGTGGAACATCTCATACTCTTGAGAAAGAATGTTGAGTCTAGACTGCTTGACTTCTTCAGTCCCCTAATATGTGGTTTCTAAAGTGTCCTACATCTCCTATGCAGATTTGTAATTTGACACTCTAAGAAAATCATCAATTCTAAAGGCTGAAGTGAGGATGTTTTTGGCCTCAAGTTCATATTACACTTCCTTCTTCTTCTCGTCGTTTCATGTAGATTTTGGTTTAACCTCCCTTACACCATTGCTTATAGTAAAGGGTTTATAGGGTTTTTCCTCAATCGCATTCCATATATCAAGGTCTTGAGATTCTATGCAGATTTTCTTCCTTATTTTCCAAAAGCTATAACATTCTCCAACAAAACTTGGTGGACGATTGATGTTGGAACCTTCTCCCAAAAAGGATCTAGAGGCCATCTAAAAGTTTCGGATCTCTGGGAGTAACTTACCTTACTAAGCTCATGTGCTAATTGTAAGTATTAGATAGCAACTAAGAGGGGTAAATTAGTTGTTGGGAGTAATGGCCAATTTTTCTGCTTATAGAATCAGAAACTCTTACAACAAAAATAATGCAGAAAAATTACCAAGTAAAATTTGAAACAGAAAATGAAAGAGTATAAAGAAGAGAGAAAGTACACAAATATTTATACTAGTTCACCTTCTTGTCCATCGAAGGCTATATCCAGTACTCTTGCAACACAAGAGATTTCTTTACTACATATTATGAGTTATAATTGCAATTTCTCTCTTTGAGACTCATTGTACCTTACACACTCATAATACCTCACACTCTTGGAAAACAACATTTCTTAGTAATTTCTTCCCCTTCTCATCACACCCTTGTGATGATAAGTTTTGCAACAAGATTGAAGAAAACGTTTGTAGGGTAAGGATTGCCTTTACAAGATATAAAATTTCTATAATTTGAAATCATCTTGCTCTTAATACACTTAGTATACAAATGCTCATAGAAGTGTTTAAGTTTGAAAAACTTTAGAATATGCATTCAAAGCAACTTTAGAAATATCTAAAAGTTTGGAACAAAAATTGCATGAAAGTGTAGAAAATTGTATATGAAAGTTATGTGTAAATTGTGTGTTGAAATGGGTGTTACAAGGCTTTTAAAAATGGCTTCCAATTAGCCAATATACCCTTACACGAAGTTGCGACATGATTGGAATGAAACTCATCCATTTTGGATGAAAGCTGATCAGTTTGGATTTGAAAATCTAATTTAACAGCTCTATGTAATCGGTTAACCTTCGTGTAATCCATTACCCAAACTCTCTGTTTGAGAAATAATTGGTTACTACTTTGTAGTAATCGGTTACACTATGTCATTTTTTATGGGTATCTTTTTACTCAGTTACGTAACTTGCTATGCAGTTCTAGAAACCTGTTACTCACTGTCACATAGTCCAAGTAATCTATTACATAGGTCTAGTAACCTGTTACTCAAGTTAAGTAACCTATTACTTAGAATTTTGAAAATTGTTTAAAATTGTCTAAGAGTTTTCCAATTTCTTTCAAAATAGTTTTTTTCTTCTTTTTTAGCACAGTTTACTAAACATACTTAGAGTGTAAAGGATAGAAGTACATATTGAAGACTTAGACTCTATTTACCTTGAAGCTTGAAATTCATTGTCTGCAAAGTCTTCCCTTTTCTACTTTTTGTGATCGTGGTATCTTCATCATAATTGTGTTAACGTGAGTAGCAAGACCTTCTTCACAATTTGTGTAGTACTTCTAGTGATTGGCACACAAGAATTTCATATTGAATTGTTATACATACTTAGAAATCCTAGACATGGAAATAAAGTTCTCCATATATACTATTTTTTGTATATTTCACCATTAGGTGTGGTGAAAGGGAAAAAGTGATTTTGAGAAGTGGTGTTCTTCTAAAAGGTGAGATGTGATGAGTGTCATAAGAGACAAAGTCTCGGGGTGATATTTGTAACTATTTACATTTCATCATGATAAAAATGTATTATGTTTGTAAGAGGACTGGATATATCCTTTAGTGGACTAGAAGGTGAACTAGGATAAATTTGTGTCTTTCTTTTACTCTTTAGATTTATGTGCTTGATTTTTGCATAACATATAATTTTACAGCACCTCTACTCTTACATTTTCCTAAGTTGCAAAAACATGCATTAAATGCAACAAAAAAAACCAGAAAATTAATTTTACCCTCTCTTTATTTGCCATCTTATCTTCCATCCAATGTCACACCATCTATAGCATCATATATTCTGTATGGTTCTATATGAGAAAAGGAAGACATATTTAAACAAGCATCATTTAAATTAAGACGAGTAGAAGCACATATGTTTATGTCTCCAATGATGTTGTCTATTGAATGATCTCGAAGGATTCTTCTTTCTTTTGGTAGGTCGGAATGTATTTGCTTAGTTGCTCTTCATGTTGAAGTAGATCCTCATTTGGCTTGACTTGCTCTAAATCATCATGCTTTTCAATAATTGGAACTTCATTTTGTGAAGTACTTGGTAAATTCTTATCATCATGTTCATCAATAATAACAAATTGTTTCCTCCTTAGAGGGTAATAAGTTACTCGCTTGAGTAATGAGTTACTCTCCCTTATTTTTCAGTTAAGTGATTTCTTACTTTTTTCAGATAACTTATATTTTCTATTTCAGGTAACCTAGTACTCGGTTTTCTAAAAAGATATTTTTAAATCTTTGTAACTCATTATCATCTTCTTTTAATTTTATGAAAACATTTTGAAAAGATCTAACCTAGAAAGCAGTTAAGTATCTTATCTTGTAATGTGTGTTTGCTTGGAATGCATCATGTCTTCAATCTTTTCTTTTCTTTTTTTAATGTTGTTGTGTTCATCAAAATCTAGTCAAGGTAAAAAATAAGGCTCATCTTCACACCATTTATGGTGAACGACATTCCTTCTAGTGATAATTGCATCTAGTGACATGTGCTATAAAGTCACGTGTGTTCAAGTGATAACTTTGTCCAATGCCATTAATTGTATCATTTTCAATTGTATCATTTTCAATCATGTATACAATGTTATACTCATTCAATATTTGAACTTAAATACTTTTTATGCATATTCATTGTGATAAATTAATAATCCAATTATTTTTACTCGGTTTCTTGGTAAGATAGGCTTAGTGTTCTTGGAGTTACAAAATTTTATGTTCTCTAACGAACTTGGAGACGAAGAAGACAAATAAATGCGCACAAAAGAATAATCAGAAAATTATCTCAACAATGTCTTAATTATTGATCAGGGTTGTGATTAAGAAACACACAAGACATAGTTACAACAAAAAATATGCAATCATATGCGTGGATTTAACATAATTAATGTGAAATCAAACATGGTTAAGGACACAATGGATTCAAGCAATTACTTTCTTCTCTATATTAAGACTCAATTATCCAATACATGAAATTCTTACTTTAACCTGACTTTTTTGAAGACGATTGGAACATTTTTTGAAGTCATTGAACTCTTCTATAAAAGGAATAAGAACCTTACAAGATAAAGAGACAAATGATACGAGATATAAGAACACAAGTAAAGGATTGAGAGAAAAAAATTGTGAAAATATTTCTAGTGTTGAATTTCTATATGTATGGAATTACAACTTAAGTATATTGTATTATATTTTGGAAGAGGCAAAATAGCTGAGAAAGAAAAATCAGAGAGATTATGGTCCGAAATTTGATGATATTTTGTTAATAAGTCCTAGACTCTAGTGATCTTACATATTCATATTCTTACTTAGTGAGTTGTAAAAAATCATCACCAAAACTTTATTTGAGAGTATAGAGCTTGAAAATGCTCGGTAAGTAAAAAATAATTGAAAAAGATTATAGCCCAGAGAGGCTTAGTCTGGAATGAATATTTGGTTGTTAGAGTTTGAAACTGTTTTGTATAAGAAATAATAATTGTGTAATAAGTGTTTAATACTTGTAATTATTTGGGAAATATTAAAAAATAATTCGGTGGGAAGGGACTGGACGTAGTTATTGAGAGTTAACAAAAATAAAAATACATGTGTGATTTTCTTCATCCCTTAATTCTTTAATACTTTTGATTATTACTAGTTGTGGGAAGTTGAAATTGTTGCAAGTTAATAATTTTGAATAGGGTGGCAAATGGATGGATTTGAATTTCGATGCTAATGGATAGATGGAAAGTCATCCATTAATCTATATATCTCAACTCAATATTTTATAAAACCACATTTTATAAAAATGCTTATAAAATACTTTTAAAAAACAATTTTAAAAAAATTTGATTTTTTGTACTTTTATAGAAAAATATTTTTTTTCAATATTCTACACGCATGTAATGTTTAAGGTTCTCAGTATAAAAAAATTTAAAAATACTTATAGAGTATAATATCTATGCACTGTAAGTGTAAAGATTTATACATAATCATTACATCATCTACCATTCATTTGATTTACTTTTTTTGAAGAGTTAATTATGATTAACTATTAAATATAATTGGTGGATGATGCAGTGATAATGTATAAAACTTATGCATTCTTAGTGCATACACTTTTTTTTCATACTTATATATATGTTATGTACTTAAGAATAAAATTTTAATATTAACTACATACACATATCATATAATTGACATCAACTTAATAAAATATTAAGAGTGAGACTGAGAATTATGAATGAATTTGTTTGAATTTAGTTTTCTTAAATATTAAATGAAATTTCAAAGCAAAGAATGAGTTTATACTTGCAATCACTTTATAATTAGATGAATTTAATTTAGATGGATATGGATGAATTGTGGATTATGAATAATTTTGTCACCTATACTTTTGAACGAATTTATACTTGCAATCACTTTATAATTGCTTATGAAAAAGTTTGATTAAAGAATATTTTTTAAAACTTGACAGACACAATTTGTGTGAAACCATACGTTCATGATATACACAATTCAAACGTCTTATTTTATTCTGTGCCAACTTCAAATAATGGGCTTTAATTTATTCGGCTTTGGGCAAAGATTTTCCTTGTCTCCTGATCAAGTAAGGGATACACCTCAACTACTACTGATACTAAATAGTAAGATAGTAGTATTAGGTTTAACATTTGGGCTTTTGGATCACAGGTCCAAAGTTTACTCAACCTTTTATTAACATGAGAAATTAACAACTGACTAACAACTTTTAAATAAAATCCTTCATCCACTTGGGTTGTTGTTTCACTCTGATGGGTCTTGCATTTGGGCTTCCATCAATGCCCACTCCTACAAGCTGGACCTTGTCCTCAAGGTCTATGCCATTAGAGTCCCTATGCCAGTTGTATTGTGTTTGGCTTGGAGACTGGGCGGGAAAGTCAGGGAAATCCAACAGACCCACCTTAATCCGTGTCAGGGATTTTGCAGATCTGGACGGTGGAGGAGAAAGAGTCGTTGTGAATTTAATAGGTGCATTAACCAAGGCGCCTTGAGTGTTGTGTTGGCCTGCTAAATCATTAATTTGTGGACTGTGCCGTGTGGGACTCTCCTTTTGAATTAATGGTGAAGTAATAGGCACACTTGGGGTTGTTCCTTTTTCACTGCCCAAGGTGTCACTAATTAATGCATGTTGTGTGGACCCCATTAGATCAAATGGTGGAAGATGGCCTATGTGATCTAAGGGTTCTTTTGTTTTGGGCCCAATTTTTTTTTGCATACATGTGGTCCTCACGTGAGACATAATGAGTGAGAGGGTTAGTACTTCCATTTTCAACTAAAGTCCTCACAATGTACTTCCCATTATCTGTTTCCTCCTCTCTCAAACCTTCTTCCTTCTTCTCTGGTTCTGAAAAATGAGAAATCTCAGCCCCTTCGGTTGGATGTGTATTGATTCCAACCTTATCATGCAAATCCTTCTCATCCTCACGCGATATTGTTGTAGTTGCATGGGTGTCCAGAAACTCCTTAGGGAACTCAGTCCTCTGTTGTAAGGGATCTCCATGGAACTTCCTTAACAATGAGACGTGAAAAACTGGATGTATCCTTGATGTGGCTGGAAGGAAGAGTTCGTAAGCCATAGACCCAACACGACGGCTTACCTGAAAAGGACCGAAATATCGCCGACTCAGTTTTTGTGATGAACGCCGGGCGATGGAGAGTTGTCTATACGGTTGAAGTTTCAACAAAACCCAGTCTCCCGGTAAAAAGGTAACATCTTTTCTGTCTAAGTCAGCTTGACATTTCATTCTTTGTTGTGCATGTCGGAGATGTTGTTTTAAACTATTTAGCATTTGTGACCTTCTCAGGAGAGTCTTATTAACCTGTTCATGGGAAGATGAACTAGAGACATAATATCGGATGGTCGGGGGTGCACGCCCATAGAGTGCCTCGAAGGGGGAGAGGTGCAATGAGGAATGCTGACTAGTGTTGTACCAGTACTCGGCCAAGGACAAATGTGTATTCCACTTAGTTGGATGATTTCCAGAGAAGCATCAGAGATATGTCTAGAGACACCGATTAACCACCTCCGTCTGTCCATCAGATTGCGGGTGGTAAGCCGTGCTATAGCACAAGGAAGTTCCCAAGAGCCGAAAGAATTCCTTCCAAAAGGTACTCAAAAATAATTTGTCTCAATCATATACTATTGTTTTCGGAACACCATGTAATCGACATATCTCTTGCAGGAACCGGCGTGCCAAAGATTCCGCCGAGAATTTGGAAGGTAAGGCAACAAAGTGTGCATATTTTGTCAATCTATCAACAATAACCCAAATGACAGTGTGTCCATTGGAAGGAGGTAAGTGGGTGATAAAATCCATAGACAAGTCCTGCCATACCTTTTCTAGTATCTTTAGTGGCTGAAGTAATCCCTGACTCTTTTGTGGTATGTATTTGTTATATTGGCAGGTTGCACAATGGCGGATGAACATTTTGAGGTCCCTAGCAACTCCTGACCAGTGGAAAGAGGTAGTTAGCCGAGCCAAAGATGGCTTCCAACCAGAATGTCCAGCAATAGAGGATTCATGAAACTCCTTGATCACAGTTGTTCGCAAGTTCTGGAAATCAGGTATGTAAATCTGATTTCTAAAGAATAAAAGACCTTGTGAGTAATGAAAATTTGTTTTGCCTGGAAAACTGGATTGACATTTTGTGAGCAATTGTTTCCCTACTGGAGTTGTATAGTAGGTCCTCAACCTGTCTAGTATTTGTGGAAAGGGGGATGATAATGCCGAAAACATTACGGGTGTTTCACTATGGCATCTGCTTAGCGCGTCTGCCACCCGATTAGAGGTACCAGTCATGTACATAATCTCATAATCAAATCCAATGAGTTTAGTGGCCCATTTTTGTTGTTCTGGTGCATGAAATCCCTATGTTACCAAATGCTTTAAACTCTGTTGATCTGTATATATAATAAAATGTCTTCCGATGAGATATTGACGGCATTTTTTTACAGATTCCGTCACGGCAAACATCTCTCTGACATAGGCAGAAGCATTTTGCATACGGATGGACATTTTCTTGCTGAAGAAAGCCAATAGGTGACCATTTTGGGATAAGACCGCTCCAATCGCCACCGCTGATGCATCTGTTTCAACAGTAAAGGGTTGAGAGAAATTAGGGAGTTGTAGAACAGGAGTAGTTATCATTTTCTGTTTAAGTTGTGAAAAGGTCTGTTAAGCCTCTCTACTCCATGTAAACTGTTGGACTCTAAGTAAATTGGTGAGCGGAGCAGCGAGAGTAGCATAATGCTTGACAAATTTGTGATAGAATCATGTGAGGCCCAAGAAACCTCTCAGGGCTGTTAGGGATTGTGGTTGTGGCCACTCTGTCATGGCTTGAATTTTCTCTGAATCCGGTTGGACTCCTGCTGTAGAAATAATGTGTCCCAGATAAGCAACTGAATCAACCCCAAAGGAACACTTAGATAATTTAGCATAAAATTGGTTAGAAACCAATAGGTCCAGGATAGTTTGCAAATGCATTTCATAATCAGCCAAGCAAGAACTATAAATAAGAATATCATCGGAAAACACCAAAACAAAACGTCGAAGATAAGATCTCAAAAGATCATTCATTGTTGACTGGAATGTGGCTGGTGCATTTGTCAACCCAAACGGCATGACCAAAAATTCATAATGGCCGTCAAAAGTTCAAAAGGCCGTCTTGTGGGTATCATTTGGTTGCACACGAATCTGGTGATACCCAGATCGCAAATTAACCTTAGAGAAAATAGTTGCGCCCCCAAGTTCATCCAATAGTTCATCAATTATAGGGATTGGAAACCTATCCTGTATTGTGATTGTGTTAAGAGCCCGATAGTCAACACAGAAACGCCAAGTCCCATCCTTCTTCTTGACCAGGAGAACAGGTGATGAAAAGGGACTTGTGTTAGGGCTTATAATTCCTTCTTTGAGCATGTTTTAAATCATAGATGTCATTTCTTCTTTTTGGGAGTGTGGGTATCTGTATGGTTTAATGGATATTGGGCTAGAGTTAGGTAGGAGAGGAATATGGTGGTCATGGGGTCGTGTGGGAGGTAGGCCTTGTGGTGTCTTAAATACTTTGTTGTATTTGGTGAGGATAGGTTGTAGTTTGGGATGGATTGGAGGGTTTTGGTCAATAAATTGGTTTTGTGTTTGTGTTTGATTTAGAAGAGTAATAGTGTGTAGGGATGCAACTGCATCCATGTGGAGTAGTCGAGAAAGTTGATGGAATGTGAATGGGGTTAAGGAAGTAGTGGAGTCTCCTTGCAAAGTAATAGAATTGTCTCCCACAGAAAATGTCATAGAAGGAACTGAAAAATGGTCGAAATATGGCTTTCAAATTAAGTTCCGAATTAGTGGATGCTGCCAAAGGGAGTGGCGATGCCATACGCAAAAAGGAAGAGACTCATAGAATGGCAGAGGCAAATAGAGCTTTTGCACATTTTCGTTAATCCACGAACAGGATCAGGATCTATATAGACACATAGACCCATGGATCCATACATCTCGATCGGAAAAGAATCAATCCACTGATTTCTGCCGCTTCCGTTATTGCTGCTGGGTTGGCCGTTGGACTTGCTTCCGTTGGATCGGGGGTTGGTCAAGGCACTGCTGCAGGACAAGCTGTAGAGGGGATTGCGCGACAACCCGAGGCAGAGGGAAAAATCCGGGGTACTTTATTGCTTAGTCTGGCTTTTATGGAAGCTTTAACAATTTATGGGCTAGTTGTAGCATTAGCACTTTTATTTGCGAATCAATTCTTGGTTGAGTTCTCTACCTTAACGACAGAAAAAAGGATTGATCAAATTCTATTGAGTCTGACTCATAGTGATCATTTATCAAAGAATAACTTTGGTTATCAAATGATTGAACAACCGGGAGCAATTTACTTACGATACTTAGTTGACATTCATAAAAAGTATCTAATGAATTATGAGTTCAATACATCCTGTTTAGCAGAAAGACGGATATTCCTTGCTCATTATCAGACAATCACTTGATGTAGCAGTAGCTTGATGAAACCCCAAAGTCTTTACTTGATCCAGAATGTGTGATGTATATGCCATTCCGAAATGATCTATTAATCTACGCTGACATCCGCCACAGGGTAAACCACCGCCTCTCAGGCCCCGACTGATTCTACCATAGAGGCCAACAAGTAACAGGTCCAAGTGTTCGTAGCCATTCGATGCCCAAAACCACATCCGCACCTTTAATAGGAAGTAAGTAAAAAGGAATATAAAACAACTGATTATGTAGTGTGATTGGTGTGTCATGACACAACCCTGAACAAAAAATGTGTGACCCATTAGCGACCATTACTGGAAATTTTGGTGTTGGTGAAATAGGCAGATGCAAATGTTGTGCTAGACATGGTTGAATGACATTGTGGGAACTTCCCGTGTCTACCAATACTGTCACAATGTTGCTCGCAATACTGCCTTGAAATCTTAAGGTTTTCGGTGATGGGGGTCCTTCCAGGGCTTGTTCAGATAGTTGAAAGTGAATAAGTTCAGTAGAAGTGTTAGAAACCTCCTCCGCCTCTCCAAAAGGAAAATCAGCTAGTGGGCTATCACCCTGAGAACCCAAATCATCAGTCAAAAAGATCATAAAGGTCTTAGCTTGGCACTTGTGGCCGACAAAGAAATTTTCATCACAGTTATAACAAAGACCTTGAGCTCGCCTCTCTTGCATTTGAGCGGTTGTGAGACGACAAATGGGAAGGTTGGCCTAGGCAGTTTGGTAAGTGGTGTTTGGGTTAGGTGGGTTTTGTACTCGGTTAGGCAAAGTGGTGTGTGGTGTATAAGTAAAGTGCGGGTTTCTTTGGTAAACTGGCTTCAAATCCTTGAGTTTGGATTCTACAAGTTTTGCTATACCAAGTGCTTCATCAATATGATGAGGCCTTAAAATTGCTAATTCACGACGTATTTCAGGAATAAATAAAGCAATTAAGGATTGCCTCTAGTGGCAGACCCTAGATTCTGTTACATAGCTTTTCGAACCTTTGTTGATAGTCTGCCACTATGGTGGTCTGGTGGAGCTTAAACGACTCTGCTTGGTGGTTCTCATAGCATGAAGGACCGAAACGGTTTTCTAAGGACCGTATGAAACTAGCCCAGTTAGTTATCGAAGAGTTGTGAAAAGCTCATTTAAACCAGCTGAGAGCTTCTCCTTTCATGTAGAAAGAGATGATATGCAATCTTTGATCTGGTGGTACTTGGTAGAGTTGGAAGAACTGCTCAGCTTGGAAAAGCCAATCCAAGGGTTCAGAACCATCAAACGGGTTCAGTTGCAATTTAGGGGGTCTAGGATGGTTAGGGTTTGTGTGTGGTGGTTGAGTTGGGGGACGTATGTGGTGGGATTGTTGGGTATTAAAAAATGGAGGAACTGGAATGTTATAGGTTGTATAAGGTGGTATAGGAAAAGGGGGTGGGGTAGCATTTTGGCCAGTAGGAGATTGTGGGTTAGGGTTTGTGAGATTAAAAGAACTGGGAATGTTGGGGGGATCTGGTGGTTGGGGGGGGGGGGGAAAAGCGAAATTCCCGCTAATTTATCTGTAATAGTGCGTAAAGCATCAGTAATTACTTCATGTCTTGCATCTTGTTGGTTTTTGTGCTCATGCAATTTATCAGCAAAAATCTGCATCAATGTCTCATCAATGTCTTTGCTGACAACTTTGGGAGGCATAATGCAGGAATGAAAGCACTAATTGATAAGTATTAAAATTTGTGCAATGGAGAAAATAGAGCATAAGGAAAAATAACCTAAAGAGATTTCTAGAAATTCATCATATATTCTAGTAGCAGCTGCTACTGATACTAAATAGTAAGGATAGTGGCATTAGGTTTAACATTTGGGCTTTTGGATCACAAGCCCAAAGTTTACTCAACCTTTTATTAACATGAGAAATTAACAACTAACTAACAACTTTTAAATAAAATCCTTTATCCACTTGGGTTGTTGTTTCACTCTTGCATTTGGACTTTCATCAAAATCATCTACCTTTAGCCCTATAGGTTTGAGATCATTATCAAAGTTGACTCTGCATCGTTGATTTTCACCACGATTGATGATCAAATTATTCATATGTATGGCACCTATAAACTTTCTACACAGATTGATGGCTATCTGACACACTTCTAAAAGTAGGGGTATCATTGTGGTCAGTCGTGTATGTGTGTTGAGACAAATAAAAAACGTAATTTCAAACATATATGAATTCAGCTTTACCCAAATGCATTCAATTAATATGAACTCATTCCTAAATTAGTTCACGGAGAATAATATCATACATAACAAATCAAGACAATAATCAATGAGCAATGGTCAAAGTTGAAGTAGCTTGACTAAAATCCATCTCATTATTCTAAAAAATTAGCTTATAAGGCTATAAGAACTTCTCGCTTAATAAAGCTCTGGTTTGCTTAGAAGCTTATCATAAAGAAATGAGTAATTGAAAAAAGAAATACATAAAAATAATATGAACCGGAAGAGCATATAGCTAATGGAAGATATAACTAGATATGATAGTTTAGACTAGTATTTTAAATTGATGTTGGGCTCATAATTGTTACTGTAATTGTGGTTATTACGGCCGTTGTAATGCGAATCGTGACTCTTACAGACTAAATTACTTATTATTAAATAATTGAATTCGATGAGGCCTGATATGGCCTAAATGTAGTCCGATGATTCCCAAATGCAGTCTTGCGCTGTCGCTCGATGCAACTACCTCATTGTGATTCAATATCATACTGCAATTTAAATCATTGGTCTAGACAACATAACAATGTTAAACAACTCTAATATCACCACACATCCATAAATCATTCAAGTGCAAGTTCAGTAACATGGTTTGTCACTAATTGACCCCAATAAGCTTCTCTCTTTCTATTCCTTTCTTAGTTCCTTTAATATATTTTTCCTTTTGTCAAGATCTTTTAGTTTTTTTCATCTGTTGCTCCCCTTCTTTATTTCTCCTATGTAAAATATAAGCAATAATTTGAAAATACTCACCTAAGAATGGTCATAGCTAATGGAAGACATACACCAAAATTCAGATAGATATAGAGGCATGCAAAGCTGAGACTGAAGTTTTATAATGATGACTCGATTACAAGCTAAAGTAATCAAGGATGCATAATGCATTGAAGCTCAATTGGAAAACAATCAAATTTCTAAAAAGTTACTCAAGTACTTGGTAGCAATAAAGAGATGCAACTAAAAATAAGGAATCTCAAAAGATAAGGAAAGAATAATCAACATTCATGAGACTTGAAGGCAGAAAAACCAACACAATGTTTTAAATTATGGTTGCAGTTATTATGATTGGGATCATTATGGCTGTTGTACTGTGGATTGTGGCCACTGCGGCGTGAAATTAATTAAAGTATGCACAAAATGCAAAAATAATGTATACTTACTATAACAATTATTATTATTCATTTTGTATAAGTTTTTCATTCATTATTTGACTTTGTTTCATAACAATTAATAATTTAAAATAAAACTTTAATAAAATTAACATAATTTTTGCATTAACAAAAGTGAATTATATTTACTTAGAAGAGTATAAGATATTGCAATTCTCATTATCATTGAATACCTAATTAGGAAGCAAAGCCAAGATTTAGAGATATGACATCCCTCCAAAATAAAATACGATAATGAATCACAACTAATATTATAAAAATGTCACATGAAAAACCTTAAGAAAGGTAAAGGAAATTATTAAATTCAGTAGAATACTCACATTTTACTTCTTAATTGTTACTACATGCTAGAATGGTGCGAGGGGGCATAATCTTCATTGTTATCCATACTACCATCTCCTCATGTAGCTATTTGTCCAAAGACATAATCAAAAAATTTATGATTTGATTGTTGATAATAAGGTTCTTAATAATTCGTTAATGAGGATTGGTAAGGTGGAACTTATCCACTTGCATGTTGAGGATGTATATAATAACCATGGGGATAATATGCTGAATGCATTGGATTGTATCCTTGACTACTTTACGATATTTCATCAATTCTAAAATCACTAAAACTTTGTGCAATACAAGAAGAGGAAGCATCTTCAAGTGTAATATTTTGTTTCCTTTTTCCTTTCCTAGATTGCTACTCGGTTCTACTATTATCATTAAATGAATCACTCGAATGAACCATGCCCAATCTAGATGTTTGGAGATCAATTAGGTTATAATCACTCTTGTGGATCATTGTGCCTTTGCTCACCTTCATCGTTACTTTCTCCAACCTCAACATTACCACCACCATTGCCACCATCGTCACTTGGTGGGCTTAACCACCACTAATTTTATCAGAACCATCATCATCACTATCAACTTCCATATTTTCATTTTCATCATTGGTGTCAATTATAGGAAGTCACTCTGCATTTTGTGCTCCATCTAATGTTGGATTTTCCCTTTCTTCTATCCATTCAGACATCATCTTCTTGAAATATGTTGCCAAGATTAATAGGATTGACACTGGCTTCAATTTCTTCTTGACTTCTTCTCATTTTAGTTCTCATCTTCAACTTAATATTGTAAAGTGTATAGATAACTCTATGTAACCTATTATATGTGAGTCTATTCCTTTTCTTTGTGTAAATGTAGCTAAATGTGCTCCAGTTTGTCTCACAATTTGTGGCTGAAGTTGTTTGGATGAAAACTTTAATTACAATGCTTTTAAGTTCATGAGAGTATGAATAATCTATCATCCACCATTCATATATTTATGTCAACGGGATAAATAAACAAATTATTATGCTCGTAAAAATTATTTTAAATACAATAGTATAAAGAAATATGAGAAATATTATTTTACCTGCATTCATTCTAGACCAAGTTGTTTGAGCTTGAGGTGTACCAAATCTCTCAGACTTATTTAAAAAAGAAGTAACTATGTAACAAAAAACAATATATCAATATATAAATGTATAATCTTAAATTATAATTTAAAATATCAAAATATAAGATTTTAATGTCAACCTGATTTAAAGCTTTAATTAGTTTATCCATGTCTCTTTCAAGTTTCATAATCACACTACTCTTACCATCAAATGTTTCTTTATACACATTAGTCTTGTGTTCAATTCCATATTCAAATTGCGGGTTAAGAAAATAACCTATCAATTTATTAAAGTATGAATATTATAATGGAGATATGAAATTATGAATTGTATGATAAAATAGAATATAAATTCTACTAACATACATGCAGAATGAAGACCGGAGTGCATGAATTTCCATCTCTTGTTAATTATATCATTGTATTGAGAATGATAGCGACAATTTTTGGAATTTGTTGTTTACCTCGGTCAATCGCTTCATAAAGAAAACTCATAGTGGGCTTTGTGTCACCATTCATCAGCCTCAATACTTTAACTATAGGCTCAAATTCTTTTAGTATATCAGTAGCTCTACTCTAGAAATCATGACCAAATACAATTTTTCTTGCTTCAAGTGCTGGTTCATTCCTTTGTTAATAAAATTTAGATTTTCTGAATTCTTCAGAGCTGGCCATTTGTTTCAAACCTTGCTTTTGATTCGAAATTGCTTGAAGCCACAAGAACTTTGTTGCCAATCGTATGATGCTAGGACAAACAATTTTTCTACCTGCAATATATTTTTTCATAAGATTTACTGTCCATATATGGTTATAGATGAAGGTTATCACCATCTTTGCTTCCTCCAATAATTTTTTCACATTTTTTTTTCAATATCCTCGAAGCAAAGATCCAAACAATGAGCTGAGCATGCAAACCAATATAAATGTGTTCTCTTTTCCATCAACTTTTGGCCAACTACTTTAAGTGTTTTTTCATTATATGTTACAATTTCAACAACATAGTCTTCTCCTACTTTACCCACGGTTTTATTAAACAACTAAAAGTAATAATTTGTGTTTCTGCTATCAACATTAGAGGCATCAAATGAATTACTGAAAATTGTTTCTTTGCTAGAGTACACAAGGAAATTCATAAAGTGCTTACGGTTTATACTATCAATCCAACAGTTTATACTATCAATCCAATAGTTGCACATTATTGTTACCCTAGTCTCCTTCTATGCGCATTTCAATGTTTTAATCCATTCATACATATTGTTATACTTGACCTTCAAACACACAGTTGAAATTTCATAAGGAGTTGGACATTTAACTCCTTGACCAACCTCAATTGTTGCAAAAATTAAATTATGAAACCAAGGAGACCTGGTTACATTCATAGGCACACGTTCGTAGAATATGAACCTTCTCACAGCTTCTCTAAGATTCTTCCTAGTTGCACCCATAAAACGACCAGTTATTTTATGTTGTTTCGTGCTTCTGCTCATCACTAGATCAATAGTTGTGTCCTTGAAGCGTCACTACCACTTGCGTGGGAGCTTCCACCTTGCTCATATATATTCTCAGACCCCTTGTTTGTTGCCTAAAATGTTACCTTTGTTCCCATTCATATTGGGAATTAAGCATTGCTTGTTTAGCTTGTCTCACTTGCTCATCAATATAGTCATCAGGATCTTCTTCATTAGTATCTCCTCTTAATCGTGCTTCAAAGTCATCTTTTCTTTTTTTGGAGTCACTTTTTTTTCTTTTCCATCCAAGAGGAGTTTCATCATGCTTTCTCTAACTACACCAATGACTCTAGGACAACCTGCTACTTGTCCTTTATAATGTTATATTGCTTCAATCTAGTGATACCCCTTTGATCACTTTTCCACAAAGTTTACATTTAATATTATTTCGATGTTCAGGTAGTTGTGTTCATAAATTCTATCCAATATCTTCACTTGGAGCACCTTCTAATCGTTTAGATAGATATTCTTCTCTTGAGGCATTGTGAAACTTTTATACTACATGATTCGAAACTCCAGGGGATGGTTTGCTTTCTTTGTCGATCGTTCTTGCCTGAAACTCAACTTACTCGCGAAATAAAATTTTTATAAACGTCTACATTTTGTTTATGATTATAGGTGAAATGTGTATGGAATTCGTGTTTCGGCTGAAGTGGTGTTTATTTTTTGTTTATGAATTTTTATGTGTTTGTGTTAGAAAAAAGAAAGTGGAAAAGGATGAAGATGGAGGCGCCACAAGCAAGTAGCTTGATAAGCCAAGGAGGTTCGCCACAGGGAAATATCCTTGATAAGAACAAGGTTAAGGTGTCACACCAATGGTGATAAGCCTATGAACGCCACAAGAACTAATCTTGATAAGTTCTGAGTTAAGAGCAAAACTCAACTAAAAAGGAATTAATCCAAACAAATTTCAACTTAATTCATTCATCATCAAAAGCATACATAAATAGAAAATTCTGAAATTTCCTAAGTCCTAATTGGAAATTTAAAATCCTAATTAAACATGTAATTAAATGGTCTTTAGTGAGAGTTTAACGGCTGATTTATTTTGACATGAGTTGGCCAAAATCCCATTGAATATTCAGCCATGTGCTTATTTGTTCCTTGATTGGTTGAGTTTCAATGTGGACGGATTCCTCAAAGATCTTGAATAAGGAAAGTCTTTAATTGGTGAATTAACTATTGATTTTATATGCCTTGGTCGTGGGATTACTTGAATGAAATGATTGAATTATATCTTTGCAAATCTGATTTGAAATTATGGACATTCACACACCTACTTGGATGAGCCTCGATGACTTGTCTTTCTTGAATGAGCATTGTCTTGAATACCTTAAATTACACGCTCAACCCTCATATTACATTATTTAAATAAAATACTTAATAATAATCTAAAATACTCCTAAGATTAAAGTAAATCCTAAGACTACTGTTGAAAGCGTTATTCGGTGTTTATTTTAGTTGAGAGTTTTCTCCTCTCAACAAAACGTCATGACAGCAATGTCAATTTGTTGAAAGTTAATACTCTCATTTTCGTTATGTTCTTTTATTTAATTAAGAGAACTCGGTTTTATTCTTTGTTCGCCATCTCGGCTTTGTTGAAATAAATTTCAACGCCGGTATAATAGTTTCAAGAATATTCCAGTTACAACTTACTTGCTTAATAATCATGTGAATAAGTCATTCCTTCTTTACCCCATCTCGTCTTTGTTAGAATAAATTCTAACGCCGGTATAATGGTATCGAAGCAATTACCTATTACATAATTATTAAGTACCTTTGAATACCATCTCGGTTTTGTGGAATAAATTCCAACACCGGTTTAATGGTATTCTAATATATAAAAGTGATGAATAGTTAGTTGTTAGATACAAATAAATAAATAAAGAACAAAAGAATAATAAATTTAATTTATTTCTTTACTCCCTTCCGGGTTCATTTTATTAACAAACCAAACTTCTTCCTTATAGAAGTTTGGTATTAAAGAATAAATAAAATGTGGAAAGTAAATAACAAAATAAAAGTTAGTAAGTTAGTTTCATCACTTTTGTATATTAAAAGGTGTTTTCAACAAATAAATTTATTGATAACACTTTACTATTTTACAATTTACACCTCTTTCAAGATTCAATTGTAGTATAGTATAGGGTTATGTCGAACCACAAGGAATTGCCTAATAAAATGAATCATATAAACATGTCAATGCACAAATAATGGATTTGAACATATTTTGATTGGTTTTTGTAGGTAACAATAAACATAAAACTAGATATTAACAAATTCTTGAGGAGACAAGATCTTTTTGAATAAGAATCTTTTTGAATAAGGAAAATATATTTCTAATCTTGTTTTGAGTTTGAACTACTTAGACAAGTTCTGATGTTTTACTTTGGTTAACCCCAAACACCAAGGTCTGAAATCCTCCTTTTAGTGTATATTCTAAAATGGTAGAATCATAAACACTTATATTCATCA
>NC_032010.1:10414954-10436790 GCF_001865875.1 Lupinus angustifolius | reverse complement strand
AAATAAACTAAGTAGTACAACTACTCCTTAGTTTATTTGTTAAGTGTTTGAGACAAGTGATTTTATTGACTTGAAATCATTTTTTAGGTGATCAATCTAAAAAGAGCATTAAGTACTTCTCAAACAAATAATATTAACCAAAGCACCAACTTGAATGATTAAAATTCAAACTTTTGAAATTAAGAATGAATGTACAATGTTTTACAAATGAGAATTGCGTGCCTTTTTATAGGCCAAAGTGTTGGATGCTCAGCTACCTTGTTTGGAAGCTAAGTTGCTCACCTTTGGCGCCCATGAAGAGCCACTTTGGCCCCTACTTCACCCCTATGGTGGGATAGGTTACATGCATGGTGACAGCTCCTCCTTCTTGGCATAGCCTTATGTCATCTATGAGGTCATGTTCTTGGCCTTTAAGCAAAGAAAAAGTAAGATGTTCCATGATTTGACCAAAATATCACTTTTCTGGTGCGCTAACCGCTTAGCCCACCTGTTTCCCCGTTAAGCTGCCTATTTCAGCAGCTTGGCTGACCTGGTTCCCCGCTCAGCTGCATGTTTCAACTGCTCAGCTAACTGGTTCCACGCTCAGTTGCCTGTTTCAGCAGCTTAGCTGACCTGGCTTGGTGCTTGGTGCTGGCTAACTGGCCTAGTGCTTGCCTGATCTGGCCTAGTGGTGCCTGCCTGACCTGGCCTGGTGCTTGGTGTCTGCCTAACTTGGCCTGGTGCTTGGTGCTTGGCTTGGCTTGACAGCTTTATGCTTGATTTCGTCATGGTGAAGCAACCTTTTTTCCTTTGGTTTGTTACTTGATTTTTGTTGGTTGCTTGGCACTTTTGGGCTGTTTTCTTTAAGTTAAGGTAAGCATTTGATTTTTGCAAGTTGCCTTGCCTACCTTAACATAGGTTTCTTCAAGACGAAGTAAGCTACCTTTCTTCAAGGCTAAGTAACCAAATTAAGCACATAGCATGCCATGCTTTAACTTGATTACTTTTAGCAATTCATTTCCAACTTTTGTCTTGAATTTTGGCTTGAATTCTTATCCATCTTTGAATTTATTCTTTAATATTCAATTTCCTACAAAACTCAAAGAAAAATTGGACAAGAATTAATAAAGAACCAATTTATTTAATCATGCAAAATTCACCTAAAAAGTGTTAATTTAAGTTGGTTTTATACAATTTGTATAGGATAAGTGCCATACAATGATGGTGAAAAGTGTATACTTTGGGCACTTATCACTCATCATAATGGAAACACAACCCTATCTCCCTCCCCGTGAGAATAAAATCTCAATTTATTAAAATAGTAACTAAAACCTGTCATAATTTCCTTCCAAGAATGTGAGCTCCTAGTGGCTCACCTACTTGTAAGATTGTCCTCCACAAATCATAGATTGTCCCCCCTTGGTTTACATCATACTCTCCTTCTTCAAAATAATTTATCCTCAAATTTGTGGCACCATCATCTCCTAGATCAAAGACCACTTTTTTGAATTGTTGTAACCAACTCTTTACATATTCATCATGGGTTATACCCCTAATGAACTATTCAGCAACAAGACAAACATCCATAATTTTTATGATTGGTAGAAATTGAATTTTAGAAAATTCACCTTTCACCATAAAAGTTGAATCTACATCATAGAGTTTTTCCTTCAACATATCAACATCACCCATAGAAATATCTCCATTAGGATCAATGTAAAAATTAATCTCTCTTAAAAGTAGATGATCGTGTGGTTCTTCCTTGGAAAAAATTCACAAATTTCCTGAAAAAATTGCTTAACAAAGATTGACATTGGACTTCCATTAGAGGGGTTAGTAAATAAAAATTTCCCACAATAAGGTAGGTTCAAGACTTATTTTGAAATCAAAAAATCATCAAGCCCACTTTTTTTTTGTAAAATAATTTCTTTCCTCTCCTCATCACCCTCATGAATTTTTCTCCCCTCCTCACTAATAATTTTGTTTGAATTTTTCTCCTCAATCTTTTCATCGCTCTCATTTTCACACTTTTTTTCTACACTTATTTTTTCTTCTTTTCCTAGCTCACTTTTATTCTCACACTCTTGTTTTTCACACATCCTTTCCTTTCTCTCCTCCTCCAACTTTTATCTTAACCTTTGTTTATCTTCATTTACTTGCATAGGAGATAATGGAGATAACACTACTTTTCGATTCTGGTGTAAAAAGGTAAACTTGTTTGAAAACCAATCATGTATGGTTCTTTTATCAAATTGCCATTGACGACCTAAAATTATATGGTTGGCCTCCATATGAAGTACATCACAAAGAACCATATCTTCATACTTCCCTATGGAAAATGGAACTTCAAATAGTTCATTGACAATTATTTCTCCAACCTCACTTAACCATTGAAGCCGGTAAGGTGTGGGATGTGGTCTAGCCACAAGATTTAGCTTTGAGAATAATCTTGAACTAACCCTATTGGCACAGCTGTCACTATCAATTATAAATAAGCATACCCTACCTTGGACCACACATATAGAATGAAAGATGTTGTCCCTTTGGTTGACCTCATCTTGCATAACTCGATTTTCTAAAAGTTTTCTCACCAAGAAAGATTTACCATGTGACATGACTCAGACCTTTCAAGCAAAAACTGGCTCTGAAACCACTTGATCCGAACCTCCATGGGATGGTTTACTTTCTATGTCGATCGTTCTTGCCTGAAACTCAACTTACTCGCGAAATAACATTTTTTTATGAACGTCTACGATTTTTTTATGATTATAGGTGAAATGTATATGGAATTCATGTTTGGGCTGAAGTAGTATTTATTTTTTGTTTATGAATTTTTATGTGTTTGTGTTAGATAAAAGAAAGTTGAAAAGGATGAAGATGGAAGCGCTACAAGCAAAGTAGCTTGACAAGCCAAGGAGGCTCGCCACAAGGAAGGATCCTTGATAAAAACAAGGTTAAGGCGCCACACCAATGGTGATAAACCTATGAACGCCACAAGAACTAATCTTGATGAGTTCTGAGTTAGGAGCAAAGTGCAATTAAAAATGAATTAATCCAAACAAATTTCAACTTAATTCATTCATCATCAAAAGCATACATAAATAGAAAATTATGAAATTGGCTAAATCCTAATTGGAAATTTAAAATCCTAATTAAACATGTAATTAAATGGTCTTTAGTGGGAGTTTAATGGCTGGTTTGTTTTGACATGAGTTGGCCGAAATCCCATTGAATATTCAGCCATGTGCTTATTTGTTCCTTGCTTGGTTGAGTTTCAATGTGGATGGATTCCTCAAACATCTTGAATAAGGAAAATCTTTAATTGGTGAATTAACTCTTAATTTTATATACATTGGCTGTGGGATTACTTGAATGAAATGATGAGATTGTATCTTTGCAAATCTGATTTGAAATGATGGAGATTCACACACATACTTGGATGAGCCTCGATGACTTGTCTTTCTTGAATGATCATTGTCTTGAATACCTTGAATTACACGTGCAACCCTCATATTACATGATTTAAATAAAATACTTAACAATAATTTAAAATACTCCAAGATTAAAATAAATCCTAAGACTACCCATGAGAATAAAATCTTAATTTATTAAAATAATAACTAAAAACTATCATAATTTCCTTCTAAGAACGTGAAGTTCAAGTGGCTCGCCTACTTGTAAGATTGTCCTCCACAAATCATAGATTGCCCCCTTGGTTTACATCACTATCTGAATACAAAAAAAACTACATAAGCTTATAACAATTATCAATAAAAACAATATACTCAATTACAATAAATTGATTTTCTAAAGAAATATAATACAAAAAGATTTTAAATATAATTATATTGTACAAAAAACTTCCCAAATAAACATTTCAAAATATTTCTAAATATAATATTTTTAATTTTTTCTGCAAAAAAATGCAAATAAGCCCATTAGCATATGAGCTCATCTCTCCACTAATCTACACAATCTCTCCACTAATCTACACAATCTCTCAATCCCATATTCTCATTAAGGTTTAAGTTTTTAACATATGAAAATCCAATTCCAAAATGAAAATCCCTAATATGTTGCACACAATCTCTCAACCTCTCTTATTCTCTCAAACTCAATTTCTCCAATATGCAAATCTCAATCTTATTCTCTCAAATTTCAAAAATCCATATGAAATATCCTCACCCCTCTCTTATTCTCTCAAATCCTCCCATGAGTCTCTTCTCTTCTCCCACTTTCACACGCCACAAAGGGCAAGAAAAATGGTAAACAGAGGCGACGCACAACCTACCCACACACAGATGCAGGAAGAATAGGGAATAGAGACGAGTCAGACAATTGTGGGATCATCTTCGATTCCTCACTTCTCAGTTCTCACCATCTCCTCAGCTTCTTCGTCCCTAACTCCCCTTTGTTTCTAAAAATGGCTTTTTACTTTGAAGTTGCATCTACAATGATGTTGGATGGTGGTTTTGCTGAATTTTTGGTGATCAATGAGATTTCTAAGAGGGGAGATGAAGTTAGCAAGAGAGAAGAAGACATAACAAATGGGAAGACAAGGTCACATGCTCATTGCACTAAGTGAGTATATGATTAAAATTCTGAATTATTGTTGTAATTTTCCTTACTTGAATTTCTACTATACTTTAGATCTGCATATACTTTTACTTTTTTCTAAAAATATTGTCTTGGAATCTTGTCTAACATTAAAGGTGGATGACTGCATTTGAAAATTGAAAGCAAAAACAGAACGGGAGGAGAAAAATAATATTGTAGTTATGAGTCCGTCTCATTACGTCCGCAACACCATTTTGTTGCGATTTTTGTTGTAAACTTCAATCACACTACAATTGTGGTGCATTGCCGATATGATGTTGGTCACATTCGCATTGTTGCGGACACAATGGGGACCACATTTTTAATCTTTGCACCGACACAACAAGGAACAAGGCATGTTAGACATTCATGTAGCACCAACAAATTGAAAAGACTAACCGAATACAAATAAATAATTCCACACAACTTTAAAATACTCACATCAGCTTGTAAAGTGACAAGTTGTTGGGTAAAGGGTGACAACGTACATTACAAAAAGTGGCAAAGATATGATTTTCTACAGAGCAACAACAGCGTGCAAAACAGATGACAACAAAGACGAAATGAAGAAGTAATAGGTTTTAGGCTAAGAAAGAAAAGTTAGATTGAATAAGAAAAGAGTGTAAATGTAATATTAGTATTCCTAATGTAAAAATATATACAATCAATACATCATCCATAATTCATTTACTCTTTAAAAAATTAATGATAATTAAATATAAATATTAAACAATGCAATGATAATGTATAAAACTTTTACAAAATTACTGTAAAATATTTTTTCTCATAAGAAATAAAAAAAGGAAATAAAGGAATTTAAATCTAAGAATATTTCATCTCAATGATATAAAAACCGAAGGTAGGAATTATATTCGAGTCGATTGAAAATTGAACCAAGTTCGAATATTAAACTTTTAATGATGGGTAAAGAAGGTAAACAAGTAGACCTCGATTATTTTAATAATTTATGTTTTTTCTTTGAATTTAATTACAAAAATGTCTCCTAACCTTCAACCTTAGTTAGTATTGTTGAGATTTAGGATTTAGCATATTAATATCTTGTAATATCTTGAATGATATTTATCTATTAAATATGGAAGATTATATTATTGATTTATTTGCTAATAGGGTCTATCTATGATATTATCCAGTATATTTTTTCCTAGTGTTAAGACATATTATCTATTGTTGGGAATGCTTGAAATATGTTATTGTACTAGTCTCACATTGTCTAGTATTAGAATAGACTAAAGTAATCAATGTTATATATTAGACTCAGACCCTTGTTATAATGTGCACCAGATATAAGCACCAAATAGGAACACCCCATGGGCCGGTAGGCCCATGGGTGTGCTAGGGTTTGTAATCCTTATTCTCTAATAATATCTTGGTAGCCGCTCAACGCTCCCGGGGACGTAGGCACAATTGGCCGAACCCCGTTAACAAATGCTCTTGTTCATTCTCTTCTAATTATTCTATGACTTTATTTGATTGCTTGTGGCCAACGCTGCACAACGATCGCTTCCGCTGCACCAACAATTGGTATCAGAGCCAATTGATAGTTGGCTCTTAACCTAGACGTCAGATAATGGCTAAAGAGGGTGAAGACGTGATGGCTAGAAAATGTGCGTCAAAGATAAAAGGTGCGTAAAAGGTAATGGCAAAGATAAAGTATATGAGTTGAAGGAGAAGGAAACATGGTGGAATTGTGGTGTGGGCGTTGTATATGTTGATCCAGAATCCCAGAAATTCATGTACTGGATTAGGATGAAGGTGGAGATAGGGACTCATGTGTTGAGTTTGACCCAGAGACAAGTGCTGACAATATCTCTCTAGATGTTGAGAGAATGTTCTCATTTAAGATGAGAAGCGGAATATCCTAATGACATGTCAGATATGTCATAATGAAGGATGTCAATTGTTAGCAGATGCACAAAAGCACAGAGGCGCTGACTGACTTTGATGTAGGGTGTAACATGGGTATTGGCTTTGATGCAAGTTGTAACACGAGTATTGATAGAGATGCAGGGGTGTAACATGAGCATTGGCTTGGATGCAAGGATGTGACACAAACATTAGTTAGCATTGACGCAAGGTGTATGTTGTGATACTCCTTATGGTGGAGTATGATAGTTCTTTTGAACTAGGATTGTCGAAGTAGACAATGGTGGTAGCGGTTGAGGCTTTCCATGGAAGCTCCAAGGTTCAGTTTGACTAAGTATTGAAGAGGACGATTGTTGGTGAATTTTTGTGTAAATGTTCCAATATATCGAAAGACTTCCTAGCAATAGGTGGCTAGGTGGCATGTTCATTTGATGGCGGTACGAGAAGCTGCACTACAAGTTTGGAGAGCTAGTCTCTTGGTAACATCATCAAGGATACTCATAAGATCTATGTTGTAGGGGAGCAATTAAAGAGAATTAGACATTGAACAAGGTGAAGTCATATATTCGCTAAGGTGGAGATTCTTGTGTATATTTCCTAAGGAGCAAGATATTCGTCTATTTCAATCAAGGTGGAGATTGTTGGGGATGTTTGAAATATGTTATTATATAAAGTCTCACATTGCCTATAATTAGAATAGAGTAGAATATCAATGTTATATATTGGACTCAAGTCCCTTGTTATAATGTGCACCAGATATAAGCACCTAATAGAAACACCTCATGGCAGGTGGGGCCATGGGTGTGCTAGGGTTTGTAATCCTTATTCTCTAATAATATCTTGGTAGCCGCTCAATGCTCCCGGGGATGTAGGCACAATTGGCTGAACTCCGTTAACAAATTCCATTGTTTCTTCTCTTATATTTATTCTATGCCTTTATTTGATTGCTTGTGGCCAATGCTGCACAATGAACGCTTTCGCTACACCAACCTCTATTATAATCTTCTTGATTACAATTTAATACATGATAAGATCTTGTATTCAATGCAATAAAGATTTTTATTTCAAAAAAAATTGAATAAGTCTAATCATTGCTACATTTTGCCCTACTAAAATGCTTCAATTGTTTATGGTTTTAAATAAAACTGTACTTTTAAAGTGCATTAGTCCACAATTTTTGTTAGTGTTTTTTTTATTTGTTAATTTTTACATTTATGTATTATAGTTTTAAAACTGTCATCCTAGATACATTAGATAACAATTATTTTTCTAATTTATTTTATATACATTTGGTGTATGGTTTTTAAACCATTGGCCATTAAATTATAATAGAGCCGGATAATAATCATTGTCATTATATAAGACCACCATTTTTAAGTGTTGCTCTATCAATTTTAAAAACATTGTTCTCTGTTACATTCATTAATCAATTTTTTTATTTTATAAATCATATTCTATTATGAGTAAGTACTCATTTAGGTCATTCATGTTTTTCAACCTTACAAATTTAGACTTATATTAGTCCTTTCATCTATACTCATCGGTTAACATTAATGACTTTGTTTATGTGGCCTTTATCTTTCATCCACAACGAGATACCTGACACATTATTGGATGACATGTATTTCTTTTAACAAAAAATTATTTTTGAAAAGGATGTTGTTTTGAGTTTTTTTTTTATAAAATGATTATAAAGTAAATTGGTAACATAGAAAAACCGTGAGATAAAAAAAGTATTTATAACTCAAAAAGGTTCGCAAAACCCCCTCCAACTTAACTCTCATCCTAATCAATTTGCTCTTCCCATTATCCAACTTGTTCATCTCATAAAATAATTTCCCGTTCTCAAAACCCTTTTCCTCCCATCTCCTCCAATTTGCTCAAGGTTTCGTTTGCTCCTCTCCCTCTCGCAGTTCCCGTTTTCTCCTCTCCCTCTCGAAGCCCTAAAAGAGGTACTATGGTTCCCGTTTATTCTGATTTCTGCATTTTTCACTGGTAATGGAATTTAATTTTTAAATAATACTGTTGGAAATAATTGGAAATAAGTTTCCAATTAGATTCTGATTCAAACACTTCAAGTGTTTATGTGCTCAAACTAGTTGGAAATAACTCAAATCTTTGTTTCTAAAGCTGCTTCTCAATCACACTTTTCCGTAGATTGTGTGGAAAATATGTTGGATAGGAGTAAAGGTGGTGTATCAATTGCTGCTAATGTGGCAGCCCATAAGCATTTTCCATAAATTCAACACATGTGTTAAGGACATCTTGAATTGAAGTTTTGAGGGTTAACATAATATTTTGATACTAATACGTAGTTGTGGTATCTATTTCCCTTAAATAATTTTGTAGACCTTTCTTGTTTTGGAGAGTAGTCTTCATTCTCTAGTTTCCACAAAGAATCTATGTTTTCTCACTATATTTCAATCTTAGTCCTTTGTTGTCTGAGTGCTTGCTATATATTAGATATCTTGACTTTCGATGTTCACAAGAAACTTCAACACTGGCTGCTTCTGAGTCTATTGACACTATCATGTGTTTATTCACACTTCTTGTTCACCGAAGATGATTTTGTAAAACAATGATTTGTTAACAGTGACTTTAAATACATAATTTGGGTGTCAATATCATAATCTAGCTTCATCACTATAAACCTCTACAAATCTGACCTGGTCCTATATCTCCTTTTCTGAAATTAGATCCATCCATTGAAGTTCTACAACAATAAAAAATGAAATCCTATGTAGTAAAAATCTTTAACAGTACCTTAATTTATGTTTTGCTATTGTTTAATTTCTTTAATTTTTTGATACTGTTCTATGTTGGAAAATTGTCAACTAGTTGGAAATAAGTTTTAGAGTTCCATCAAATATTGTTCTGTGTTGGAAAATTTCTCTATAGAAAAAGTATGTTTGGCGCATTTTCAGCTGAACCAAACATTCACTTAGACTTGAGAAGAATGTTGTATCTGTATATATAATGGTCCCCCAACTTTACAGGCTTTATTGCAGTTGAGAAACATCTTTAGCTGAAAGTCTTGGTTATAGATAAAATTTACGAAAAGAACTGCTAGACTTGAATGCATTTGTTGGTGCAATTCTCTGCAACTATAAATGCAGTAGTTGAAAAGACATACAAGAAAAGATGTATTAGTCTAGTAGGTATAATAGAGAAAAGTACACATTCTTTTGGCTCATATGGTGATGATTTAATAGTCTGATAACAATCCTCCTATAATTGAAGTATGTTCTTTCTTAATCTATATTTTTTATAAAAGACAAAAAAAACCTACTATGATATTATTATATCTGTTAAATATTTCATGTACACTAAAAGTAAGATAATAGAACTACAGTACCAAAAATACATTGCTCGCCTCATTACGTGAATCAGGTTCAATTATGTGTATGTCCATCATAAGTATATATCCCAATATGGAATTATTCCTTTAAAATCCTATGTATAGAATAAATAATTTTATTTAGTATGTAACAGTAAGCAACTAAACATAGTCATCCATGTACTGTGTTCCATGTCTGAAGTCTTTCCTCACCTTGTTCGGATTATTTGCAAATCATAATTTGACTTAAGTTACGAGTGCAGGCAGCGATCCAATTCGTACGCCCCGAACCTCTAATGTGGAATGCCTATAGGTTATTGTTTCGGATCTATTCCATAACTAACTTTTATGATTCATTATTTGTGCTCTGATTTTGATGTTTCATGACTAGATTTTATTTTAAATTTGGGTGTCTTCCAAAAACATTTAGCATGCTATGATTGTGGTTGTCCTAGTTTTTAATCTTGGCCACCCATCCTCAATTCCTAAAATTTAGCCCATTTTTGGTGGTTGTGTCCACTTCCATTAAGATTATTCCAAATTAAATCCCTTTTGCCTCTAGTTAGGATACGCAAATACGCATATACCCTAAACCTTAGGATGACTCTTCAGTTTTTTTTCCAAGGTAGAGATGAGTAGGATCCGACTCTACCCGCTCATCCAGTTTGGTCCGATCATGATTGAACTTGAATATGGTCAGGTTTCATCGGGTCAAAGGTCGGAATTGAGTTAAAAAATTAGACCTGGTCAATATTTAGTGTCGTGTAATGGATAAGTATGACCTGATTCAACCCCGTCTCATGGTCACCCATTCGTCATATTTGTATGTGCATATTCAATGATGTATAGAGTAACGACATCTAGGGCCGGGTAATGAGAATCAATCCTTGATTTTCAACATGTCGTATAGTTCCTTCACATTCATACTTTGGAAAGTCCTATCCATGCTAGTCAGTAGTCTTATCCCTATCAAGGTGAACTCTGAATATATGCAATTAACTTGAGTTAAAAACTACAAAAGAAAACACATCAATATATAACTATGTTATTGAGGACTTGTTTACTGGTAATTTAGTAAAATAAAAAAGATGGACATCGAAGAATATTAAAGCTTTATATATATTAATATAGAGTTTATATATTCACTAATTATGTATATGTATACATATATAAATGAATTAAAGTTGAGCAAATAATTATCGGCAGATGCTCTCGAGGAGTGTCCAATGTTGTGCTGGTACAAATCTTAAAACTCTAGGCTTAGTCTAAAATAGAGATAATGTTTATGATAGAAACCCAAATTCAATGGATAATGATGAAGAACCATCTAGGCCCATACGGGTTAGGCAAAAACCCAAGTGGCAATCTGATTATGTTTTGAAATATTAAATATGCAACTTTATTTCCTTTTAAGACTAAATGGGTCTGCACTGTCAGCCCAAGTCCAGTAGTGGTGACCCTGATTTCTCTAGCTTCTGTATTTATCTCCATCATCTTGTCATATGGAGGCTATGAATGAAGATATTTATCTTTTAATTTTTGTTTCTACCTTTTAATTATGCAATTTTATAACAATTATTTAGTAAGATCCTATCAATTTAGTGTTTTCATTCCTGATATCATGCCTCCTAAACCTGCAAACAAAGATGTTGATGACAATCTTTTACAACTCTTTGCGGACAAAGTCAAGGAACACCAAGAGCAACAAGACTCCAGGCATGAATCCATTGCTGAAGCTCTTCGTTCTATCACTGAAAAATTGGTAGGTATGACACTCTACCACCTCAACCCCCTGACCCGACCCATTTGACCCTAAATCAACCTAGATCTTCACATGTATCCAACCCCAACCCTAACATTCCATTACCCCCAAATAAGCCTACCCCTAACCCTAACATTTCAAATCCACCACCTCAACTACATTCCCCCAACCAATTCCCAACTCATCCATACCTCATACCACAATTTCCCCAAATGCCCTCTCACCCACACAACGTAGAGCCCCAAAGCTACAACTAACCCCATTTGATGGATATGAACCATTGGACTGGTTGTTCCATGCTGCACAATTTTTCCACCTATACCAGGTTCCAATAGATCAACGTCTTCATATCATTTCATTTTATATGAAGGGAGAAGCCCTAAGCTGGTTCAAGTGGGCTTTCCATAATGCCACTTTTACAGACTGTGACAATTTTACTAGTTGCTCTGAGAGTAGGTTCGATCCTTTATGCTATGAAAACTACCAAGCAGAGTTGTTTAAGCTCCAACAAACAGACTTGATGGTCGAATACCAACAGTAGTGTGAAAAACTCTGTGATCATACTTGGGGATTGTCCCCTAAAGTCATCTTAAATTGTTTCTTATCGGGCCTTATACCTGAGATAAGGCACGAATTGGCAGTATTACGCCCATCTTATATTGTCGATGCCTTGGGTTTAGCAAAACTGGTTGAATATAAGATTAAAGACTCTAAACCCACATTTACACAACTTGGCCGCTACACACCCTTTCCAGCCCACAACACTCAACAACAATACCCACAACCTACATACCAACTTGCCCCCACTTCCACACCCCCATCTACCCAATCTACCTTACCCATACGTCGTCTCACTATTGCTCAAATGCAAGAGCGGTGTGCCCAAGGTCTATGTTACAACTATGATAAAAAATATCACTCCAGGGATAAATGCCAACCACTTTTGTCTTCCATGGAAACTGTTAAGAAAGACATTCAGCCTTCTCTTTACGAGCTTATTCATTTTCAACTATCAGAACAAGCTCTAGAAGGCTAATCATCACCTAAGACACTACGATTCCAAGGTTCAATCGTTGGTCATTCCGTTACGGTTTTGGTGGATATCGGAAGTTCCCATAATGTGATTCAGCCTAGATTGGCGCACTACCTAAAGTTGGACATCGATCCTATTCCAAAGTTTCCGGTAATGGTAGGCAATGAAGCTTATATTTATTGTATAGGTTTGTGTTCCAACACACCTATACAACTCAAAAATCAATTGTTCTACATTCCCTTCTACTTGCTACCTATCAAAGGGGCTGATGTGGTGCTAGGAATTGAATGACCACAAACACTGGGTCCAGTCACCTCTGACTTCGCTATCCCATCATTGTCTTTTAAGGTGGGGAAAACACCACCACCCTCCAAGGTGAGCTCACAACAACCATTTCCCCTTCTACATTCCATCAAATATCTCGCCTCCTCCACACTGATTTCATTGTCTCATTCCATACCATCACATTATTCCCCTTACTAAACTACCCAACACATAACACCAATATTGCCCGACCCATCAGCCCCCACATTCAAACACTCCTCATGAAATTTGACAAGAGTTTTCACAACCCCCATGGCCTACCCCTTCACTGCCCCACGACCACTCAATTCCACTACTACCTAACTCTGCCTTGGTCTCGGTTTGACCTTACCGATATCCTCACTCATAGAAAGAAATCATGACCACAATGATCCAAGACATGTTAAAAGAAGGGATTATCACATCTAGCAGCAACCCATTTTCTTCCCCAGTTTTATTGGTTAAAAAAAGATGGCACATGAAGATTTTGTATGGATTATCGGGCTCTAAACGCAATCACTATCTGTGATCGCTTTTCGATTCCCACTATAGATGAATTGTTGGATGAGCTCGGTAAAACAACCATTTTCTCTAAGGTCGATTCGCGATCTGGTTATCACGAAATAAGGGTGCAACCAAGTGACACTGCCAAAACAGTGTTTCAGACATTCGATGGTCACTATGAGTTTTTCGTTATGTTGTTTGGGCTAACAAATGCCCCCTCCACTTTTCAAGCAACAATGAATGACCTTTTGAGGCCCCATTTGTGGAAGTTTGTTCTGGTTTTTTTTTATGATATCCTCATTTGTAGTTCTCACTTAAATGATCATCTACAACATCTGAGCATTATATTGGACCTACTTGTTACTAAACAGTTTTATGCCAAGTTTTTCAAATGTCTGTTTGGTGTTGATACGGTTAGTTATTTAGGTCACATTATTTCATTCGAGGTGGTATGACAAGACCCCGACAAGATCCATGCAATGCATGAATGGCCTCAGCCACATTCTCACATGACTCTCAAGGGTTTCTTGGCCCTCACCGATTTCTATAGAAAGTTATTAAAGAATTATGCAACTCTCGCCGCTCCCCTCACCGAACTACTCAAATTACATTGCTTTACATGGACAAATGAGGCACACAATGCCTTTACAAAATTAAAATATACTGTGTACAGCTCAAGTGCTCCATCTTCTAGATTTCTCCTTGCCATTCGATGTTGAAACCGATGCCTCGACTGTTGCCATTGATGCAGTGCTTTCTCAAGGGGACACCCTTTGGCCTTCTTTGGCAAGAAGATGACACCAAGGATGCAGCATGCACCAACCTATGTCCGGGAGATGTTCGTGGTGCAGTATTTGTAAAAAAGTGGCGTCAATATCTTATTCGCATAAAATTCAACATTTACACAGATGAACAAAGTCTCAAACACCTGATGACTCAGGGTTTGCATACACTAGAACAACAAAAATGGGCTACAAAACTGATAGGGTTTACTTATGATATTAAGTATAGATTAAGTACCTCAAATCGAGTGGCTGGTGCTTTGTCTCGATGCCATTCAGATGAATCTGACCAGTGTTTCTCCATGACCTCGTCCACCCCTCAACTTCTGGACAGGCTATGCTCCTTTTATCATACACTAGCTGGACAATCAATTATTCAACAACATGCATCCGATCAGTTTCACTTTTGACATTGGTTCTTGTTCTATCTAAAGAAACTATTCATACTTGAAGGTGATGACCCCCGACTCACTTTGATGAAGGAGTTCCATGAATCTTCGATAGCTGGACATTCTGGTTGGAGACCAACCTTAGCTAGACTTACAGCTTCATGTTCCTGGCCTGGGTTTACAAAGGACATCAAGAAAATGGTCCGTGAATGTGCCATCTGCCAAGCCAACAAGTCCCTGCCACAAAAACTACATGGGCTATTACAACCACTAAAAATACTTGAGAAGGTACGAGAAGATATATCTATGAATTTTATAACACATTTACCTCATTCCTATGGACACACGATGATATGGGTTATAGTGGACAAACTCACTAAATACTATCACTTTATTGCTCTACCGACTAGATTTTCAACATAATCATGCCTCGTTGTTTTCTAAACGACATCTGCAAACTCCACGGCGTACCGAAGAGTATCGTGTTGGACAGAGACTCCATGTTCCTTAGTGGGTTCTGGAAAGAGTTGTTTAAGCTCTCAGGAACATCTCTGTGCTATAGCACCGCATATCATCCTCAATTTGATGGTCAAACCGAAGTTGTAAATAAGGGATTATAGAGTTACTTGTGTTGCTTCACCAGTATGCATCTGAACCGCTAGTTTGCTCATCTACCTCTGGCCGAGTATTGGCACAACACAAATCTGCACTCCTCACTTCAACTCACCTTTGAAGCATTATATGGTCGAGTACCACCATCTCTTTGTGACTACTTTCCAGGGTCCATCACAAACACACAGATCTGTGACATCCTACAATTCAGATCTAAGATGCTAGTCACCTTGAAACAAAATCTCCTCCATGCTCAACAACACATGCAGTCACAAGCAGATTTAGGGAGAAAAGACATTACCTTTGAAGAATGGGAGTGGGTCCTTCTTTGGCTCCAACCATATAGACATCAAACCATATCCCGCTGCCGCTCCAACAAGCATTCACATCGAATTTTTGGACAATTCTGTGTCACACGCCGTATAGGTCCAGTGGCTTACGAACTCGACCTTCCCCCTTCGGTCTGCATCCACCCGGTGTTCCATGTCTCCTTACTGAGAAGATTCCACGGAGACCCCAAGACATAATTTGTGCCACTACACACTAATTGCTTCTCCATGGAAGTCCAGTTGCAAGATAGTTCAGCAACAAAGCCATTTGCACGGTCTGCTCCAAGTTTCAGACAAACTGGTTCGAGTCACAACAACCTACCACGGTCCTTGGAGGTTGATTCCATTAGAGAAAAAGAGTTGCAAACACAAAGAGAGAGAGAGAGACAAAGGAGAAATGAATGAGGAGACATTATTGGATTCTATTAATCATTCAAGTGGGAGAAAGCTTTTAGAATCTAGTGTGGCGGGTGAGAAATGCATTAATCCAATTAATCAATGCTCTTCTGCCCATTTTGAAAGTACATTACCTCGTGCAGTGCATCCAATTCAATCTGTATCGTTAGATCTTGAAGTTAATTCCACACCGTTAGTTTTGAAAGTACACTAATAATATCAAATTTTTATGTTGTCCATACATCACCTACTATTCTTATAGATTACTCTTTGTTTAAAATCCATTCTGAATTAATGAATAGTGATTGATAACATACGTTAATATAAAAAACTTTGCCCACCCTATTTTCTAATATGTGAATGAGTTTAATACTATGTTTAGGGTGGATCTGGTCTTATTTGTAGAGAATAATAATGTTTCGACCTAGTAGGATTGAATGTGTTTTATTTGGGTTTTATTATTAATAGGTCTGATGCCTTAGCCCACTAATGAGGCTTTCTATTATGTGTCACAGTGAAGACTTACGTGTTACAAGGGAAGCGAAACCAGATGGTTGTGTGGTCGTACCCACCGACGGCAAGGCAACTGGCAGCCACTGCTACCGTGTTTGTGATTGGAGCTTCGCTCATCAGCGTAGGAGCTTATCTCTCATACGCTAATATTGCTCCTCAACAGGCTCATGCAAAAGCTCGCAGTGAAGCAATTAAAAAGCAACTCAGAAAGATCCTCGATGATTGACGATGGTCGGAAACGTTTCAGCTGTGTTATGTTTTCGTTTTAGCCTCTCATGATTTTCGATTTGCTGATTTATACTCAATTTGTATCGAAGCTTTTACCTCTATCTAATTTTCAATTTGTATCCTATTATTAGGTAAATCATATTATATTCCATTTTAGAGGTTTATATTAAGTTTCAATTTTGTGTTGTTTTTTGTTTTTAAGTTTGGATTGGGATATGAGGGCAAATAATATTATTACGGTGACTTAGGATAGTGTTGAACTGTTGATTTAGGTTGATTTTCACTTAACTGCTTAATTAAGTGTTTTAGTTTTATTTTGGAGTAAACTGAGGATGTGAATCTGTTGATAATTATGAAGGAATAAAAGACATTCCATTTATCATTGTATTTTTTATTGATTTAGTTTGTGGTAATGTGGTTCTTTAGTATTTGGCTGGTTTAAAATTTTACTTGATTGGAAGTCTTGTTGAACATATGTGATGGTCATGGTTTGATTTGTCTTGTTTGTAAGCAGTGTTGGTGTTATAACCTGTTTTTAGTTTTGATTTATTTTATAGCTTACTCAGTTTATTATATATTGTGGTCTTAGATTTCAAATTAGCAGTATCCTAATACAATCACAGTCAGCATATTCAAGTGGAAAAGGTCCCTAGCTTTGTTTTTTAGCAATATATATAGAGAAAATTTGCTAACCTAGGTAAAGTAGAATTTTAGAAGTAGGTTATCATTGTATACCAAAATTTTAACACAAAAACAACCTTCCTACACTAGTTGCAATGAGTTCTAGCAACAAGGGCATTTTCATAATTTGCATTTATTTCCCTTCCCCACTAACCTATTTCTCCCAAATCAGAAATTTTGGTCTCCACTCCCAAAATCAATTTTTTTTACCAGTACACCTGCCTTCCACTGTTCCCGCTTGGGGACTGCAGTGGAACTACTGGAAATTCTTTTACACAGTCAATGTATATTTATAATATTTTTGTAGTTAATAATAATTAATATATGAATTGTGATTGATATGCAAAACTTTATACTTAACCAATGCATAGGTATTTAATCCATATCTTAAATTCTAAGCAAATGTTAGTACCCATAATGCTCTGTTCAAGGATTCCAATACTGGAGTTGTTCCTAGGACAAAGTGAACAATTCTGCAAAGTGTAACCTATATACATCGGAGTCTTAGACTTCATGAAGTCACTTAACATACATCATTTCCTTGCGTTTGTAAACTTCAGGTGGCTTACTATTTGGAATAGTTGCAGCAAACTGGTGCATTTAAGCAAAAGCTTCCTAAAAGTAATTTATTATTTGCTGAAATACATAAAATCAAGAGCCACACGAATTTGTTGAAGTCATAAGCTGGTGCATTCAAGCATCTAATAATTTATAATTCTTTAAGTTTTATTTTCAGATTTTTTATCACAACACATAAAAAATGGATGGCTAGGATTTCATGCAGGCACTTTAATTAAAACAAAGCCATTTTTGGACTTTTCATTCAACTTGTTATGAATTGCAAATGATCTTGGCTTTGAAGATGTTGCTTTTGCCAAATAGAACTACATATTTTATTTGGGGATATTAAGTTTAAGTTAGTAGAGTTGCAGAACATTAAATATGGATATTTAGTTACATTTTAGTTAGGGATGGCAATATATACCATGACTTATAGGTACCTGTAGATTTTTTACACAGTCAGTGTTTATTTGTAGTATTTTTGTAGATAATAATAATTAATATATGGATTGTGGATGATATGCAAAACTTTATACTTAGTCAATGCATAAGTATTAAATTCATATCTTAAAGTCTAAGCAACTGTTAGTACCCATAATGATCTGTTCAAGGATTCTAATACTGGAGTTGTTCCTAGGACAAAGTGAACAATTCTGCAAAGTGTAACTTATATACATCCGAGTCCTACAGTTCATGAAGTCACCTAAGATACATCATGTCCTTGCGTTTGTAAACTTTAAGTGGCTTACTATTTGGAACAGTTGCAGCAAACTAGTGCATTCAAGTAAAAGTTCCCCAAAAGTAATTTATGATTTGCTGAAATACATGAAATCAGAAGCAACACAGATTTGCTGAAGTCATAACCTGGTGCATTCAAGCATCTAATAATTTATTTTCAGATTTTTTATCACAACATATAAAAAATTGATGGCTAGGATTTCATGCGGTCACTTTAACTGAAACAAATCCATTTCGGACTTTTCAGTCAACTTGTTATGAATTGCAAATGATCTTGATTTTGATGATGCTGCTTTTGCCAAATAGAACTACATATTTTATTTTGGGATATTAAGTTTCAGTTGGTAGAGTTGCAGAACATTAAATATGGATATCTAAATTACATTTTGGTTATGGATGGCAATGGGTACTATGACTTGCAGGTACCCGCAGATAATACCCGCAACGGATTAGGACTGGGTCCATGTTTTGGACCCATCGATAATTGATACCTAAGATTTTGAGACCCGCTACTTGATGGTTCTGAGTCCGGAATGAGGTACCTAGACATGTGGGTACCCGAACCCGCTTTTCTTTCCTAAATCTATATATATAACAACATAATTGTAATATCATGTTAAACATAATTGTAATTTTATATTATTAATTCATAATTGTAATATCATATTAATTTATAAATGCGATTCTTATGTTGTTAAGTAATGATGTTATATTGTTAAGGAGTGTGATGTGATGTGAAGTTATATTGTTAATTCATATGCATAATCTAAGGCTATATTGATTAAACAATTCTTAATAAATCAATTTTACATTATAATGTTGAAGTAGTAACTTTGTCTTTTATGTTTGTTTGATAAAATGGGTTATGTTTAACGGTCAATTTAAATTCTCCTTAAAACTTTAAATTATATTTTATATTTTTTTTAATTGTCTAAATAATATATAAGATTTCAGGAAACAAATACACAATTAAATAAACTTCACACAATTAATTTGAATATTGTTGAATTTGTCGATATCTACAGACTCACTGATATCCATGGATCCATGGGTAGCAGACTTGATGGGTATCAGCATGGGTCCGAGTTAAAAAATGAAGCAACATGGCGGGTCTAGGTAATGCATTACTCGGACTCATTGTCATCTCTAATTCTCATGGCTACGCTCTCCTTCTCCCTTTAAACAATAAAAGTTTGCTTTGTAAAAAAAATTATAAGCAAGGCGTTAATAAGTTTTTCATCATTTCGGCACCAAGATATTTCTTTGGAAGACCTCCCCTAGAGTATTGTCCATGCAGTAAAGTTTAACCATTAAGTTTATGATGGATTTATGTGCTTCCTTACGCCAAGTATTAAACATTTAATTCTCCAATGGAGGAATACCTTTCCTAGCATCTCATTGAAGTTAAGAAAACTCTTAGATTTTTTTTACATATTTTATAGTTTTACCTTCCTATATTTATGCTACATAATTTGAATCATAGAACACTAGCAGTAATTTTCTACATTAATCTTTTATACGGGAAATTGGGAAGTTTTTCGTTTCAAGTATACGTGGTCTCTATGTAGAATAGTTTTATTTCCACCTAAACAATTTTGGTGGACTAGGCAAACATTTTTAATAAGTAACTTATTTTCGTTTGATTATTTATTTAGAAGCTAATTGTTATATATTTTTAAACCCATGGTGTTTCCTATTTTTATTATGCTCCATGGATTATCATCACTTACTCAACATCCTTCATCGACCTCATTCTTTGTGGAAATAATTTTGTCATAAAATGGATCAATTCCTTACTCTAAGAAGATATAAAAAAGTACTTATTTAAAAAAAAAAAAAGAATTCATGAACTTGTTCTAGCAATTAAGTGGAACTCACATTATATTTTGAGATTAAAATACCAATTATGTCACCAAAACTATTATTGGGTTGAGCTAGATACTATGTCACTCTCTTTGAGATATTTTGTGATTGTATCAAACATTGTGAAAATAGACTATCAACTATGACGTCCGCAAGACATTAAATAATAAGGTTGTTACCACTCAAAGATAACTTTGTTGCCAATAAAAGATAATGGTATTGGCAATCAAAGATGATGTTATCATCTGCATTATGTATATGATTAAATTAATATATGCTTATAAGAATAAATAAATAATTAATTAACAAATATATGATAACTGTACTGAAAAAATAAATTACCTTCACAAACAAAATCATTCAACCAATTCCGAGTACAAATCAAAGCTTCCACATTTTTTGATAAAAGTCGACTTCTATACTTGTTAAGAACATGTGAACCAATGCTAAATGCAGATTCAGATGCAACAGTTGTAATAGGAATACAAAGCAAGTCACAGGCCATAATTGATAGCTTTGGAAATCGACTTTTATTTTCTTTCCACCACTGTAACACATCCAAATCATTGTTATCTTTAAAATTTAAAGATACCTCATCCAAATAAAGATCAAGTTGTGACTTTCTCATTTTTGTGGCAAGTTGCGTCTTGTGCCTATCGAGTTCCTATTAAATATTTCAGAAATAAAACATATTAATAACAAATATAATTAAACCATTAATTCATAAAAGTATAAAATACTTACATCAAACATATAGTCTAAGTCTTGAACTTTAGCCTTCTTTTGAGGAGCATCAGAAGTCAGAGTTTGCATAGAAGTAGGAGCACTTGTATTACGATATTGTTCAAATAGCATGTACAACTTTCTCTTAACTAGCTGCAACTTTGTTTCAAAAGTAGAATCATCAACTCTTTCAAAACAATAATTCAATGTCTCCAACTTCACTCTTGGGTCAAGAATTGCTCCCATTGCAAGTACAACACTGTCATCCCAATATTTCTCAAACTTTTGAACCTCTCACATACTTGATGCTCTCCCTGATTTTATACAAGGTATCACTAGCTACCTTTAACCCCTCTTGAACAATTAGATTCAATATGTGTGCAGAACAACGTACATGAAAGAATTGTCCATCACATAATAATGAGTTTTCCACAATAAGCTTATTTTTCAATTGCTCTTGCATGACATCATTGGAGGAAGCATTATCTAAAGTTAGAGAAAAAATCTTTTTGTCTATACCCCATTCATTCAAAAATTCAAGTATCTTCTTAGACAATTCAGATCCAGTATGAGGGGGAGGCATGTGATAAAAGTTAATAATTTTACTTCTTAGCTTCCAATTT
>NC_032010.1:10414055-10414854 GCF_001865875.1 Lupinus angustifolius | reverse complement strand
ATACAAGGTATCACTGGCTACCTTTAACCCCTCTTGAACAATTAGATTCAATATGTGTGCAGAACAACGTACATGAAAGAATTGTCCATCACTTAATAATGAGTTTTCCACAATAAGCTTATTTTTCAATTGCTCTTGCATGACATCATTGGAGGAATCATTATCTAAAGTTAGAGCAAAAATCTTTTTGTCTATACCCCATTCATTCAAAAATTCAAGTATCTTCTTAGACAATTCAGATCCAGTATGAGGGGGAGGCATGTGACAACAATTAATAATGTTACTTCTTAGCTTCCAATTTGAATCAACATAATGAGCAGTCAAACAAACATAACCCTCAGTTGTACAAGCTGTCCATAAATCAGAAGTTAGAGATATCCTAGTAGGAATGCTAGACATCTCTTTTTTAAGCTTGTCTTTTTCTATCATATAGATTCTCATGACATCAGTCTTAGCCGTATTTCTCGAAACAGGAATAGAATCTGGATTCAAGTAGTTAATTAAGCATCTAATCTTCTTAAACTCAACAAATTTAAAAGGCAAATCATAACTATTTGACCAATATCATCATGTCTTATTTTGGTACATCTTCCTCTATGACGACGTAAATGTGATGTACCATAGTCTTTACCATCACTAATCCCACATCTATATATGGTTTTGCAACCATTCATTTAGCCCTCTCAATCCCGTCATCTCCAACTCCTATCTTGGTGAAAGATTTCCATACATCAGAAGTTAGAGATTTAGACCGTTTGTTACTCTTACCCAATTCAACCGATTGAGATTCTTGAATATC
>NC_032010.1:10408365-10413955 GCF_001865875.1 Lupinus angustifolius | reverse complement strand
ATTATGCAAAATAGGATACTATTGATGGTAATATACACTTGAAAAAGCTATTAAGGTAACCTATTAGAGAACATATATAAGCCTTTGGGTAAAATAGAAAACACCAAGTATTCATTCACGTTTGGTCTAAAAATGTTAACAATATGCTTGCTCCTTTCTTTTCCGTAATGGTTTCTCACTAATTTAAATGTGACAGCATTTTTTCCAAAAGGAAACACCGTGATGATGTAAAAATAATAAACAAAAAAAAGTTGTTCACTTCAATCCACACAAGTGAATAGCAGAAATTATAACTCAGTAGCTAATAGCAGAAGATAAAGAGAAAGAGAAAGAGGACTTGCAAGTGAGTGAGAAGTGATAACAAAGCTTGTGGAGAGAGAGAGAAACCCTAGAGGCTAGAGTGGAGCAAGTGATTTTGGAGAAGAAGGTTTTCAAATTCGAAAGAGAAAGGGGGCTCTGTTGATGTTTTTGCCAATAAAGAGAACCTGTGCTTTTTTAGTATTTTAACAGTGGCCCGTCGGGCCAGCCCGGCCCGGCCCTCCTTGGCCCATCTAAAAAATGGGCCTAATATGGGTTTTTGAGCTAAAATCCTCAGCCCGGCCTGCTAAAATTAGCTATCCGAACGGGCTGGCCCGTCGGGCCAAGCCCATATTGCCACCCCTACCTAATATGGGAGTTCCTTTTTTAATTACCACAAAATTATAATCTACTCAATGTGGAAGTTCCTTCTTTAATTACCTAAAAATATAATCTATCCAATTTGAGACTTCTTTAATTACCTAGAAATATAATCTATCCAATTTGAGACTTCTTTTTTCTTTTTTACACCATGTCCGTACATATTACTTGGACTCTCGTCACTAGTTTTCTTGCATTCAAAGGTAATGTAACTTACTCAACCTAGTTATCAACAAGATAGGACACAAAAAGAGGCATTGCGGTGGAGAAGCAATAATGAATGGTTGTTGTTGGGTGCACCAAGGCGATATGTCTCTCACAGTCATGGCGTGCTGTTGTGGTGTGGTGTTGAAGGTGCTTCAATGGTGGTTGAACAGGTCACAAGGGAGGTCTTTCTATTCAGGGTGCAATATAGGAGGTTACAATACGGTGATGCATGGCTACTATGATAGCGGCGGAGTGGGTTGTGCATCTATGATGGTACACATGGAGGATGTCCAGTATGATGGTCAATTGTTTTAGGTTGTTGAGTTTGTTTTGGTGATTGTAGAAGACAATGGTTTGTCTAAGGAGTGGTGCTATTTGTATAAGACAATGGTGTTTTCTGTTTTGCAGTGACTAGTGTTTTAAATTGTGACTGTGGTCGCAATTATGGTTATTGCGGTTGTGGTCGTTGCGGTATAATTTCTTTTATTATTAACAATTCATTCAAATGCGCCCGTCCTACCTAAAACAGCCCCAAACAGCCCTAAACAGCCCCAACAACACCAAACAATTCTATTTGTGTGAAGTCATGAGCATCAACTTGTGCACAATACATACTAGTCATGAAGCCGAAAGATCTACTTAAAATTTCAAGGGAGTAGAAGGGCTATTAACAGAGGGATGTTAGGTATAGAATAGCATTAGGAATTTTATAACTAGCAAAACCACACAATTACTCCTATGTACATTGTTTCAAATCTTGTTCCTTTACACAAAGTAATGCAATTTTTAATAGCTGCATCAATCTTATGTCATTTTTACAAGCCCAATTTATTTTGTAAATACTAACAAGTCCTAGCCCTAAGAGCCCTGGGAGAAATAGGTTACTGGGGAGGGGAAAGAGGGTTAGGGGAGGTAGATCTTTTTTTGTGTGTAAATGAAAATGTTGGGTACCAACAAGGTAAACCACACCTAGAAGGAGGTCAATAGGTGTAGCATATCACTAGTCCCGCTTTTCCGACAAATGTGCAAAACAGAAAGCTACTGTTGTTAATCGATTATTCACAGCTCTAGTTAATCGATTATTAACAACTTTAATCGATTATATTGTATCTTGTTATTCTTGAAAAACATATTTCTTGCAAAGCAAACAATGGTGATTAACAATCTTTATTGCCCTAATTTGATTCTTGATTTTAACATTGATTATTAACAGTATGCACAAATCGCAGAAATCAAACACTTAAGAAATCAATAAAGACTGAAATGTAAAAGAGATAGGGAAAGAAGAATGTTCAAGGATTTTTATTCTGGTTAGTTTGCGGGTCCACTTGTAAACTACATTCAGGTCTCCCCTTCTGATCTCGGGAGATTTTTATCACTATGGAAAATAATTGTCTTTATACAATCGCACTTCCAATATACCTAGCAAAAACTTCCTTCTTGGATCCGTTGAGTCTACTCTCTCGGTTTGATCTCTCAACTCGCCTACTCGTATACCCACAGCTTTCACGATTCTGCCCCAAACTAATGTTTCGCTCTATCAAAGACTTCCTTCCCTCGTGAAGACACAAATTCTATTTTCCGAGTGATACCAACACACCAAGAGAGCGATTCCTTGTTTTTCAAACTATTTATCGAGTTATTGATGCACACTTAATGTGTTGATATAAACTCTAAACTAAGCTCTAAAAACCTCTACAAAACTCTTACAAGAAGCCTAAATCTAGATGTGACATAATGCAATGGTTTTTCAATGTATGAAAACTAAAGCACTCTTAGAAAAGTTTCTCTCTCTTTTTCTCTCATTTCACTCAAGAAAACAGTGCAAAATTTCACAATATCTTTCACTCAAGAAAACAGTGCAAAATTTCACAATATCTTTCACTCAAGAAAACAGTGCAAAATTTCACAATATCTTTCACTCAAGAAAACAGTGCAAAATTTCACAATATCTTTCACTCAAAGTGTAAGTAAGATGATATGATATTTATGAACTTAGAATCTTGGTTTTCTTTTTCCTAATAAACGTTATGCACATGGTTTGAAAAATAAAGCAGAAACTAATTTAACTAACATTAATCGATTATCTACTAACTTAATCGATTAATGTGTTTATGAAAAACAGTTTTTCTGCTAAGGCTTAATCGATTATCAATCTGTTTAATAGATTAATAAGCCAGAAATCCTAGGGAGTTAGTCACTATAACTCCTTTAATTGATTACACCAATCCTTAATCGATTAACGAATTTCCATAGAGATAATCGATTATTAATCATTATAATCGATTAATATTTATGAAAATGTTTTTCATTAATGCATGATAAACTTTCTATATGATGTATGAACATGCAATACATGATTTTGAAATAGATGATACTTTTATGCACAAAACCATGTATGCTTAATGCATATGCATGATTCTACTTATAATATATGTTTGGATGTTATGCCTCATTCTATATGGATTCATTTTAACCTCTTGTGAACATAATCCTAAGTTTACGATGTTGACCTCGAGTCTTTGTAATGTTGTTTGTTTTGATGCCCATATCATCAAGCATCCGTTTAAGTCCTTGTCTTCATCAAAACTATGTAGGTCAATCACATACGCAATCTTTGACTATTTGTTATGTCGATCTCCCCCTTTTGATAATGACAAACTCTAAACAATTCTTTGTTTGATTAACTTGATGTTGGACAACAAGTGTTTGCAATGGTTGAATCAGAATGCATTGCTCCCCCTAACTATGTTCTCCCCCTCAATCCATGTAGGAGGTGTTATAGGGTAGCACTCCAAAATTAGACGCGGAAGCTTAATACAACATGCAAAAACACTCAAACAACACTTTCTCTCCATTTTGGCATAATAAAAAAAGAAATGATATTATATGATAATAAGAGCCAAAAGTAAGGAAAGATTTCAAAAAGTTTACTGATCTTAATCGATTAAGTAGTTTTAAAAAGAATTAAATAAGTTCTTAATTACTGCATTTAATCGATTATTAGTAGGGGTTAATCGATTAAAATGAATATAAACATATTATGACAGAATCAAATTGCAAGACATATACATATTTGTGTAATTATACAAGTGAGCATGAAATGATTAATGATACAGAGTGTAACGCAATTACAACATATATTAACCATTCAATAGATAGTACACAAGTTAGATATATCAAAGATCAAGCAGTAGTTCTTATATAACCAAATTAACAACAAAATTACGAGAAATTAACAAAAAGTGCAAGAAGTACATAATAGGTTCAAACATATTACAACCAATTCCAACAAAATACATTCTCAAAAGACACACACCCTAGACTCTAGACAATCCTATATAGGCTAATCTTGAGGTGGTGGTGGTGGTGGTGATGATGAATATCAATGTGTGGTGCGCACAATGAAGAGAATGCGATCAAGATCCATGGTTATCATCTCTTGCTACTGCTGGAACTCAGCCAAGATTGAGTCCCTCAAGGACTTAAAATGGCCATCGATATGCACATTTAGGCGTTGTTTCCATGGTATCCTAGTGTGCTACCCCAAACGATGGTTCATGAGGCACAACAGTAGCCTCGACTTGTGGTTGTTCAAGGTTTAGCTCACTAGGATTTGCAACAATTTCTTCATCAGATAAGTCTCCATTCACATTGGCATTGTGATCATCTTGATACATCCATACATTACAAAACTTATAAATACCCATTTTGTGAATGAGATTGTCACCTACTAGGTGCTCTTGGGAATTAGTAACCACGACGTCCACATCTGACGTGTCGTTTTCGAGATAATCTATAACACGGGAGCTGAAAAAAATCCCATAAGCAAGCAGTCTAGATGAATATGAAACTATGCCATTTATAACCTTCAAAATTTCAGCAGACCAATTAACTGCAATTCCTTCTGTTATAGAAAACATCAACTTGAGATCATTGATGGTTGGTTGAGCATGGTTTGTGTTTCCCTGAACCAAAATGTACGCAATTAAGTAATGCAATAGTCGATTTTCAACAGACAATGACCCAACCTTGGTCAATTCACCTTGTACATATAAGTGAGGTCCTCTTAAACTTGATTTATACATTTCAATAGCATCAAATGAGTCCCATAACTCATTCTTTCAATCACCTAACATAGATCCATCGCTAGATAATCATCAAACATCCAAAAACAGTTCCTCATCCAATCTAATCATTTTTCCGATAACCATTGAAGCATATACCTCATCCTTATACCAAAAAAACTGTAGAACTCCCTTATGAGTGATGGATAGATTTTACCTTATAACTCCATAAATTGATTTGCTCCTTGGGCTTCTAATCCATGCGGGAACTCAAATCCTTGTTCCACCATCCAGGAAATATCCGCATAGCGAATATAGGTATGTTTCCTTCCTTGAAATTTGACTAATCTAGCTTCTTGAAGGATTAGAGAGTAGTAGGGGTCACCATCATCCTTTCTTCCACCTTGAGTAGAAGAGGAACCTACGTCCACACCTCTTGGACGCTTAGAAGTGGTCTTCACCCTTCTTGGACGTGGTTCACTCATAATTTTCAGGTAATAGAGTGATTAATTGATTCAATAATCGATTTTCCGAATTTGGGATGAGGGTTTCTGAAAGGGGAAAAGCTAGGGCTTTAGATTTGGGTGAAAATGAAGACTCTAGGTAGATGAATGTAATGTATTAGGAATTGAATTTGC
>NC_032010.1:10345978-10408265 GCF_001865875.1 Lupinus angustifolius | reverse complement strand
ACATCTATATATGGTTTTGCAACCATTCATTTAGCCCTCTCAATCCCGTCATCTCCAACTCCTATCTTGGTGAAAGATTTCCATACATCAGAAGTTAGAGATTTAGACCGTTTGTTACTCTTACCCAATTCAACCGATTGAGATTCTTGAATATCATCTTCAACATCTTCCATCTCATTATCAATATTAATAGGATTTGAATTATGACCTTCCATATTAATTGTTGTCCAAAATAAAGTTAGCATTATGTGAATATTAATAGGCTACAAAACATACAAGATAATTTAATTTAGAGTGATAATTCGGGTAGTTTGCATGAAGTCATAGTATCTTAGAGTGATTTCACATTTCCATTTCCACAAATATAGTCAAGGCATGTCTAAAGAAGAAAAGCCATATCATGATCAAACTCCTATAATAATCACAGTATTTATTTTCTTTTAGCAAAGAGTGAAAATCATATTGGGTTTCTTATCCATTCCACTCCTAAATTGTGTTATGCAAAAAACACTATCCACTAAAAGGTTAGGTACTATTCGGATGAATTGACTATTATCTTAGATAAATCGTATTAATTACAAGTTCTGAGTCAAATTTGTATAGAAAAAATTATGCAAAATAGGATACTATTGATGGTAATATACACTTGAAAAAGCTATTAGGGTAACCTATTAGAGAACATATATAAGCCTTTGGGTAAAATAGAAAACACCAAGTATTCATTCACGTTTGGTCTAAAAATGTTAACAATATGCTTGCTCCTTTCTTTTCCGTAATGGTTTCTCACTAATTTAAATGTGACAGCATTTTTTCCAAAAGGAAACACCGTGATGATGTAAAAATAATAAACAAAAAAAAGTTGTTCACTTCAATCCACACAAGTGAATAGCAGAAATTATAACTCAGTAGCTAATAGCAGAAGATAAAGAGAAAGAGAAAGAGGACTTGCAAGTGAGTGAGAAGTGATAACAAAGCTTGTGGAGAGAGAGAGAAACCCTAGAGGCTAGAGTGGAGCAAGTGATTTTGGCGAAGAAGGTTTTCAAATTCGAAAGAGAAAGGGGACTCTGTTGATGTTTTTGCCAATAAAGAGAACCTGTGCTTTTTTAGTATTTTAACAGTGGCCCGTCGGGCCAGCCCGGCCCGGCCCTCCTTGGCCCATCTAAAAAATGGGCCTAATATGGGTTTTTGAGCTAAAATCCTCAGCCCGGCCTGCTAAAATTAGCTATCCGAACGGGCTGGCCCGTCGGGCCAAGCCCATATTGCCACCCCTACCTAATATGGGAGTTCCTTTTTTAATTACCACAAAATTATAATCTACTCAATGTGGAAGTTCCTTCTTTAATTACCTAAAAATATAATCTATCCAATTTGAGACTTCTTTAATTACCTAGAAATATAATCTATCCAATTTGAGACTTCTTTTTTCTTTTTTACACCATGTCCGTACATATTACTTGGACTCTCGTCACTAGTTTTCTTGCATTCAAAGGTAATGTAACTTACTCAACCTAGTTATCAACAAGATAGGACACAAAAAGAGGCATTGCGGTGGAGAAGCAATAATGAATGGTTGTTGTTGGGTGCACCAAGGCGATATGTCTCTCACAGTCATGGCGTGCTGTTGTGGTGTGGTGTTGAAGGTGCTTCAATGGTGGTTGAACAGGTCACAAGGGAGGTCTTTCTATTCAGGGTGCAATATAGGAGGTTACAATACGGTGATGCATGGCTACTATGATAGCGGCGGAGTGGGTTGTGCATCTATGATGGTACACATGGAGGATGTCCAGTATGATGGTCAATTGTTTTAGGTTGTTGAGTTTGTTTTGGTGATTGTAGAAGACAATGGTTTGTCTAAGGAGTGGTGCTATTTGTATAAGACAATGGTGTTTTCTGTTTTGCAGTGACTAGTGTTTTAAATTGTGACTGTGGTCGCAATTATGGTTATTGCGGTTGTGGTCGTTGCGGTATAATTTCTTTTATTATTAACAATTCATTCAAATGCGCCCGTCCTACCTAAAACAGCCCCAAACAGCCCTAAACAGCCCCAACAACACCAAACAATTCTATTTGTGTGAAGTCATGAGCATCAACTTGTGCACAATACATACTAGTCATGAAGCCGAAAGATCTACTTAAAATTTCAAGGGAGTAGAAGGGCTATTAACAGAGGGATGTTAGGTATAGAATAGCATTAGGAATTTTATAACTAGCAAAACCACACAATTACTCCTATGTACATTGTTTCAAATCTTGTTCCTTTACACAAAGTAATGCAATTTTTAATAGCTGCATCAATCTTATGTCATTTTTACAAGCCCAATTTATTTTGTAAATACTAACAAGTCCTAGCCCTAAGAGCCCTGGGAGAAATAGGTTACTGGGGAGGGGAAAGAGGGTTAGGGGAGGTAGATCTTTTTTTGTGTGTAAATGAAAATGTTGGGTACCAACAAGGTAAACCACACCTAGAAGGAGGTCAATAGGTGTAGCATATCACTAGTCCCGCTTTTCCGACAAATGTGCAAAACAGAAAGCTACTGTTGTTAATCGATTATTCACAGCTCTAGTTAATCGATTATTAACAACTTTAATCGATTATATTGTATCTTGTTATTCTTGAAAAACATATTTCTTGCAAAGCAAACAATGGTGATTAACAATCTTTATTGCCCTAATTTGATTCTTGATTTTAACATTGATTATTAACAGTATGCACAAATCGCAGAAATCAAACACTTAAGAAATCAATAAAGACTGAAATGTAAAAGAGATAGGGAAAGAAGAATGTTCAAGGATTTTTATTCTGGTTAGTTTGCGGGTCCACTTGTAAACTACATTCAGGTCTCCCCTTCTGATCTCGGGAGATTTTTATCACTATGGAAAATAATTGTCTTTATACAATCGCACTTCCAATATACCTAGCAAAAACTTCCTTCTTGGATCCGTTGAGTCTACTCTCTCGGTTTGATCTCTCAACTCGCCTACTCGTATACCCACAGCTTTCACGATTCTGCCCCAAACTAATGTTTCGCTCTATCAAAGACTTCCTTCCCTCGTGAAGACACAAATTCTATTTTCCGAGTGATACCAACACACCAAGAGAGCGATTCCTTGTTTTTCAAACTATTTATCGAGTTATTGATGCACACTTAATGTGTTGATATAAACTCTAAACTAAGCTCTAAAAACCTCTACAAAACTCTTACAAGAAGCCTAAATCTAGATGTGACATAATGCAATGGTTTTTCAATGTATGAAAACTAAAGCACTCTTAGAAAAGTTTCTCTCTCTTTTTCTCTCATTTCACTCAAGAAAACAGTGCAAAATTTCACAATATCTTTCACTCAAGAAAACAGTGCAAAATTTCACAATATCTTTCACTCAAGAAAACAGTGCAAAATTTCACAATATCTTTCACTCAAGAAAACAGTGCAAAATTTCACAATATCTTTCACTCAAGAAAACAGTGCAAAATTTCACAATATCTTTCACTCAAGAAAACAGTGCAAAATTTCACAATATCTTTCACTCAAAGTGTAAGTAAGATGATATGATATTTATGAACTTAGAATCTTGGTTTTCTTTTTCCTAATAAACGTTATGCACATGGTTTGAAAAATAAAGCAGAAACTAATTTAACTAACATTAATCGATTATCTACTAACTTAATCGATTAATGTGTTTATGAAAAACAGTTTTTCTGCTAAGGCTTAATCGATTATCAATCTGTTTAATAGATTAATAAGCCAGAAATCCTAGGGAGTTAGTCACTATAACTCCTTTAATTGATTACACCAATCCTTAATCGATTAACGAATTTCCATAGAGATAATCGATTATTAATCATTATAATCGATTAATATTTATGAAAATGTTTTTCATTAATGCATGATAAACTTTCTATATGATGTATGAACATGCAATACATGATTTTGAAATAGATGATACTTTTATGCACAAAACCATGTATGCTTAATGCATATGCATGATTCTACTTATAATATATGTTTGGATGTTATGCCTCATTCTATATGGATTCATTTTAACCTCTTGTGAACATAATCCTAAGTTTACGATGTTGACCTCGAGTCTTTGTAATGTTGTTTGTTTTGATGCCCATATCATCAAGCATCCGTTTAAGTCCTTGTCTTCATCAAAACTATGTAGGTCAATCACATACGCAATCTTTGACTATTTGTTATGTCGATCTCCCCCTTTTGATAATGACAAACTCTAAACAATTCTTTGTTTGATTAACTTGATGTTGGACAACAAGTGTTTGCAATGGTTGAATCAGAATGCATTGCTCCCCCTAACTATGTTCTCCCCCTCAATCCATGTAGGAGGTGTTATAGGGTAGCACTCCAAAATTAGACGCGGAAGCTTAATACAACATGCAAAAACACTCAAACAACACTTTCTCTCCATTTTGGCATAATAAAAAAAGAAATGATATTATATGATAATAAGAGCCAAAAGTAAGGAAAGATTTCAAAAAGTTTACTGATCTTAATCGATTAAGTAGTTTTAAAAAGAATTAAATAAGTTCTTAATTACTGCATTTAATCGATTATTAGTAGGGGTTAATCGATTAAAATGAATATAAACATATTATGACAGAATCAAATTGCAAGACATATACATATTTGTGTAATTATACAAGTGAGCATGAAATGATTAATGATACAGAGTGTAACGCAATTACAACATATATTAACCATTCAATAGATAGTACACAAGTTAGATATATCAAAGATCAAGCAGTAGTTCTTATATAACCAAATTAACAACAAAATTACGAGAAATTAACAAAAAGTGCAAGAAGTACATAATAGGTTCAAACATATTACAACCAATTCCAACAAAATACATTCTCAAAAGACACACACCCTAGACTCTAGACAATCCTATATAGGCTAATCTTGAGGTGGTGGTGGTGGTGGTGATGATGAATATCAATGTGTGGTGCGCACAATGAAGAGAATGCGATCAAGATCCATGGTTATCATCTCTTGCTACTGCTGGAACTCAGCCAAGATTGAGTCCCTCAAGGACTTAAAATGGCCATCGATATGCACATTTAGGCGTTGTTTCCATGGTATCCTAGTGTGCTACCCCAAACGATGGTTCATGAGGCACAACAGTAGCCTCGACTTGTGGTTGTTCAAGGTTTAGCTCACTAGGATTTGCAACAATTTCTTCATCAGATAAGTCTCCATTCACATTGGCATTGTGATCATCTTGATACATCCATACATTACAAAACTTATAAATACCCATTTTGTGAATGAGATTGTCACCTACTAGGTGCTCTTGGGAATTAGTAACCACGACGTCCACATCTGACGTGTCGTTTTCGAGATAATCTATAACACGGGAGCTGAAAAAAATCCCATAAGCAAGCAGTCTAGATGAATATGAAACTATGCCATTTATAACCTTCAAAATTTCAGCAGACCAATTAACTGCAATTCCTTCTGTTATAGAAAACATCAACTTGAGATCATTGATGGTTGGTTGAGCATGGTTTGTGTTTCCCTGAACCAAAATGTACGCAATTAAGTAATGCAATAGTCGATTTTCAACAGACAATGACCCAACCTTGGTCAATTCACCTTGTACATATAAGTGAGGTCCTCTTAAACTTGATTTATACATTTCAATAGCATCAAATGAGTCCCATAACTCATTCTTTCAATCACCTAACATAGATCCATCGCTAGATAATCATCAAACATCCAAAAACAGTTCCTCATCCAATCTAATCATTTTTCCGATAACCATTGAAGCATATACCTCATCCTTATACCAAAAAAACTGTAGAACTCCCTTATGAGTGATGGATAGATTTTACCTTATAACTCCATAAATTGATTTGCTCCTTGGGCTTCTAATCCATGCGGGAACTCAAATCCTTGTTCCACCATCCAGGAAATATCCGCATAGCGAATATAGGTATGTTTCCTTCCTTGAAATTTGACTAATCTAGCTTCTTGAAGGATTAGAGAGTAGTAGGGGTCACCATCATCCTTTCTTCCACCTTGAGTAGAAGAGGAACCTACGTCCACACCTCTTGGACGCTTAGAAGTGGTCTTCACCCTTCTCGGACGCGGTTCACTCATAAGTTTTAGGTAATAGAGTGATTAATCGATTAAATAATCGATTTTCTGAATTTGGGATTAGGGTTTCTAAAAGGGGAAAAGCTATGGCTTTGGATTTTGGTGAAATAGAAGAGTCTAGGTAGATGAATATAATGTATTAGGAATTGAATTTGCTATTTTTGAGTTTGAGATCACTTGATTTGAGGAGAGATCTAGAAGGGGGAAACAAAGAGGCTTTAGGGGTTTAGTGTAAAATGACCAAGAACAACACTGGAATCTGTTATACGCCTCCCATTAATCATTAAGATGAGTGTTAATTGATTAAGCATTTTAATTTTTTTTTTAATTTTTCAGAAATTTGAGTCCAAGCAATCGATTAAGCAACTTGTTAATTGATTAAAACAAGGTAAAATTTCATTTTCTGGCTACTGGAACTCAAATTAATCGATTAAAACACAGAATAATCGATTAAGCACAGAATTGAGACATATTTTAGTGCATTTGTGAGATTTCTAGGGGATGCTAAGATACTATACTCAAGACACTAACCTAAAAGGTATATGACACAGTAAAGAAGTATAAAAACAATCATGAATTCAGTTAAGCATAAGAATCATGCATTCATAACAAGTATCACACATAAGCATATATTAAAGATCAAGATAAGGCATACACCACCCTAAAGTAAATTAGTTGAGATATTTTTCATCAAGAATGTCATATTCTCTGCGTAATACAACGAATGTTTCCCATGGACGGGGCTTGGTGAAAATATCGGCCAATTGCTTTGAGGTTTCAAAAAATTCAAGAATACGATCACCTTTTTGTAAATGATCTCTTAAAAAGTGGTGTCTTATTTCAATATGCTTAGTTTTAGAATGCAGAATGGGATTCTTTAATAGGTTGATGGCACTAGTGTTATCACTCTTTATCACTATTTTCACAAGCTTTAGACTGAAGTCTAATAGTTGTTGCTTCATCCATAATATTTGAGAACAAAACACGCTGGTGGCACTGTATTCTGCTTCGGTGGTAGACAAAGCAATACATGCTTGCTTTTTACTATGCCAAGATGCTAAGGAGATTCCCAAAAGGTGGCAAGTTTCACTAGTACTTTTCTGGTCCAACTTACATCCTACAAAGTTGGAGTTGGAATACCCTATCAAGGATAATAAGGCATCCCTAGGATACCATAAACATATAGATAATATTCCTTTTAGATACCTCATGATATGATTTACAACACTAAAATGTGATTCCTTAGGTGATGCTTGATATCTCGTGCACATACATACACTAAACATAATATCGGGACAACTAGCAGTTAGATATAGCAATGAACCAATTATGCTTCGATATATTATTACCTCTATACCTTTACCTTGTTCATCATTGTTGAGATAGTAGGATGATGAAATAGGTGTTGTCGCTTCTTTACATTTGTCCATCTCGAACATTCATAGAAGTTCCCTGCAATATTTTGTTTGGTGAACAAATATCCCACTGCTCATCTGCTTTATTTGTAGTCATAGGAAGAATGTAAATTCTCCCATCATTGACATCTCAAACTCGCCTTTCATTAAATCAAAAAATTCCTTACAAAGAAAATCGTTAGTAGCACTAAATATTATATTATCATCATAAATCTATACTAACAAGACATTATTTTTTATTTTGATAAATGAGTGTTGTGTCAATTTGCCCCTCACAAACCCTTTATGTAACAGAAACTACTCAATCTATCGTACCAAGCTCTAGGAGCTTGTTTTAGACCATATAAAGTCTTTTTGAGTTTATAGACACGATCATGGTATTTAAAGCTTTCAAAGTCGGGCGGTTGATTAACATATACTTCCTCCTGAATATAGCCATTCAAGAAGGCACTCTTCACATCCATTTGAAAATCTTATTGTTCATTATTGATGCAAAAGCCAATAGCATCCTAATGGCCTCTAACCTCGCAATAGGGGCATAGGTTTCACCGTAGTCGATGTCTTCCTCTTGATTATACCCTTTGGCCACTCTTATAATCAAGCCAAATTCATCTATTGTATTTTAAAGACCCATTTTATGCCGATGATAGGATGATCTTCAGGTTTAGGGACCAAGTCCCACACGTTTTTACTCTCAAACTGGTTTATCTCCTCTTGCATAACTATTCCCCAGTGCTCATCCTCTATGGCCTCATCAATGGTCATAGGCTCGACTTGAAATACAAAGGCTACAAAATTACAAATGTTACGTAGAGAGTTATGGGTCACCACTACCATTGAGATATCACTTATAACCTTGTCAAGCGAATGGTCTTTCTTAGTCTTCCACACCTTTGGCATGTCCTGATGATCTGAACTACTTTCCTGATCATCTTGAATCTCCTTTTCAATTTCCATATCCTTCGTGTATGCATTCTCCAAGGCACCGGAAATGTCATCACACAAGACCTTCCTCTTCACTTTCGGAGAAGACTCATCAAAGTGTACATGAATAGACTCGTCAACATGCATTCTATATTTGTTAAAAACTTGATAAGCTTTACTATGAACAGAGTACCCTAAAAATATTCCTTCATCACCTTTCGAGTCAAATTTTCCCAAAAGTCTTTTGCTATTATTCGATATAAAACATTTACATTCAAAAGTGTGCAGCTGTGAGATCTTAGGTTTTTAGCCTTTTAATTATTTAAAAGGCGTTTTTAAGAGTGTAGGCCTAAGAAGTACTCGATTTATTACATAGCAAGCAGTATGCACCGCATCGGCCCAAAAATACATAGGGACCTTGCTTTTGTTTACCATTTTCCTTGTTAGTTCCTCTAGAACTCGATTTTTCCTCTGAACAACTGCATTTTGTTGAGGGGTTCGAGGAGCCGAATACTGATGTAGGATCCCATGCTTCTCGCAAAATTTGTCAAATATGTGGTTCTCAAATTCCCCACCATGATCACTGTGAATATTATGATCGAATTGGTTTTGGAGTTGTTTGGCCATATTTTTAAAAGATTAAAAAGCGTCACTTTTCATAGCAAGAAACAACGTCCATGTATATCTAGAAAAATCATCAACAATTACCAACACATAGTAGCTACCACCAAAACTCATAATTTGTGATGGTCCAAACAAATCCATATGGAGTAGCTCCAAAGGTTTGGTTATGGATATCACATTTTTAGATGAAAATGATCTATTTACTTGATTACACTTTTGGCGAGTGTCACAAGAGTCTTTTGTTTTGAAATCTAGTTTTGGTTGTCCTACAACTAAATCATGCGATGATAGCCTAGCTAGATGCCTTAAATGGACATATGCTACTCATCTGTGCCACAAGTAGATGTCAGTATCTTTAGAAATAAATCATTTAGAAAATAGAATGATGACATCATCCAAATCAATCATGTAGATATTGTTTATTCGTTGTAAGTAATGGCTTGTGAAGCATTGTCAATCCTTCTGACACATAGTATCCTTCCTCGATTGTTGTCTCCGTAAGTGAGATAACATTTATCCTTAATTAAAAGATCAAGGAACTTGGATCAATCACCCATCATATGCCTCAAATATCCACTATCCAGATACAAGTGTTGTCCTTGTGTCTAAAGGCATACCTGCAAAACAATTTACTTGGCTTGTTAAGGTACCCAAGTTATATTAGGTTCCTTCTTGTTAGTAATCAAGGGATATAGTCCATTTTGCACCAATGCATATCTGCCACTTGGCACACCATTTTTTCTAACATAGTAAGATATCAATGTATGACCATATGTACCACAGTAAAAGCAAGTAGTCATGTTATGATTATATTTATTATGCATATGAGCTACTTGTTTCCTATATGTTTTTCTATTATTATTAGGTTTTTAACCTAGATCTTTATGGTTACCTACATTTCTAGACGTCACAAGTATGTTGTTTAGGTTTTGACTACTATAGGTGAACTTAGCTAATTTTTATTTCAATTCAAAATTTTCAGCATTTAAAACATCACATTGTTCACATATAGGAGCCTCAATTAATTTAGTAGAGAAAGTACATGAGGCACAAGAGTAAATAAGGTCTAGAGTCTCATTTTCAAGTTTTAGTTCATTTAATTCTTCTTGCATTTTAACAATTTTCTTTTCATGCAACATAATGACTCTTTTTGTATATATGTTAATTTTAGCCAATTTCTTTAACTCCTAATGGAATTCAACAAAAGCACTATAAAGTTCATCATATATAGGAGACCCTCAGAACATGAAAAAGTGTTAGAATAGTGTACCTCATTAATGTCATCCTGATCACTTGAGCTGCAAACTTCTTGAGTATTTGCCATGAGACATAGCTTGGCAGTCTCCTCCTCTACGGATGTGCCTGATATTTCATTCTCTAGAACATCCCAAACTATATATACTTTTTTGGACTTGAATTCTTAGGGATTTCTCTTGTTGTTCTCAACTTTTCGGAAGTAGCTCGGGCATTAATAATACATGTATCCCGGTTTGCCAAACTCATGGCAAGTTAGGCGGTCTTTGGGAACGTTGCCCTTTCTTGTTGAGTCTCTCGCCTCTTTTTTCTGAAACCTTTTGAAACCTCCTTTCATTTTGCGAAATTTAACGAATTTGCGAACAAGGAGTGTTAAAGTTTCATCGTCCAAATCAAAATCAGAATTTTCGTCATCTCTTTCTTCTTGTTCTTGTAACATTGTGGCTTTGAGAGAGATTTCCTTTTACTTTCTGTCTGTTTCCTCATGCATGGTTAAGCATCTCAACTCCATTGCCGAAAAGATTTGCTAGTGGCATTGAGTTAAGATCATTTGATTCCATAATTGCTGTGACCTTCGGATACTAGTTACTATCCAGACAATGTAACACTTTGTTTGTTAGTTAACCTTTAGAAAAACTCTTATCTAAAGAAACCAAATGATTAACTATATGACTGAATCTTTTATACATATCACTTATCGATTCATTTTGAAACATTCGAAATAGCTCATATTCGTGTGTTAATGCATTTAGTCTCGCACCCTTAACTTTGCTCGTGCCTTCGTGGGTTACTTGCATAGTGTCCCACGTATCTATCACGCTAAGGCACTATCAGACCCTAAAGAACTTGTCATATGATAAAGCAGAAGTATGATATTCTTAGCCTTAAGGGTGTGCTGGACTTTTCGTTTCTCTTCATCAATCCATAAGCGTTTAGGTTTTTCTTTAGGCTCAATGTCCAGCAAATGTAGTGGAATAAAAGGAGTATTGACAATGGATTCCCAATTATTTGTGTCGATTGCCTCAATAAATATTCTCATACGCACTTTCCATTAGGTGTGCCTCTAGCCACTGAATATCGGAGGGTGGTTTATGGATGCGCCATCCCCACCGAAATGGTTAGTGGAACACATAGTGAATATCCCTAGGATCAACAAATAAAGTGGTCAAGCTAGCATTTACGTACTAGCTCTGATACCACTTGTTGGGAACCAACAACGTAAATCACACCTAGAGGGGGTGAATAGATGTAGCGGATCACTAGTCCCGCTTTTCTCACAAATGCGCAAAACAGAATGCTACTATTGTTAATCAATTATTGACATTTCTAGTTAATCTATTATCAACAGCTTTAATCGATTATATTGTATCTTGTTATTCTTGAAAACCAAATTTCTGGCAATGAAAACAATGGTAATTAACAATCTTTATTGCCCCAATTTGATTCTTGATTTTAACACAAACTAATAATAGTAAGCACAAATCAGAGAAATCAAACACTTAAGAAATCAATAAAGAATGAAATTTAAAAGAGAAAAGGAAAGAGGAATGCTCAAGGATTTTTATCCTGGTTCGTTTGCAGGTCCACTTGTAAACTACATCCAGGCCTCCCCTTCTGATCTTGGGTGATTTTCTTCACTATGGAAAATAATTGTCTTTATACAATTAGACATCCAGTACACCAAGAACTTCTATCTTGGATCCGTTGAGCCTACTCTCTTGGTTTGACCTGTCAACTCGCGATTCTGGCCCTAGCCGATGCTTCACTCTATCCAAGACTTCATGCCCTCGTGAACACAAAAATTCTTTTTTCCTGGTGATACCAACACACCAAGAGAATGATTCTTTTTTTTCAAACTATTTGTCGAGTTATTGATGCATACTTAATGCGCGGATATAAACTCAGAACTCAGCTCTAAAAACATCTACAGAACTCTCACAAGAAGCCTAGAACTAAATGTGATGTAATTCAATGGTTTTCCAATGTATGAAAACTAAAGCACTCTTAGATAAAAATTTCTCTCTTTTTCTCTATTTTCTCGTAAGAAAACAATGCAAGATTTTACAATATCTTTCATTCAATGAATAAGCAAGATGATATGAAATTTATGAACTTAGAATCTTGGTTTTCTTTTTTCAAATGAATGTTATGCACAGGGGCTGAAAAATACAGCTTTTATACAAAACTGATTTTACTTGACATTAATCGATTATCTACTAACTTAATCGATTAACGTGTTTATGCAAAACTATTTTTCTATTAAGGCTTAATCAATCATTAGTCTCTTTAATCGATTAATAAGTCAGAAATCCTAGGAAGTTAGCCACTATAACTCCTTCAATCAATTAAACCAATCCTTAATTGATTAACAAATTTCCACAGACATAATCATTATTAATCATTATAATCGATAAATATTTATGAAAATATTTTTCATTAATGTATGGTAAACATTCTATATAAAATTTTCTAATGCACCTTCAATGTGCTAAAACATAAACTAGCAATTCAGAACACAACCCACTGATAAATCTTACATACAGAGGTGAAAGTGAATAATCGATTAACGATATTATAAAAAGACTTAGTTGATTATGCATGAATCTCTAACATGAGAGATATATGCATGATGCGTGACTTTGAAAAGAATATAAGTATAAGTGCCCAAAATCATGTATGCATGGTATAATATGTTTTAAGTCATATTATGTATGAAAAATCTCTTTCATGCAATATGCTCATATTGTGTGAGATTTATCAAATGATTCGCCTAACCTAGACTATACTCATTCAAAGCATCTTAGGACCTAAAAGGAAAATAATTACTCTTAGGCTTCATGATCATTTCTTGAAGCTTGAATATGAGTCTTTTGTTGTTGTTGTTGATGTGTCCATTATCTTCATGCTTTAGTCATTGTCTTCATGCTTTAGTCATGTTCTTTCATGCTTGCATTCATAATCTCCCCCTTTTGATGATGATAAACCAATCTAGCAATCTTTTGATCTTCTTGAAAGACAATCAACTTGTTTTGAGATTTGTGTTGAGCTTCAAAATTTTGCTCTCTCTCACTTTGTGAATTTAGTCTTGAATGTCACGGAAACATGTAATGCAACAAAACTGCAAAACATAAGACAACAACCTTCCCTCTTTTGGCATGATCAAAAAGCATATATATAGTAAAATGTTAGTCAAAAGTAATGACATAAGCATATATTTAAACAACTTAATCGATTAGGCAAGATATTAATCGATTAAGCAAGATTAGAATTCATGGAAAAATACAATTTAAGCTATAGTTAATCGGTTACATCTACTATTAACCAATTAAGAAGAGACATTTCAACAAATTTATAAAATTTTCTTGATTTTCTTTGGTTATTCAATTTATAAGGAGCATATGTTCAAAAAATATACCAATTTTATTGACAAGGTAGTGAGAGACAAAACAGATATAAACCATAATGCACATCCATTTCAAACACAAAATAGTCAACACAAGTCAAAATACACATATGCCAAATCGAAAGAATATCGAAAATTACAACCAAATATAGAGTCATAAGAGTACAAGTAAAATCAGCAATGATGTAAACAATCACACACCCCAGACTAAGCCAACTAGTAATACTAATGGTTTCCCTAATTAGACTAGCTACTAGGAGGTGGTTGGAAGAAGCCGCTAAAGGTGTTGAACATAAAGCTAAGTTGTCCTAAGCAAGTCTGAGTTTCCATTTCTTGTCTATGCAAGTCCATATATTGCATCATATTCTTCATGGCTTGCATTCCATTGTCAATAGGGGTGTTCGCGGTCCATTTGGATCGGTTTTTAAGCAAAATATCATCCGATCCAAACGTGTAATTAGTATGCGGTCCGGTCCGGTCTGGTCCGGTCCGGTCCATTTATATTAAGATGTCCGATGCAATCCGGTCCAAATATTATATGCGGTTTCGGTCCGGTTTGGATCGGTCTATTTTTTATATATAAACATATAAATTCCTTCAATTTTAGTCTACAACATCAACAAGGTAGTAACCAGAACAATGAAGAAAAGTTTGATTCTTTTAATAACAAGATTAGAAACATCAATATTCATATTGTTACGACAATTTATATGCGTTTTTGCTGTGTTTAGCTTACTGCTTAATGCTTATGTGATATATTTTAGTTAACTTAATAATATCGGTCCGGTCTGGATCGGTCTGGATCCCAGACGTAAAACCGAAGATCGGACCGGACCGATCGGTCCTTAAAAAATAAATCCAATACGATCCAAATACATTCGGTTTTTGCGGTTTCGGTCTACTTTGGATCGGTTTGCGGTTTTTGTTTTGGACCGGTCTGGATTTGAACACCCCTAATTGTCAATACACTAATTGAGGTGTTGTTTCATAGAATCCAAATGATCTAAAACGAGAGATGGTGCTTGAGGCATAGTAAGAACCTGATCCAGATAGGATGCTTGGGTTTGCTTAGCTGGAATAGCATCTTCATCCTCATCTGAAATCTCAACAGTAGTTTGATGATCCTCCTGATACATCCACACTCCACTATATTTATAGATACTCATATTGAGAATTAGGTTATCATCAATGAGATGCTCCCTGGGATTCACAAGAATAAAGTCCTCATTAGTTGTGTCAATGCCAACATGTTTAATGGCATGTGATTTGAAAATCCCATAGGCCAGCAATCTAGATGAAGAGGAAGCGATGTCAGACATCACCTTTAGAATCTTAACAGGCGAGTTCACTATGATTCCTTCTTTCACAGCATACATGAGCTTCAAATCATTACCTGTTGGTTGAACATGGTTGGTGTATCGTTGAACCAACACATAAGCAATAAGGTAATGGAGAAGCTTATTCTCAAAAGTCATGGAATTGGTTTTGGCCAACTTACCTTGCACATAGTTGTGTGGTCCTCTTAAGCACGACTTATACATTTCGGTTGAATTATACGAGATCAACAATTCGTTGTTGCAGTCACCTAGAGGAGAGCCATCACTAGTTAGGCCTCCAACTTCCAGAAATAACTCCTCATCCAATGTAATCAATATTAATTTTACGACACTAACATACTTCCTATCCTTGTATTGAAAGTTTCTATAGAATTCTCGAACTAGAGAATGGTAGATCTTTCCATTTAATTCCAGAAATGTGTTAGCCCCTGGAGTCTCTAATTCCAGTGGGAATTGAAAGCATTGCTCCACCGTCAACGACATGTTTGCATACCGAATATACATCTACTTTCGGCCAATGAATTTAGCTAATCTTTTAGCTTGTAGACCTAGAGAGTAGTAGAGGTCATTCCAATTAAAGTTTCTGCCAACTTGAGTAGAGGATGAATCGTCCATATCCACATTTCTCACACACCCAGGATGGAGAAGAGAACAATTAACCCTGGTAGTAGTCTTTACTCTCTTTAACCTTCCTTCACTCATAATTGCAACTTATTTGATGGATAATTGATTATCTTAATCGATTGAGAAAATTGGGGTTATAGTTTCTAAAGAGGGAAAATTATAGGTTTTGTGATTTTGAGGAGAAATTGATAGAATACGAGGGTAATATATATATATATATATATATATATATATTGTAGATGAAAATATATAATGAGATTCTTAATTTGACAAAAATTACAACTGATTTGACGTTTAGGGAAGATTTCTAGAAAAAGATTTAAGTTCTAAGGTTTTGAAATTCGTATTTAATCATTGTCACTAGAACTGTACTTAATCAATTAAGTGCAATTTTAATTGATTAACAAATTGAATTTTTTTGCCAAAATAATTAATTAATGGCCAATTTAGTCGATTAAAAGAATTAAAAATTGTTCACATGTAATCGATTAAGGATTGATTAATCGATTAAGATGCTTAAAAAATAAGCTCAGGTAATCGAATAACTAAGGTAATAATCAATTAATCATAGTTTTTTCATAACATTGAATACATTTCATACTTTGCTTTGGGAATGCTAAGATCTAACTAGACAGAATCTATCCTATATAGTGATCAATTACATACAAGGATGTGTAATTAAATAAGAACCATATAAGCTATTATGGCATGTATTCAAGTAAACAAGATATGCATTTGAATAAAGATAAAAAAGATTCATGAATTTTAACACAACTTTGATAAAACTAAAAAATATATTATTCATCAAGAATTCCTAGTTCTCTTCTTAATAGAAAGAAAGTATCTCTAGGAAGATATTTAGTGAAATATCAGCTAGTTGTTTTGAATTTTCAAAAAATTCAATCACATAATCACCTTTTTGAACATGATCTCTTAAGAAATGATGCATTATTTCTATATGCTTGGTGTGAGAATGCAAACTAGTATTCTTGGACGAGACCAAAATCTAAAAGTTGTTGCTTCATCCATAAGATTTGAGAATAACACACACATGTGACAATGTAATCCATTTCGGTGGTTGAAAGAACAATACATGCTTGCTTTTTAGTATTCCAAGATACTAGCTACATAATAGATTACAAGTACCACTAGTACTTTGTCTATCAATCTTATATCCAGCAAAATCAGAATTGGAATAACATATTAAGCTCAAAGATGTATCCCTAGGATACCATAATCTCATGCTTAATGGTCCTTTCAAGTATTTCATGATTATTTTAGTAGTCGTAAGATGTGATTCTTTAGGATTAGCTTGATATCTAGCACACATGCACAAACTAAACATAATATCAAGTCTATATAAAGTTTGATAAAGTAAAGATCCGATCTTACCATGATATTTAGTTACCTTAAGGTTTGCATTTCTCAACCTTATGAAGATAACATGATGTAGCCATTGGTGAGGAAATATCCTTTGTTTTTTCCATGTCAAATCTTTTCAATAGTTTCTTGCAATACTTTGTGTGATAAACAAATATGCCATTTCTCATTTGATTGATTTGTAGCCCAAAAAAGAAAGTGATGTCTCCCATCATAGTCATTTCAAACTCTCCTTTCATCAAATCATAAAAATTATTTCACAAACACCACTAGTAGCACCAAATATAATATCATCAATATATATTTGAACTAAAAATATATCTTTTTATGATTTTGGTATAAAAAGTGTGGTATCAACCATACCCCTTGAAAATCTCTATTCTAAAAGGAAATAACATAGCATATCACACCAAGCTCTAGGACATTATTTTAATCCACATAAGGCCTTTTCCAACTTGAAAACATGGTGAGTAAATTGATAGCTTTCAAAACCGAGAGATTGTTCAACATATACCTCTTCTTGAACAAAGCCATTCAAGAAGATACTTTTTACATCCAATTTAAAAAATATGAAGTAAATAATATATGCAAAGGCTAAAAGCATCCTAATAGCCTCTAATCTTACTGCAATAGCATAAGTCTCATCATAGTCAATACCTTCTTCTTGATTGTAACCTTTATCTACCAATCTAGCTTTGTTTCTAACAATCATGTTAGACTCATCAAGTTTTTTTCTAAACACACATTTTATGCCTATTATAGCATGATCACTTGATCTAGGGACTAAATCTCACACGTTATTTCTTTCGAATTGGTTTAACTCTTGTTCCTTAGCTAGTGACCAATGCTGATCCTAAATGGTCTCATCAATAATCTTAGGCTCAATTTGAGAAATAAATGCAAATAAATTATAAATATTGAGCAAATAATTTTGGGTTACCACTCCCTTATAAATGTCATTTATAACATTGTCGATAGGATGATCTTTCTTTGTCTTCCAAGCTTGTGGCATTCTTGTATGTTCTTGAGTTGAATCTTGATCTTCTAGCATTACTTTTTAAGATTCTTGATCTTTCAAGTACGCATCCTCAATAATACATGTAAGATCATCAACCATATCGTTATCCTCTTTTGGAGAAGACTCATCAAATACAATAAGCATAGACTCTTCTAGCCTCAATATGATTAGAATACCCAAGATATATTCCTAAATCATCCTTTGAATAATATTTACTTAATAGTTCTTTTCCATTGTTCAAAATGAAGCATCTACATCCAAAAGCATGAAAATGAGAAATATTTGGTTTTCGGACTTTAAAAAGTTGATAGGGATTTTTCTTAAGAATAGGCCTCGAAAGTATTCTACTCACATGTGAAGGTTTTTCTTTTCACAATCAATCACTCTTGAATCATGTATGAAAATTCATCCCTTTATGAGTTCTATTTTTTGTTCTAAAAATTTGATAACTTTGCATATGGAAAAGATGATAAAAGACTATTTTTGAAGAAGGTCTTGCTTCTGACCTTGGCACGATTTTGATGAAGACACCAACATCACATAAAGAAGAAAAGGAAGAATACTTATGAAGACAATGAAAATAAAGCTACAAGGAATTAGAATCTAAATCTTTAGGTACTTCTATCCTTATACTCTATAATATACAAATAGTAGTAATGCTCAAAAGTATTTTAAAAGAAAATTTAAAACTACAAGTATAAATTAAAAAAAATTTCAAAATACTATGTAACTAGTTACTGGATCTAAGTAACAGATTATTGTGGCTAAGTGACAGGTTACTAGAACTAAGTAACAGGTTACAAGAGTGAGAAACAAGTTACCCAACCAAAATTGAACAGGGTAAATGATTACACTATTTTGAGTAACCGATTACACAATGTGATAATCAGTTATTCAATTGGACAAAATACTTCGGTAATCGATTACATCCCTTGAGTAACCGATTACACAGTGTGGTAATCAAAATACTCAGATGGAAAGAATGTTTGGGTAATTAATTACATCCTTTGGGTAATTGATTAGATAATGTGATAATTAATTACTAGTTGGACAAAATATTTGGGTAATCGATTACGTCAATACTGTAATCGATTATTGAGAGTTGTTGCGCTAGTTTTGAGATATAAACTGCACAACTTTCCCCCAAACGAAATGGTTTCATTCCAATTGAATCCTAACTTTTCATAGAGGTGTTATGGTTGATTGGAAAGCCTATTTAAATGCATTGAAACTCACAACTCATAAAACAACTCTCATACACAATCAAAACTTTTCTGAAATACTTCTTCTGCACTTTCTGCAACTTATTCTTAACTTTCAAATTAAAATTTCTGAAGTTGCCTTAAGTTTTGTTTCAAATATATTCAAACCTTATGAGCATTATTACTATATAAAGAGTTATCATATTGCAAGAGTTTATAGTTTCAAATCTTTTAAAAGCAATCCTTGCCATAGTTAAAGTTTTCTTCATTTAATTTGTTGAATTACTTTCTTTAACAAGGGTGTGATAAGAAAGGGGATAGAGTCACTTGGAAAGATTGTTTCCAAAGAGTGGCATAGGTATTAGAGAGTGAGTAAGATACAAGGAAGTCTCGGGGTGAGAATTTGTAATTATTTCTCTTAATATCTAGTGAAGAAATCTCTTGTGTTGCAAGAGTACTGGATGTAACCTTCGGTGGACAAGAAGGTGAACTAGTATAAAAATATATGAGTTCTCTCTTCTCCCTTATCTCCTTAAATTTATTTGATATTTTTTTGCATAAGTTTTCCGCTACTATTAACTCTGAAATGCCCAGAAAAATCTGTCACTGATTTAAGACAGCTAATTCACATCGCCACCTCTTAGTTGCCATCTTAGTCTTACAATCGGCACCAGATCCTTTTTTGAGTATATTATTCTCAAAACTGATTCTGTACCTAAAATGATCGCAAGATCATTTCTGGAAGAAGGTTCCAACATCAATCGGCCTCCAAGTTTTATTGGAAAATGCTATGACTTATGGAAAATCAGAATGAGAATCTTTATAGAATCTCAAGATCTGGGTATATGGAATGTGATTGAGGAATCATTAAAGCCAAAGTCTATAAATTATAATTAAGCTCGATTGGATATGCAACAGATATTCTCAAAAACTATTGGTTTTATTCGATTAAATGTAAAATTAATCAATTAACATAGACCAAAACTTAATCGATTTTATGCAGACTTAGTCAATTAATCAAATGGCTTTCTTAAAAATATTGTGGTTCTTGATGCACAAAGAATGTAGTGATTTTACTAATCTAATATGCTCTTAAAATGATTACATAATATGATTAACGGAGGATATTCACTTATGCAATGATCACTACATGAATGATATTAAATAATGCGAAAATGCGATAATTGTAAGTAAGTAAGTAAAAGAGTAGGGTAAGAGAGAAGACGTCACAATCGATATATCCCGGTTCGATTGCTTATCCACATGCAATCTACAATTAGGTCTCTCCTTCTGATCTTGGGAGATTTGCACTATAAGAAATCAAATGTTTGTTACAAAACACTTCTTCACCAAGACTTCTCCTGGACCTAACTTCTAATGGTTCGTCACCACTTCTATCTTAGTATCCCAATGAGACCTTGTTGAACCTTGACCGTAGTCTAGGATTTCTCCGGATTTCTCTCTTTCACCTAGGTGATACCTCACACCCTCAAAGAGACAAATTTGCAAAAACCGACCGTAAAAGATGTGTATAACTTTCTAATACACCTTCAATGCACTAAAACATACACTAATAATTCAGAATACAACCCTTTGATGAATCTCATAATCAAAGATGAAAATGAATGAATAAGATTCAAAAACTGAAATCTTTGAAACTCTGAAGATATGAAAATAACTCTTTTTAAAGATAGTAAAAAAGTCTCTCTTTTTCACATGAAATGTTTTCTCTTTTCTCAAAAAATCACTCTGGAAAATGTGTATCACTTTTGCATCAAACTTATGTATTACTGAAATTTTTATTGGATGCCTTTGCATATGGGAAAGGATAGTAGAATACCATTCAGTTTGAAATTGTTCTGCAGGGGATAATGGATAAAAGTTTCACACAATTGATTAACGTTTCATTAAAATTTCCAAGATTCCAAAACAGAAATTGGCTTAATCGATTAACCATGTCCTTAATCGGTTAATAAGTTTCCTATTTACAAAGACTTAATCAATTAGATAAAGTCTTAATTGATTAACGATTTTTTAAAATGACTTAGTTGATTATGCATGGACCTCTAACATGAATGATGTATGCATGATGCATGATTTTGAAAAGGATATAAGTATAAATGCCCAAAATCATGTACACATGCTAAAATATGTTTTAAGTCATGTTATGTATGAAAAATCTCTTTTATGCAATATGCTCATATTATGTGAGATTTATCAAAAGATTCACCCAACCTAGACTTTATGCATTCAAAGCATCTTAGGACCTAAAAAGAAAATAATCACTCTTAATCTTCATGAGCATTTCTTGCGGCTTGAATATTAGTCTTTTGTTGTTGTTGATGTGTCCATTGTCTTTAATCTTTAGTCTTTCTCTTCATCAAAGTCATATTCTTGCATGTTTGCATTCACATCAACTAAGTAACAGATATTCTGATGATATGTATCGATCATATTGAAGTAAGAAATTGTTATTATCTTATGTATGAAGTTTAATGTATATGCACCATAAGTGTAAAGTTTTTTACATTATTACATTTTATTTGTATTATTTTTATCGTCAATAATGATTAACATATGAATTGTGGATAATATATTGAAAAAAACCTTACACTTAGCCAATGCATAAGTATTAAATCCATATCTTAAACTCTAAGCAAATGTTAGTACCCATAATGCTCTGTTCAAGGATTCCAAGACTGGAATTTTTCCTAGTGCAAAGTGAACAATTCTACAAAGTCTAACCAATATACATCAAAGTCCTAGACTTCATGAAATCACCTAAAGATTATATGACCATTTGATATTTTTTACTTGTTTCTTCTTGATCACTTCATTAAGATGCATCATGCCTTTGCCTTTGTAAACTTCAAGTGGCTTACTATTTGGAACAGTTGTAGCAAACTGGTACATTCAAGCAAAAGTTTCCTAACAGTAACATACTCATTGAACTGAAATACATGAAATCAGGAGCCGATAAGGATTTGCTGCAGTCATAAGCCGGTTCATTAAAGCATGAGAAATTTATGCAACTAGTGTATTTTGACTTGTTTATTACGGTTTTGGTGTAACTTTTTAAAATATTTCCAGAGTAGTGCACTTTTGGATAGTACACACGACACTTTTTTCCTCTTAAAATCATGACACCATCCATAATTTCACTTTTCTCTCTCCTAAAGTTGTGGATGGTATCCACAACTTCACTTTTTCCATTTTCTCTCCCCTAAAATCATGGGTGGGGTCCACGATTTCACCCCTTATTTTTTCTCTCCCCTAAAATTGTGTTCCTCGTCTACGGGTCCTCATTTTTGCCTAATCCAGTGCATACTTTATGTCATTCTTTTTTATCTAATTAATATTAATCATATCAGTAGTAATGAAATAAAAATAAAATATAAATAAAAAAGGCTAAATTAATAAAACTCATGCAACACTAAAAACCCATCCAAAATCCCTATAAAAATTAAGTAAACTCTGCCTGAAGTATGCATCGGATTAGGGCAAAAATGAGGACTTGTGGACCATGAACACAATTTTAGGAGAGAGAAAAAATAAGGGTGAAAATCATGCACCCCATCCACTATTTTAGGGGAGATAAAATGGAAAAAGTGAAGTTGTGGATAACATCCACAACTTTAGAAGAGAGAAAGAGTGAAATTGTGGATGGTGTCCCCGATTTTAAGTGGAAAAAAAGTCTCGTGCGTACTATCCACGAGTTCAGTGAAAAGTGCACTACTCTGGTAATATTTTAAAAAGTTACACCAGAACTGTAATAAACAAGTTAAAATACACTACTTGTGTAAATTTCCCACATATAATAATTTGTAATTTTTTAGTTTTATTTTCAGTTTTTTTATCACAAAATATAAAAAATTGATGACTATGATTTCATGCAGTCACTTTTACTGCAACAAATTCATCTCCGACTTTTCATTCAACTTGTTATTAATTGCAAATGATCTTCATTTTGAAGATGTGGCTCCTGCCAAACAGGACTACTTATTTTATGTCAGGGATATTAAGTTTCAGTTGGTAGAGATGCATAACATTAAATATGGATATCTAGGTTACATTTTGGTGGCTAGGCTCTCCTTCTTCCCTTCAAAAAATAAAATTTTTCTTATAAAAAAATTATAAGCAAGGTGTTCATAAGATTTTTATCATCCTGTCGTCTAGCTATTTTTATGTTGGACCTCCCCTACAATATTGTCACTACAGTAGAGTTTAATCGCTTAGTTTAGGATGGATTTATGAAATTCCTCTATGTCAGGTATTAAACATTTAATTCTCCGATGGAGGAATACCTTTCCTAGCCTCTTATTGAAGTTAAGAAAACTCTTCAAAAAATGACACACTTTATAGTTTTGCACTTTTACCTTCCTCTATTTATGTTATATAATTTGAATCATAGAACATTAGGATTACTTTTCTACATTAATCTTTTATACGAAAAATTGGGATGTTTTATGTTTCAAAGTATACTTGGTCTGCTGGTTATGTAATAAGAAAAAGTGCAGAGAGAAAATGTGTTATGTAGAAGGCTTAATTTTATTCATCAACAAGACACATAATTTATTTAGCATGAAAAAGAAAACTGATGCAGAAAAAATAAATTTCTACATGAATAGCACAATTAGTCACATTAGTATTTCAACATAGTAGGTGTAATATTCCTAACAGTCAAATTGACTCTTTATGACCTAATGAATACAAACGTAACAGATTTTCAGTCATTAATCAGCACTCCTACTTGACTCTGGAGCTACAAATTCCAAGCTTTTGCCTCAAGAATTCAAATCTTGCTTTAGGAAGTGTCTTTGTTAGGATGTCAGCACTTTGATTTTTTTTTTCGCAATAGATTAGTTGCACTTCTCCTTCCTTTTGTGTCGCTCGTAGAACATGAAACTTGATCATGAAGCGTTTTATTTTCCATGGAACACTGGATTGTTAGCAATTGAAATTGCAATTTGGTTGTCCATAAATACATGTGTGATTTCTGTTTGTTCCATATGCAAATCTGTTATGAGCTTTCTGATCCAAATAACTTGGTTCACAACTGTAAAAATAACTACATGTTCTACTTCTGCTGTTGATTGAGCAATGACTTCCTATTTTTTAGAACACCATGGAAAATTTTCAGAACCAAAGCTAAAACAATAACCTGATGTGCTTTTCATATCATCATCACCTCCAACCCAATCACTATCAAAGTAACCATGAAAATAAATATTCTTGACATGACTGAACCTTATTCCATAATCTATTATGCCTTTAACATATCTAAGAATTCTTTTTGCTGCTTGAAAATGAATTTCACTAATACAATGCATATACCTTGATAACAAACTTACTGGATGCATGATATTTGGCCTTGTTACAAATAAATATATCAAACAGCCTATTAAGCTTCTATATAATCTTTCATCAACCTTTTTAGCACCATCCTCTTTGCAAAACATCTCCTTTTGATTCAATGGAGTTGGAACTGGTTTGCATTCTTCCATATTGAAATTTTTGAGAATTTCTTGCATATTTTTGTTGGAATATAAATATTTCATTTTGATTTTGTTGCACCTGCATACCAAGAAAGAATGTCATGCTTCCAAGGTTAGTCATTTCAAAAGCATCATTTATTTCTTCTTTGAAATTGTCAATCAACTCCTTATGACTTCCTGTAACAAAAAGGTCATCAACATAAAGAGATGTCACAAGTATTTCATCATCAACCTTTTTGACATATAAGGTCAATTCACTTAGACTCTTTACAAAGCCTAAGTTTACCAAGTGTGCATCAATTTGATCGTACCAAGACTTTGGTGTTTGTTTTAGACCATATAAGGCCTTGTTCAGCTTATATACCTACTCCTTATATCCTTGCTTAAAAAACCTTCTGGTTGTTCCACAAAAATTTGTTATTTCAAGTATCCATTCAAGAAACTTGATTTGACATCCAATTGGTGTATGATCCAACCATTTTGTGCAGCAAGTGCCAACAACATCCTTATGATATCCAACCTAGCAACTTGGGCAAAAGTTTCAGAGAAATCTACCCCAAACTTCTGGGCATATCCCTTGATAACAAGCCTTGCCTTATGCTTGTTCACATAACCGTCCAGATTGAACTTGGTTCTGTAAACCCATTTGACTCATATAGCCTTCTTGTGTTTGGGTCCATCCACCAACTCTCATGTCTGATTTTTTTCAATCATCATGAGCTCCTCCTAACCTGAGGAATGTAAGAGAAATACAAGCAACCAAATGTCTTTAAATTAACCAACTTTGGTCTGTAGCCATACCATGCTTCAAATGATGTGCTTTTTGATAAAGCTTTTGATGGCAATCTATTTAGGCGAAAAACTGATGTATTTACTGCTTCTACCCAGAATTGCTTTGAAAACCCTTTATGATGAAATAAGCACCTAACCATCTCCATAGTTGTTCTATTTTTCTCTCAACAACACCATTTTGTTGAGGAGTATAAGGTGCTATTAGTTGGTATTCAATGTTTGCATCTGTGCAAAATTTGTTAAATTTTTCAGAGTTATATTCAGTTCCATTATCAAACCTGATTACCTGCATCTTGCACTGCTTTGAGTTTCAACCCAAGCTTTGAATTTCACAAAGATGTTAGCAACCTTGGATTTAAATTTCATAACATAAATACAACACATTCTTTTGTGATCATCAATAAAAGTAATATAATATTACCACCATTCATGATGGTGTACTCATAGTTCCTCCAACATCTGTGTGTATGAGTTGCAATTTTTGTGTAGCCCTCCAAACCTTATTTTGCAGAAAAGGGGTCTTGTTTGCTTCCCGTATCGACAAACAATGCATGTAGGAGAAATGTTTTTCTAAGTCAGGCAAACTGTTAACAAGATTGTACTTCTTCATGAAGATTAGAGCATCATGGTGAAAGTGGCCTAACCTACTATGTCAAAGCATTGTACTTGTGTCTTCTTTGTGTACTGCAGCTTGCTCCTCTTTCATCAAATCCAAGGCAATACTTTTGCCTTTAATTTGAACTTTGAACATCTCTTTGCCTTCTGAATCTTTAATCATGCAATGTTTGTCTTCAAACAAAATATTATAGCATTTTTCCAACAACTGGAGAACACTTAATAGGTTTTGATTAATTTCAGGAACATATAAGACATCATGAATTAATTTCAAACATGTGTAGCCTTCAATTGTCATTGTTCCTTTTCCTTTTACTACAATGTATGCCTCATTTCCAATTCTGAATTTGGAAATAGCAGTTTTGTCAAGCTCTCTGAAAAGCTCTGGATTATAAGTTAGATTTTTGTGTACAAACACTATCAATGAGCCAACATTATGTAGAATTATTGGTGGCATAACATGATACTGCAAAAAATTGCTCTTCTTGTGGTTGATCCTCAACAACCTTAGTTTCTCCTTGTTGTTGTTGAGACTTTCATATCTTTTCCATGTGACCTAACAGCCCACACTTATGACATCTTACATATGGCCTCCACCAATATATTTTTTGTGAATGACTAGTTTTTTTGCAGTAAGAGCAAGGTGGAAACACTTTATTGTTGTTACTTTGATTATTTTACTTGTTGTTTGAAGAACCTACATGTTTGTGGTTGTTACTTTGGCTCTTTTTCTTGTCTTTCCAACCATTGTTGTTTTGTAGTTTGGTTTGGAAAGCACTCTCCATAGATCCTTCTTGCCTCATAAGCCTCCTTTGTTCTTGGGCCTATAATGCATTCAACATTTTTGTGAAGGTGATCCTTGACATATCCTTAGACATTTTCAAAGATGAAATTGCAGCTTCATATTTTTCAAGAAGTGTAACTAGAATCTTTGGAACTATTCTAAAATTAGAAAATTCAGTACCAAAAAGTCTTACATTATTAGGAATGGTTAGAAGTTTATCAGAGTACTCATTGATTGTTTCTGAATCTCTCATCCATTGTATCTCAAATTATCCGATCAAATTCATTACATGCATCCCTTTGACTCTTTCATCTCTCATATTCTTGCTTCAAAAACTTCTAGATTTCACAGGTTGTTGTCAGTGTCATTATTCTATTAAAAATGGTGGATGAAACAACTGCATAAGACATTCTTTTGCTTTAGACTTTCTTTGCTTCATCTCCTTCTAATTTTTAATTTATCCAACAATTGGATTGTGTGGAAGAGTTGGAATGACATAAATTTGTTCAATGACATCCCACAGATCTTTAGCATCCAAGAAAGTGTCCATTCAAACAGTTCATACATGATAATTGTTTCCAGTAAACATTGGAAGTGAAAATGCAGCAGGCGCTACTTCTGAATTCATTTTGACAAATTTAGGCAATAGAAGGCAATATTTTGGTTGTGTTTGGTTTTGGTTTGTGTTTGTTCTCACAGATCCCTCAAGATATAGCTTTAGATACCAATTTGTTGGTTATGTAGTAAGCAAAAGTGCAGAGAGGAAATGTGTTATGTAGAATGCTTAAGTTTATTCATCAACAAGATACATAATTTATACAACATGAAAAAGAAAATTGTTGCAGAAAAATAAATTCTTATATGAATAACATAATGAGTCACATAAGTATTCCAATATAGTAGGTGAAATATTTCTTACAATCATATTGACTCTTTATTGTCTAATAAATACAAACATAATAGATTCTGAGTCATATTAATCAAAATAGTTTTATTTCCACCCAAAACAAATTTGGTGGACCACGCTACTTGAAAAAATGATATATCAGTTTTTAACAAATAACTTAATTTCGTTTGATTATTCATTTCCAAGCTAATTGTTATATATATTTTAAGCCCCTGGTGTTTCCAATTTTTGTTAGCTCCTTGGATCATCATCACTTACTCAACATCCTTCATCGACCTCATTCTTTGTGGAAATAATTTTTTCCTAACATACAAGCAAAATTCATACTTGTTGGGAGGGGTAGTCACACACCCTAAAAGTGATTAATTCCTTACATATAGGGTGGAGCAATATCAATGAGAGTACAAAAAAATTTACTTATTTTTAAAAAAGAATTAATGAACATGTTCTAGCCATTAAGTGGAACTCACATTGTATTCCAAGATTAAAATATCAATTATGCCACTGAAACTATTATAGAGTTGAATTATATACTAGGTCACTCTCTTTGAGATATTTTATAGCCGTATCAAACATTATAAAAACAGACTATCAATTATGACGTCGGTAAGGTAGAGTACCATGGTGAGGTATTTTAGGCGACTGATTTTGTTTAAAAATTTAGAAACTTCTGAAGTGTAGACTCTACCCAATGTGGGATTTCATTTTTTTCAATTCATTCAAAAATAAGAAGTTTAATATACCGCTGTGGGACTTCCTTTTTCAATTACTGCAAAAGTATAGTCTACCTAATATGGGAGTTCCTTCTTTAATTATCACAAAAGTATAATCTACACAATGTGGGAGTTCCTTCTTTAATTACCTAGAAATATAATCTATCCAATTTGAGACTTCTTTTTTTATTTTTCATTTTCACACCATGTTCCTGCACATTACTTGGAATCTCGTCACTAGTTTTCTTGGATTCAAAGGAAATGCAACTTACTCAACCTAGTTATCAACAAGAGAGGACACAAAAAGAGGCATTGCAGTGGAGAAGCAACAACAATAGGTTGTTGTTGTGGTGCACCAAGGCGATATGTCTCTCGCAGTCCTGGTGTGCTATTGTGGTGTGGTGTTGAAGGTGTTTCAATGGTGGTTGGACGGGTCACAAGGGTGGTCTTTCTATTCAGGGTGCAACATAGGAGGTTACAATGCGGTGATGCATGGCTACCGGAGTGGGTTGCGCATCTATATATAATGGTACACATGGAGGATTTGGAGTATGATGGTCAATTGTTTTAGGTTGTGGAGTTTGTTTTGGTGATTGTAGAAGACAATGGTTTGTCTAAGGAGGTGGTGCTATTTGTATAAGACAATGGCGTTTTCTGGTTTGGAGTGATTGGTGTTTTAAATTGTTATTATGGTTATTGTCATTATGGCTATTATAATATGATTTCTTTTATTATTAACAAAATATTTTTAATTTTGATGTAGCCTGATGCAATCCGATGTGGCTCAAATACAATCTGATGTGGTTGCATTATGGTCTGATACGACCATCATTATGATTTAGTGTCACACTACAATTGTAATATAATAATGTTACAATAGCCACCATAACCATAATATTAGAGTTACATCACGTGATGTGATCCACAATTTGAAGCATTTACATTAAAATGCATATTATTGAGCATTGAGCACTATGTCCTACCTTTAAATCTAGTATTATCATCTAACATGTTAATAGACCCCTTAAATTGATGCACCTTTTGGACTTTTAATCCATCCTCAAGCACTATACACCATGTTGGACCTGTGTATAAATGATGGACGTTTTCCTTGATTGGTGGCCATCAGGTAGCTTTATTATTCTTTCACTATTACTCACAACAAATAGTAAATAGGAATTTTAAGGTTGAAGCTTGAATATATGCCTGATTTTGAGTTTTATATTTGAATCATCTTCCGTATCATTTTTATTATTAAATAAAAAATCTAATATTAATACATGAATTAACTTTTATTTGGTTTATTTTTTGTGTGAATATGATTTATAGAATGAAATATGAGATTTAAATTTGAATGACTAATACATTAGTATGTACTCATTGAAATGATATATAATGGAAAATAAGTTTTTATTCTTGAAAGAAACATGATGTTCCTTTTTTTTATGTCAGCAAAGCATTATGGAGAACAATAGGGGTTGCTAAACAAAAACATACCCATTATTAAATAAACCTAGAGATTTGAGCAGAGCTAGGTTGCAAAACATCATTATATGTTAATTCTCTTGATTCTCGTGATTGCGTAGAGGATTTCCATCAACGTTCATTGTATCTTGCTTGAATATAGCCATTTGGAATTTGAGCTCCTTGACCATGTATTTGAGATCCCTACACTTCTCTATAGAATGCCCCACATTGTTATAATGACATTCATAACAAGAGGCTAGATCATACCATTTAGGATATGATGGATCAAAAACTTTTTCTTCCATGAGAGTCGCTATAACCTAATCTCTGCATTGAGAATTTTTTTTAGCATAAACCATTGGAATGTGATCAGTGTAAATTTCTTATCTTGGTCTGAATGGTTTATGTTTTGATTTTGAGTAAACTTACTATTATCAATTCATAATTCTAATTAAGGTGGACATTATATATTTAATACAATTATATCAGCTATTTATATTGAGGTTACAAAACAAGTGATCTAATTTCTGACAAATCATAGGAGTTCTAAAATTGATAATGAATATTGGCATAATGAGTGGATACCCAAACCGTTGGCTTATCGGGAATAACTCGAACCAATAAGTTATCGCATAAGGAATGATTATGATCCCGAAGATACCAAATCACAAACAGTTTTCACATCTCCTCATGGTCGTGGGTCTATGCATGGCCTGGTTGTGTCATGTGCCTCCACATTTCATCACTTTTCTTCATTCTAGGCTTAAGGGTGTCCTTCACAATGCCTTATTCCATGCTCTGAACTTCCTTTGGTCCTTCAATTGGCCTTCACAATATTTGCTCTTTTTAGCTTTAATTGATTTATCCTACACAACACAACCAAAAACATACGCTCAACCCGAACAAAGAGAAATAAAGGCTATAAACTATCTTAAAGTTATAGTTATGTTCTAGAATGTAAGTTAAATACAATGCAAATGTAGCACAATTTCACACTCATCACTAGCATAGGATAGTGGGTCATTCTTCTCCCTAACATAATGCATATGTTGCATGATGATGAATGCCTAGTTAAAATATTAAAGGTTATGAGGGCAAACATCAATTGTAAGTCCAAGCTACTCATTTTAGAATGACTTGACAATTTTGGAATCACAATAAGACTACAAAAATAACGCAACAACCAATCATCTAGGTTTAGATTACCAGCATAAAGGATATCACTATGCTTAAGATGATTCAGCAACTACACACTGCTTCTTACTCACTATTTTCACTTTAGGAAATCTACACATACACTGGTAGAATGTATTTTGATCGAACTCATCCTATGGACAGGGTAACCCAGAGCTGAGTTTAACTCTTGTACTAGGAATTTCTGAGCAAACCTTCCCAAAATCAATAAGATCAAGAACAATATCGTTCCCTTTGAAAGAGGATTACAGACGATTGTTTCATAGTGACAAATTGTTAAAACACTACTCGTATATTTTCATGGTAATAACCATTTTTGTGTATATTGAAATCTTTAAAATTATTATGCTTAATGAGTTCAGGAAATTGAAAAAAAGAAAGTTGAAAGGAAGTAATGATACCATACTTAGGTGAGATGAGTTGTTTCCCTCAATAAATACTCCATGAAGGTTTGCTTTTATAGGTCATTGAACAAAAGCCATGATAAATCCAAAGGATTTGCCTCTTGTGCTCCTTTTGGACCAGATTGAGAGGGGTTTTATATTTTGGACAAAATATGTGAAATTGATGGTCATAGATTGAACAGAAATGAAGAAGTAAGTGTTTTAGCCACTTTCGCTAAAAATGACCAAGATTTTAGAGATTTTGAGTGTCGGGGGTTTTGAAAGTCATGGGGTAGGAGAGAGAAGGAGGGAAATTCGGTCGAAATGGCGGTTTGTCTTACATGGACATGACATGGTAATCAATTATTCTACAAAGATAATCGGTTACACCTTCAAGGACTTCCCAGATATTCTGATACTAACTCAGGTAATCAGTTATTTCATTTAGTAATCAGTTACACATCCTCTATGTTTTGTTGAGTAATCGGTTACTTTGTCCATATTGAGGATTTTGATAATCCCGAATAACCGGTTACCCAAGTAGGTTAATCGGTTATACCCGAAAAATTAAAATTCCATGTAAATACTCAATGTATTATACAATTAAGCGTATATCATGTTATAAAGAATAATTTTGAATACATAAACACATAGAATGCTTTAATTTAAATCTACGTCATCTAATATTTCTAATTCTCTTCTAATTTTTTAAAATATTTCTCTAGGTAAGGGTTTTATAAAGATGTATGCAAGTTGATCATGTGTATCAACAAACTCTAATTGCACATCCTTTTTATGCACATGATCCCATAATAAATAATATCTTATATCTATGTGTTTGGTTGTAGAATGTGTGACTAGATTCTTAGTTAAATTAATGGCTCTAGTGTTATCACATCTAATGAGAATGCCGCTAAGTCTAGTTCATAGTCACATAATTATTGATTGAGCCACAACACTTGTGCTCAACAACTAAATGGTGTAATATATTTTTCCTCAATGGTAATTAATACAACACTATGAAGAAGATCATGCTTTGTTTATTTCAAAACTTTTTGGATAAAATATCACAATCTTGTATATATGCTTTGTTTATTTCTTTTCTACTTTATTTTGTAGGATTTGGGTAGAAAAGAGATGGAATATTCAAGTGCAAGCAAAGTGCTCAAAATAGGCCAAAATGATCGATACATGACATGCTTAAGCTTAGTGTGACAAGTTGTGTGCTTAGCCTTAAGAATGACTCACTAAAACTTGGCCTATGTGGAAAGCATGAAGTCAACATGAAGCTGTTCACTAAGCAGCTTAGCTTGGACCAAATGCATGCTCAACGTGACTTGGACACCAACTTGGCACGGTCAAACTCAACTAGGCACGGTCAGAACACAAGCTTGGCACGAGCCACCACACGCATGGCACACGCTAAGTGCTCATTCAGCAGCTTAGCATGGCACCTGGAACGCCAAGCGTGGAACCAAGCACCAAGCCACATCAACATCAGGCACGGTCAAGCTGCTTAAGAAGGCAGCTCAGCAGCGCCACATAGGCGCTTGGCGGTGTGCACTCAACAAGTTGGCCAAAGTTAACATAGCACCCAAGCATGCTTACCTCATCCGTGACCTCACCTTAAGTAGCCTCCTTAGGCTTTTCAGAAGTAGCTCAAAATAGCTAGGCCAAGTAGCTCACCATAGCTTGGGTGACTCAGCCCTGAGTAGGTGAATAAGTTGTTTGGCCAATAGACCAAACCCATGGTGAAGTGTTTGGTCAGTAGCTTAGCGGTGGAAGGGAGTAGCTTAGCGGGGTCTTGGAACTCCTATGAATAGGAGGAACTTCAAGGCTAAAAGAGAATCATTCATTCATCACTTCATCAACTTCACACATTCACTCTTCCACATCCGAATTTCTCTCTTCTTCTAAATTTTCTTCTTTGTAAATTCTTGGAGAATTTCTACTCCAAAGTAGCTTAGGTAATTTTTATTTGTAAGTTCTCTTTAATTCAAGAGAATAAGGAGTAATCAAATGAGATGGAAAAATTCATTTTGCAATCTCATTTGTGCATGGTAAAGTGTCTTAAATCCTTGGATTAAGATGACTGATGCTCCTAAGTCTTAGTTGAGTTTTTGGCTAACTAATATTTCTTGTAATTTCTTGTTTCATTATGTTGAATTTATTACTTTAGCAATTTCAATTCTTTAGAAATTTCTTAATGCGGTTTTAGCTTGGTCACCTAAAACTTCATTTCAAGATCCAAAATGCTTCTTTTATAAACATTTTTCATAGAAACATGTTAAGAAATATTTCCATCATTCAAACTAAATTTCAACATATGGAGGGCACTATATTGGAGAATGAACTGTTGCTAAAGTTCTCCAATCTGGTTTTTTCTAGCCTACCCTATTTAAAGATGCCCGGGAATTTGTTCAAAAATTTGATGCCTGCCAAAGAACTGGCGGAATTGGAAAAGAAATGAAATTCCCCTTCAAACTATTTTAGAAATCGAAATTTTTGACTGTTGGGGCATTGATTTCATGGGACCTTTCCCACCATCTTACTCAAACAAATACATTTTGGTGGTAGTTGATTATGTTTTTAAATGGGTAAAAGCAATAGAAACTCCAAAAGCAGATGGCAAAACAATTATCAAATTTTTGAAAAATAACATTTTTTGTCATTTTGGAACACCAAGAGTACTTACAAGTGATGGTGGTTCTCATTTTATAAATTCTCAATTACGAAAAGTTTTGGAATATTATAGTGTTAAACATAAGGTAGCATCACCTTATCACCCACAAACAAATGGGCAAGCTGAAGTATCCAACCGTGAACTAAAAAGAATTTTGGAAAAAATTGTCTCTTCATCAAGAAAAGATTGGTCACAGAAGTTGGATGATACTTTATGGGCTTATTGAACTACTTTTAAATCACCAATAGGTCAAACTCCATACCAATTGGTTTATGGCAAAGCTTATCATTTACCATTTGAATTGGAACATAAAGCCTACTGGGTACTTAAATTTTTAAATTTTGGTTTAAATGATGCAGACACAAAAAGGAAGAATCAATTATATTAACTCGAAGAAATGAGGTTCCAGTCCTACGAATCTTCTAAAATTTACAAAGAAAAAACAAAGAAGAACCGTGACTCCAAAATCCAAATGAAAAAAGTTTTCAAAGGACAAAAGGTGTTTCTTTGCAATTCAAGACTCAAATTGCTTCCAGGAAAATTCAAAACAAAATGGTCGGGACCATTCGTAATTAAAGATGTAAAAGAATAAGGGGCAATTGAGCTTGAAGATGCTGAGTCCAAGAGAACGTGGAAAGTCAATGGACAGAGGTTAAAACCATATCTTGGTGACAGATCAGGATCCATCATCATTGCCGAACAAGACTAAAACCTCTACAGGCTAAAAACAGGCGTCAAACTATTAACATTAAACGAGCACTTGATGGGAGGCAACCTAGTAGTTGGTTAGTTTTTAAATTTCCTGTTTTTAAATTAAGTTGTGCGTTTAAAGTAATATGTTATTCTTTAACATCATTTCATATGTGTCAAACATCTCCTTAAAACCAATTTTTCCATTGGCTTGCGGACAAGCCATCATTTAAAGAGGGGGAACATGGTTTAATGCATATGTAAAAATTTCAAAGAAAGTTAACATTGTTTATAAGATTGTATAGCTATTTAAAAAGTAATTTGATTGTCCATAAACTCAAAAAAATTCAAAACCGAAATTAAAGTGGCTAAATAAAACAATTTTGGCATGATTGCATGATTAGAAATTGCTAAGAATATTTTGACTTAAGCTTCTATTGAGCAAAATGAGATATACGCAAAAAGGTTTTGTGAAAAAATCACATAATGTAATAACTTGAATTTTTTTGTAAATGGAATTGAAATTTGTGTAACTTGATCTTTGCAAACAATTTTGAAATCAAGAAGTGTAAATCTAAGCCATGTGAAAGAGTGAGCCAAACACGTGAGGATCAAAGTATAAATCACCATTTGGTTTGTCTAATTAAACTTATTTGAGTCTTTAAGTCTCTTAATTGCATAAGATTGATAGGAAGTGATCAAGGCATGTGATTTCTTTAGTTGAACCAAATGGCCAAAAAGTCTAAACCAAAAATTAGGATTATCCTTTGATAAGCCCCTTTGAGCCAAACAAAGTAAAAAACAAATTTCAAATTATCTCATAAACAAAAATTGAAAACAATGTCCTAAAAAGAGAGCATTAATTTTTAAAAGGGTGTTTGAAAGAATCATGTTGGGGGGAAATTGGTGGACTTGGCTTCTTAAGAAGAAGAAAAAAATTCTCAATCTCTTTACAAAAACAACAAAAGTTGTAAAAGAAAGTGCAAAACAAAAAGAGATTGAGAAATACAAAGAAAAGCCAAAAAAGAGTCAAGGTTCAAAAGTTAAGAGGTTGGAAAAGAAAATTATGGAAAAAAAGTAGAGTGAAGTGCTTCATTGAAATTATTTTACAAATGCTCTCTTTTTACTTGAACTTAACTTGATTATCTAGAAAAACCATTATTATCGAAACCAAGACTCATTCCAACCGAAAACAAGACCTTAGTGATCTTTGATTGATTATGCAATTTAAGGGAATAGGTGAGACAAAGAACAAGTTCAAATTACTACAATCAAATGGTTAAAAAATTGAGTGAAACACTTACCCGTTTGAAAAAGTTCCAATTTTGAACTTGTGTGCAAAAACACTTTTTGATTGAAAAATATTTTCTTAGGTAAGTTGTTACACACTTTTGATGAGAAAAGGCATACATTTTTTATTTGAAGCATTATATTTAAAAAATTCACAAGTCATGAAAAATCTCATTGAATACATTTTTCATGCTTAACCAAATTTGAAATCATATCCATCATATCTTGAAAAATTAGTCAAGTCTTGAATTCGGATGTGCTTTACCATTTGTTTAAGAACAAACAAATTCTTAAGTTGGGGGGAATTGATAAGTGCAAAAATGCCTGAATTTCATACACTTTTTATGGCACGTATCCTTGGAAAAATTGAGAAAACCAACTTAATTCAACATTTTTTGGATAAAATATCTCAATCTTGTATCCATGCTTTATGTATTTTTTTCTACTTTATTTTGTGGGATTTAGGTAGAAAAGAGATGGAATATTCAAGTTCTCAAAATAGGCCAAAATGATCCATACATGCGTGGAAAGAGTTTTCTTGCTTGGTAAGGCAAGTTTCTGATCGATTTACGTAGTTACAGGTTTTTTCTTTGATCACCATCTCGGCTTTGTTGGAAAGAATTCCCAATACCGGCATAATGGTTTCAAGAATATTCCATTAGATCAAAAACTTAGCTTTATTGAATTATTAACAACTTCATATCATCTCGGTTTTGTGGAATAAATTCCAACACCGGTTTAATGATATTAATTTAGCAAATTAACATAAGTGATAATGAGTGATATTTATATCTATTTCCGTTTATTAACCGAACTACTTCCTTAAGGAAGGTTGGCAAACAATAAATGAATAAAACAATAAATTTTTAGTTGCAGAATTTAACTAACAGAAAATAAATGTTAGTTGGGGAAATGTAAATGACAGAGAGTAAATGTTAGTAGTGGAAATGTAAATGACAGAAAGTAAATGTTAGTAGTCAGATCACCCATTATGATTGTGTATTTTTCCTTTTCACAAAGATACAATTTATGAATTAAATTGCATATTGATTCAAGGTTTCTTTCTTTGTCAACAAATAAAACTTATTTGATAACACTTTACTATTTTATATTTGTATCTCTTTCAAGATTCCATTGTAGTATAGTATAGGGTTATGTCGAACCACAAGGAATTGCCTAATAGAACATTATTTTATAAACATGTTATATTACTAATAAAGATTGAACATATTTTTGGTTGGTTTTGTTTATGAAATTTTAACATTCTAATAAGTGAACATAAACAACTAATATGCACAAATTCTTGAGGAGAAAATTTAGTTTGAATGATTGGAATATTTCTTAACATGTTTCTATGAAAAATGTTTCTAAAATTTATGTGTTATACTTTGGTTATTCCAAACATCAGTTCATAAAATTTCCCCCAGTCCCCCTGCGAGAAAAAGTAATTTTCAAACCTTGAAAAATATATTAATCAATAGAAAACTGCCACTCGACGAAATAAGTTGTCACGCTTTATTTCAAGCTCCATAGACATTGATTAGCCTTGATTACAAGTTGCTTAAAATAGATGTTTTGATTTGGAAAATGAACTAAGGTGTATTCCTACTTTTTAGTTCATTTGTCAAGACTTTAAAAAGAAGCATTTTGGATCGTGAAATCATGTTTTAGGTGATCAAGCTAAAACCACATTAAGCACTTTTAAAGAATTGAAATTGCCAAAGAAATAACTTAAACATAATGCAACTTAATGTAACAAGAAATTACAAGAAATATTAGTGAGCCAAAAGTTCTACTAAGATTTAGGAGCATTAACCATCTTAATCCAAGGACTTCAGAAACTTTACCATGCACAAATGAGATTGCAAAAATGAATTTTTACATCTCATTTGATAAATCATTCTCCTCTTGAATTAAAGATAAATCACAAGTAAAGGTTACCTAAGCTACTTTGGAGTAGAAAATCTCCAAGAAATTACAAAGAAGAAGTAGAAGAAGAGAGAAGTTCAGATGAGAATATGAATTTATGAAGTGATGAACGAATATGTGAATTTTAGCCTTGAAGTGCCACCTATTTATAGGAGTTCCAGGACCCCGCTAAGCTTCCCCCTTCCACCGCTAAGCTGCTGATCAAACCCTTCAGCATGGGTTTGGTTACTTGGCCAAGCAGCTTTGTCACCTGCTCGGGGCTGAGTCACCCAAGCTATGATGAGCTACTTGGCCCAGCTATTGTGAGCTACTTCTGAAAAGCCTAAGGAGGCTACTTAGGATGAGGTCATGCATGAGGTAAGCATGCTCGGGTGCTAAGTTAACATTGGCCAACTTGCTGAGTGCATACTGCCAAGTGCCTGTGTGGCACCACTGAGCTACCTGCTTGATCAGCTTAACTGCGCCTAATGTTGATGTGGCTTGGTGCTTGGTTCCACGTTGGGCACTCCAGGTGCCACGCTAAGCTGTTGAATGAGCACTTAGCGTGTGCCATGCGTGTGATTGCTCGTGTTAGGCTTGTATTCTGACCGTGTTTAGTTGAGTCTGATCGTGCCAAGTTGGTGTCCAGGTCGCGCTGAGCGTGCATTTGGTCCAAGCTAAGCTGCATAGTGAGCAACTTCATGTTGACTTCATGCTTTCCACATAGGCCAAGTTTTGGTGAGTCATGCTTAAGGCTAAGCACACATCTTGCCAAGCTAACTTAAGTATGTCATGTATGGATCATTTTGGCATATTTTGAGCATTTTACTTGCACTTGAATATTCCATCTCTTTTCTACCTAAATCCTACAAAATAAAGTAGAAAAGAATACACAAAGCATATATACAAGATTGAGATATTTTATTCAAAAAGTGTTGAATTAAGTTGGTTTTCTCAATTTTATCAAGGATAATTGCCATAAAAACTGTATGAAATTTAGGTTTTTTTGGCACTTATCAACATGACATGCTTAAGCTTAATGTGGCAAACTGTGTGCTTAACGTTAAGCATGACTCACCAAAACTTGGCCCATGTGAAAAGAATGATGTCAACATGATGCTTCTCACTAAGTAGGTTAGGTTGGACCAAATGCACGCTCAGTGTGACCTAGACACCAACTTGGCACGGTCAGACTCAACTAGGCACGGGCAAACTCAACTAGGCACAGTCATAACACAAGCCTGGCACGAGCCACCACATGCATGACACACACTAAGTGCTCATTCAACAACTTAGCATGGCACCTGGAGCGCCCAACGTGGAACCAATCACCAAGCCACATCAACATCAGGCACGGTCAAGCTGCTCAAGCAGGCAGCTCAGTGGTGCCACATAGGCACTTGGCGGTGTGCACTCATCAAGTTGGCCAAAGTTAACTTAGCACCCAAGCATGCTTACCTCCTACATGACCTCACCCTAAATAGCCTCCTTAGGCTTTCCAGAAGTAGCTCACAATAGTTGGGCCAAGTAGTTCACCATAGATTGGGTGACATAGCCCTAAGTCGGTGGCTAAGCTACTTTGCCAAGTGACCAAGCCCATGTTGGAGGGTTTGGTCAGCAGCTTAGTGGTGGAAGGGAGCAGCTTAGAGGGGTCCTAGAACTCCTATAAATAGGAGGCACTTCAAGTCTAAAAGAGAATCATCCATTCATCACTTCATCTACTTTACACATTCACTCTTCAACATCCGAATTTCTCTCTTCTTCTACATTTTCTTCTTTGTAATTTCTTGGAGAAATTCTACTCCAAAGTAGCATAGGTAATTTTTATTTGTAAGTTCTCTTTAATTCAAGAGAGGAAGGAGTAATCAAATGAGATGCAAAATTTCATTTTGCAATCTCTTTTGTGCAGGGTAAGGTGTCTTACATCCTTGGATTAAGATGGCTAATGCTCCTAAATCTTAGTTGAATTTTGTCTCACTAATATTTCCTGTCATTTCTTGTTTCATTATGTTTAAGTTATTACTTTGGAAATTTCAAATGTTTAGAAAGTGCTTATTGCGATTTTTGCTTAATCACCTAAAACTTGATTTGAAGATCCAAAATGCTTCTTTTTAAAGTCTTGACAAATGAACTAAAATGTAGGTATATACACCTTAGTTCATTTTCCAAATCAAAGCATCTAATTTAAGCTACGTGTAATCATGGCTAATCAATATTTATGGTGCCTGAAATTAGTCGTGACAACTTATTTCGTCGAGTGGCAGTTTTCTATTGATTAATGTATTTTGCAAGGTTTGAAAATCACGTTTTCTCGCCGGGGGACTCGGGGAAATTTTATGAACGGATGTTTGGAATAACCAAAGTATAAAACATAACTTTTATAAACATTTTTCATAGAAACATGTTAAGAAATAGTTCCGTCAATCAAACTAAATTTTCTCCTCATGAATTTGTGCATATTAGTTGTTTATGTTTACTTGTTAGAATGTTAAAATTTCATAAACAAAACCACCAAAAATATGTTCAATATTTATAGGTAATATATAATGTTTATAATAAATATTCTAATTGGCAATTTCTTGTGGTTCAACATAACTTTATACTATACAACAATTGAATCTTGAAAGAGATACAAATGTAAAATAGTAAAGTGTTATCAAATAAATTTTATTTGTTGACAAAGAAAATAACGATGAATCAATGTGCAATTTAATTCATAAAGTGTATCTTTGTGAAAAGGAAAAATACACAATCATAATGACTGATCTAACTAATAACTTTTATTTTTAGTCATTTACTTTCTGCAGCTAACATTTACTTTCTGCAACTAACATTTACTTTCTGTCATTTGCATTTCTGCAAACCAACATTTACTTTCTGTCATTTAAATTCTGCAACTAACAATTTATTGCTTTATTTATTTATTCTTTATCAACCTTCCATAAGTAAGTAGTTTAGTTAATAAAAGGAAATGGACATAAATACCACTCATTATCACTTGTATTAATTTGCTAAATTCATACTAGTAAACCGGTGTTGGAATTTATTCTACAATACCGAGATTGTATGAAGTTGTTAATAATTCAATAAAGTCAAGTTTTTGATCAAATAGAATATTCTTGAAACCATTATGCCGACGTTGAGAATTCTTCCCAACTAAGCCGAGATGGGGAGCAAAGAATAAACCTATAACTTAATAAATCGATCGGAAACTGTCTAACACGGCGAGAAAACTCTTTCAACAAATTTGTGCTGTTACCGGGGAACATGGTTTAATGCATATGTAAATTTTTTAAAGAAAGTTAATATTGTTTATAAGATTGTATACTTATTTAAAAAGTAAATTGATTGTCCATAAACTCAAAAAAATTTAAAAACCAAAATCAAAGTGGCTAAATAAAATAATTTTGGCATAATTGCATGATTAAGAAATTGGTAAGAATATTTTGACTCAAGCTTTTATTGATCAAAATGAGATATATGCTAAACTTTTTGTGAAAACATCACAAAATGTCATAACTTGAAAATTTTTTGCAAAAGGAATTTTAATTTGTGTAACATGATCTTTGCAAACATTTTTTAAATCAAGAAGTGTAAATCTAAGCCAAGTGAGGGAGTGAGCCAAACACATGAGGATCAAAGTATAAATCACCATTTGATTTGTCTAATTAAATGTGTTTGAGTCTTTAAATCTCTTAATTTCATAAGATTGATAAGAAGTGATCAAGGCATGTTATTTCTTTATTTAAACCAAATGGCCAAAAAGTCTAAACCAAAAATTCGGATTATCCTTTGATAAGCCCCTTTGAGCCAAACAAAGTAAAACATTATTTTCAAATTATCCCACAAACCGAAATTGAAAACAATGTTCTAAAAAGAGAGCATTAATTTTTAAAAGGGTGTTTGAAAGAATCAAGTTGGGGGGAATTGGTGGACTTGGCTTCTTAAAAAGAAAAGTAAAAGATTCTCAATTTCTTTACAAAAACAACAAAAGTTGTAAAAGAAAGTGAAAAACAAAACGAGATTGAGAAATATAAAGAAAAGCCAAAAAAGAGCCAAGGTTCAAAAACTAAGAGGTTCGAAAAGAAAATTATGGAAAAAAAAATAGAGTGAATTGTTTCATTGAGAAAATTTTACAAAATGCTCTCTTTTTACTTAACTTGATTATCTAGAAAAACCATGATTATCTAAACCTAGCCTCAATACATTCGAAAACAAGACCTTAGTGATCCTTGATTAATTATGCAATTTAAGGGAATAGGTGAGACAAAGAACAAGATCAATTTACTACAATCAAATGGTTGAAAAATTGAGTGAAACACTTGCCCCTTTGAAAAATTTCCAATTTTGAACTTGTGTGCAAAAACACTTTTTCATTGAAAAATATTTGCTTAGGTTAATTGTTACACACTTTTGATGAACAAAAGCATACATTTTTCTGTTTGAAGCATTATGTGTAAAACTATTCACAAATCCTAAAAAATCTCATTGAAAACATTTTTTCATGCTTACGCAAATTTGAAATCATGTCAATTATATTTTGAAAAATTAGCCAAGTCTTGAATTTGGATGTGCTTTACCATTTATTTGAGGACAAACAAATGTTTGAAATCATGTCAATTATATCACACTTTTTATGGCACTTATCCTTGAAAAAATTGAGAAAACCAACTTAATTCAACAATTTTTGGATAAAATATCACAATCTTGTGTATATGCTTTGTGTATTTCTTCTCTACTTTATTTTGTAGGATTTAGTAGAAAAGAGATGGAATATTCAAGTGCAAGCAAAGTGCTCAAAATAGGCCAAAATGATCCATACATGATATGCTTAAGCTTAGCGTAGCAAGCTGTGTGCTTAGCCTTAAGCATGACTCACCAAAACTTGGCCTATGTGGAAAGCATGAAGTCAACATGAAGCTTCTCACTAAGCAGCTTAGCTTGGACCAAATGCACGCTCAATGTGACCTAGACACCAACTTGGCACGGTCAGACTCAACTAGGCACGGTCAGAACACAAGTATGGCAAGAGCCACCACACGCTGCGCACACACTAAGTTCTCATTTTGTAGCTTAGCGTGGAACCTGGAGCGCCCAGCGTGGAACCAAGCTCCAAGCCACGTCTACACTAGGCGCGGTCAAGCTGCTCAAGTAGGCAACTCAACGGTGCCACATAGACGCTTGGCGGTATGCACTCAGCAAGTTGGCCAAAGTTAACTTAACACCCATGCATGCTTACCTCAAGCATGACCTCACCCTAAGTAGCCTCCTTAGGCTTTTCAGAAGTAGCTCACAATAGTTGGGCCAAGTAGATCACCATAGCTTGGGTGACTCAGCCCTAAATAGGTTACTAAGCTGTTTGGCTAAGTGACCAAACCCATGCTCAACAGCTTAGTGGTGGAAGGGAGTAGCTTAGCAGGGTCCTGGAACTCTTATAAATAGGAGGCACTTCAAGGCTAAAAGAGAATCATCCATTCATCACTTCATCAACTTCACACGTTCACCCTTCCACATCCGAATTTCTCTCTTCTTCTACATTTTCTTCTTTGTAATTTCTTAGGTAATTTTTATTTGTATGTTCTCTTTAAATCAATAGGAGAAGGAGTAATCAAATGATATGCAAAAATTCATTTTGCAATCTCATTTGTGCATGGTAAAGTGTCTTAAATCCTTGGATTAAGATGACTAATGCTCCTAAATCTTAGTTGAATTTTTGGCTCAATAATATTTGTTGTAATTTCTTGTTTCATTATGATGAATTATGTTTAAGTTATTACTTTGGCAATTTCAATTCTTTAGAAAGTGCTTAATGTGGATTTAGCTTGATCACCTAAAACTTGATTTCAAGATCCAAAATGCTTCCTTTTAAACTCTTAACAAGTGAAATAAAAAGTAGGAATACACCTTAGTTCATTTGCCAAATCAAAGCATCCATTTTAAGCAACTTTTAATCAAGGCTAATCAATGTTTACGATGCCTTAAATAACGTGTGACAACTTCTTTCGTCGAGTGGCAGTTTTCTATTTATTAGTGTATTTTACAAGGTTTGAAAATCACTTTTTCTCGCTGGGGGACTGGGGGAAATTTTATGAACTAATGTTTGGAATAACCAAAGTATAACACATAACTTTTATAAACATTTTTCACAGAAACATGTTAAGAAATTTCCATCATTCAAACTAAATTTTCTCCTCAAGAATTTGTGCATAATAAGTTGTTTATGTTTATTTATGTTTACTTGTCAAAGTCCATAAACAAAATCGAACCAAAAATATGTTCAAACTTTATTAGTAATATAACATGTTTATAATACATTCTATTAGGCAACTCCTTGTGGTTCGACATGACCCTATACTATACTACAATTGAATCTCGAAAGAGATACAAATGTAAAATATTAAAGTGTTATCAAATAAATTTTATTTGTTGACAAATAAAAAAACATTGAATCAATATGCAATTTAATTCATAAATTGTATCTTTGTGAAAAGGAAAAATACATAGTCATAATGAGTAATCTAACTACTAACTTTTATTTTCAGTCATTTACATTTCCGCAACTAAAATTTACTTTCTTTCATTTACATTCTTTACCAACCTTCCATAAGGAAGTAGTTTGGTTAATAAAAGGAAATGGAAATAAATATCACTCATTATCACTTGTGTTAATTTGCTAAATTCATACCAGTAAACCAGTATTGGAATTTATTCCACAAAACTGATATGGTATGAATTTGTTAATAATTCAATAAAGCTAAGTTTTTTATGAAATGGAATATTCTTGAAATCATTATGTCGGCGTTGGGAATTATTCCCAACAAAGCCGAGATGGTGAGCAAATAATAAACCTGTAACTAAATAAATCAATCAGAATCTGTCTAACACGACAAGAAAACTCTTTCAACAGTGGAACAAGCATGCTTGTTCTTGGACTGAGGGCATGTCCACCCCCGACGACCGCTTTGATTCTGATCCTTGTTAGTGTTGTGAGTCACCTGGAGCATCCAGAAAAAGAGTCGGACCATGCAAGACATCTCCATTACCCCTATAAAAAATCTTGAAGGCCTGAATGAACTCCCAAGCATTCGGATGCAGTTTAGACAGAACCACTTGTAGGTGACTCAACACAGATTCATACCAATCATTTAAGGGGATCTACATGCTGATCCCACGAGTAAAGTACTTGTACATGTAGAAGCTCCACCAGTTCCTTGTTTCCTCTAAGAGATCTTGGCAGACCCTATCATCACTTTCGGGAGCATACCAATAGATGTCATTTGCTGGGCTGGCCAAGACATCAACATTTGGTCGCGCATTGCCCAAGAAACAATTGGGAGTACCTAGCACTTCTCAGTCGACCCACCATTATTTTGAGTCTAGGCAAACTAGGGTCTCGGGGATTGTGAATTGATTAGCTCGGTCAGTGAAGTTTCTCCCAATTGTCAACATGTCACTAGAAGAAGCGTTAGAATCTGAACTGGATACCCCATCCAAGACCGGACGCCACTTCTCAAGAAAGGTTTTCTGGTCCAGTACCTTAGTACTCCTTCCGACCCTTCCCCTCCTCCAATTACTTAGCAAGATCGGGAGGGAAAGGTCACTCGGTCGCCTCATGGCATTCCGACCGTATCCTCGGGCAGAGGCAAAACTCCTACGCCCGCAGTGACGGGTTGACAAATAAGTAAATTTGGGCGGAGGTCCAGGCAAGACATCCACCTTGTCGAAGCTCAAATCATGCTCGACATAAGTATTCATGAACCAACTATGATTAAAATAGTAAAGAGAAAGAGAAATTAGAATTATTGAGTAACTAAGTCTTGAAAGAGGAAAAGAAGAGGTTGAGATAACACAACTTGCCCTATAGTAGGAGATTTCAAGAATTCTCAGAATTTTTAGGAAAAGCAAAGTGAAGAGAAATGAAAGTGGACCCCTTATTTATAAGAGAGAGTTGGACCAATGCCCCCTGTGAGGCCTAACCGCAAAACCCATCTCTCTCGTCCAAAAACGCACTCGAGAACGATCCAATAATACACTAAATATCAAGGCAAAAGTGGCTAGCGAATATGAAACATACTAGTGTGACGTTTGAAACTTGAGTGCTTCCCACGAAAGACATCACTAACCCCCACGTGTCATTTGACATCAAATCACCATAATGACCTATTTATTACACCTACAGTCTGTTGGCATACTCGCCTACGAAGCTACCACCAACCTAGGGGCAACTATTCCACCCCGGACAACTATTTCTCTCTAGTCATCTAGACCATATGAACAACTAGAGTCTACCATCATGCTCGGCTACCGACCTTACCTCTAAACTGATGGCAACTTTTCCATCTCGGTCAAACCGAATACCTTACCCGCCCGATATATGACCCTTCCTGACCAATCAAAAGTTGAGCAGGTACAACTTAGGGACTTGCGTCACTCCCTTGTAAGCATCATGATTGCATCTAACATCTCATTTAATGCATTCCCAACTACGCATTTTCACGCCGCCTACAAAATCCAACATGTCCCTCTAACATTACAGTCAAGAAAAGACCTATAATACGGCGGGGACATGCATATTATACACCTACTATACCCATATAATATCTACTACAAGTCACAACCAGCCAATGGATAGGTGTCACGTCATCCATCTCAACTACTATAAATATGGGATGTCCCTTTCCAAGAAGTATTCATTAACTCATTCACTCATTCACACATTTATTACCTATTGCTAGCATTCATTCTCCTTATTTCTTACTTTACCTCTATTATATTTATTCTCCAACACTTCTTCTAAGTCTCATACTGACTTGATCTTCGGAGAACCTTTTTAGGTACCTCCCCCGGTAGTTTCAAGCTCCACACCGACCAGATTCAAGAGAAGGCTACTTCAACCGGGCACACAGTTCCGATCATCGCACCAACCACTAAAGAACAAACCCCTTCTCACATAGTTTGATTTTATTATTAAGTTGGATATTTTAGTGTAAGAGTAATGATATATCCTCCTACCCAAATCCTCATACCCATAAGAAAGAGATATATGTTACTTATAAAATAATGATTAATAAACAAACTATCACTTTGTAACACTTGTTACTTTTCTTATGGTAGAAGAGAATTTTTATGAGGTTTTATCATTTTCCTTTAATGCATATCATGGAGGATCATCTAGTAGGCGTTGAGAGACAATGATTTATGAAGAATATAAAATGGTGATGAGAAATATGGAGATGAATATTATAGAAAATATTATTCTTAACATTCTTGAATAAAGTGATATCTATTTACTATATAAAAAAATGGTTCCTTCACATCATTCCTAAACACGTGTTGCAAGCTCAATCATTTTTTTCTTCCTAAAACACTCCACTCACTGTTGTGTGCCTTTACACACTGGATATGGATCTATACTCTTTTTCATTCCTTATTTTATTTTATTATAATAAAATCAAATGTTTAATGCAAATAAAAATCACATTAAACTCTCGTTAATAGTTTTTTGAAGTCACAATGACTTTTTCACTCTCCAAAACGATGTTCGTTTTCTTTTCTTCCATATTTTTTCTCTCATTTCATTTTGAAGCAGAGAACTCTTTCTCTCTACTTTTCACTTCATTTCATCACTCTTCTTCTCTTCCACCAACTTGTTTCTCTTCCTGGTTTGTATTCATCTTCCATTTTATTTCAAAAATTTCGTTTGTTAGTGGCAAGATATGTATGTTACCGTATGAAAGTATTCTTTTTTTTTACCAGAGTGTTTTTTACCAGTGTTTTTTACCCTTGAAGCATTGTTGTAGGTTAGTATTCTTATCTATTAAAATATAATGATGGTTGTATTCAATGATTTCTATTCCTATCTATTAAAATATTATTTTAATTATTATAACTCTAAATAAATAATGCCTGTTTTATTTTGAAAAATTATAATTATTTAATTAAAATGTTCTCATTTTCATTTTCATTTATTACTATTGTTCATACATATCCATTGATATCTTTAAAATATTTTAACTGTTTTAATACTAAATTATTATAGCCTCCATTATTTTGCAAAAAAATCGAAGTATTTAATTACACCGTTCCTATTTCAATAGATATTTATTATAAAGTTTCATTCTTATCTATTAAAATATTATTTTCGAAGTTGTCATAGTAAAAGATTAAGCATGTATTTATTTTGAAAAAAAATATAATTAATTAATTAGAATGTTTTCTTTCATATAATTTTTAAAAAAAAAATAGGAATAATAAACCAATTATATTAACAACTAATAAGAAATATTATCCTAGAAATAAAAGAAATTATAAACAAGTTACATTAAGAAATAATATCATAAAATTAAACAAGTTGTCTATGTGTATACCTATATTAAGAATGGACAATATACATTTTAATTGTATTTACTAGTCAACCAAATATATAGACTATAGAATAATTAACATTTTTCTAATTAATTATTTTCATCTCTAAATTATTTTTCTTTAGCAACGTTCCATTCCTAAAGGTAAGAAATAAAAAAGTTTACTGTTTTAGTTATTAATTTTGAATTAAAATCATTATTGATTTAAATTATCATTTTCCCAATTTAAAGATTTTATTTATTGTTTAAATTATCGCTCAAGACTTTTTGTTTTACATAGCTAATTAAATATTCAATTAATTGTTGCATAAGTAATAACATTTTTTTCATTTACTTTTCTACTTAGATACACAACCATGACATTTTCCCATCTCGTTTTTCTTTAATAATATTGATACTTATGTGTTTCTAAACATGCATCAGAATAAACTCGTATCATGCGAATGCACGGGTAACATGCACATTCTTAACCATGTGAATACACGAGTAACATGAATGTTCTTAATCATTTGAAAGTATGGGTAACATGTACGTTCTTAACAATGTGTGAATGAACAAATAACATGTATATCCTTAACCATGTAAATGCACGAGCACCATGTATGTTCTTAACCATGAGAATGCACATGTAACATGTGTGTTCTTAACCGAACGAAATCATGGGTACCATGTTTGTCTTAACCAAATGAATGCACAAGTAACGTTTGTATTCTTAATTATGTTGCAAAAATATAATATCTCGTGCGAATGCACGGTTAACTTGCTAGTGAATGTTAAAAATTAGGAAACTAGATCTCTTTAGTATTAGAGAGTCCAATACTAAAAGGAAATTGTTACATGTACTTTTACAAAATTTGACGATACAAATTTTAAAATATTTTAAAATAAAAAATAAATAAATTATGAAACCAATAGGAGGTTCACAATCTTGTATGAGACCCTACTTGGATCCAATCCAAAAAAAATTGGTTATGATACTCAAACCCTAACTAATATGGGTGTAACAAAGGGTTTGATTTTCAGGATAACTAAAATATCAATGGTTTAATTCTCAGGATAACTAAAAGATTAAGAGTTTAATTTCTAAGAATAACATTTATTAGAATAAGTAGCCACATACTCAAAAGATTAATTCTTTATAAAAAAACTGGTGAAAGATATCCTTGATCTTCTCACAAAAACTAATATTGGTGTAAAATTAGAAATACCTTGGCGGAAAGACCCATATGGGCCCTTTGGTCCGGAGCCATTCATTTAACATTGTGAAAATCTTCACCCGTTCATCACTCCTCCAAATCTCTCTCTCCCGATTTTCCTTTATTCCCAATACTCGCTTTCCATCATCACCCATGACGCTTGGCTCAGGAGGATCCAGTGTCGTGGGTCAGTTCCCAGTTCCCATCTCCTTTCACCCTTCTTAACTGTTTATCCATCACCCTCTTTTTTTCATTTTATTTTTAACCCTTTCTATTTTATTTTTCTGGAAAATTGCTTTCCGAGTTTGTATATTGTATTCTTTACTTGTTGCCGTTGACCAAAAACATTCGAATCGAGCTCTTTTTCTAGTCTAATTATTTTATCTACTTTTTAATTCTCTTTTTGTATACCATTTTGTTCCGGTGAGATTTCGGATCGATTGCTGCAGTTTCCTATCTTGGATTTTAGGGTTGATGAATTTTGGATAAACATTGGTTTTTTTAAATTTTTGTATCATCTCGTTACGTTAATCGACATATTAATAATTTGCCTTCTGTATGTTATTTGTTAACTCACCGCTGTAAGAGGTTTTCGAAATTTTGTATGCATGTGTCATGTGTGTTTCTCTTAAATTACCAATTGTTGTATTAAACGTTATGTGTTACATGGTGTTCTTTATTTTTAACTTATTTTTGAATTATCATTTGTGTTTTGTAAAATGTATTTATCTACTTCATTGCAGTTCCAAGGAACTTTAGATTGCTTGAGGAACTTGAACGGGGAGAGAAAGGGATTGGAGATGGTACTGTTAGCTATGGAATGGATGATGGCGATGACATATACATGCGCTCTTGGACTGGAACCATTATTGGCCCCCATAATGTAAACATTTCTCTTTTACTGCGCTACGTTCATTTTATGAATGTCTTTGTAAATTCGCATTATGCAATTGGCTTATTTATCAGAATTGTTTCATGTATGGAAGTTAGAAATTCTAAAACTGAAGTCCTTTGTTTCGGCTAATAGCAAAAGAGCACTTATTACATGTTTCCCGGAGCATGTTTTTTTGTCATGGTTTTCAAGTTGTCCAGATTTAAGAATTCAGTTAGATGCCCGTGAGCATAAACTTCTATTTATATTTACATGTATAGTGGCTCTCATTTTACAACTTCATAGCTTATCATATTGTCAGGTATTAAATTATAGTTTTGTATTATTATAATCCTGCAATTTATCTCATGCAGCTACCCTATAGTTTTTTGGCTTTCTAATAAAGAATTGACTAGGTCCTATTCCATTTATGCCTTTCAAAATTCCAATTGTCTGTTTGACAGTAGGCATGACTTGATTAGTGTGTAGCATATTTATTTTCTGTTTAATGTATTTGCCTTCTTTTTCTGCATTATTACCAGGCCGCTTTTGGTTCAATAGCTGTATTCTTTCTAATTTATCTATTTCTCTGTCAGACTGTACATGAAGGAAGAATTTATCAACTGAAGCTGTTTTGTGATAAAGATTACCCAGAAAAGTCACCAACTGTTCGGTTTCATTCACGGATCAATATGACTTGTGTTAATCACGAAACTGGAGTGGTATTATATATAATTATTGCCATGCTTTCAGCTTTTAAATATTTTCTGAAGTCTGTTGTGAAATATATAAACTATGCTAACTACAAATTTTTCCTCTTGATTTTTCAACTTGTGATATCTCTGGGACATATGTTAGCAGAGATGTATTCGAGATTAATATTGTTTTTTTGAGATTGGAACAACGGAATATATGTGTATTTTTCGTCCTTCCATTATGAAAAAGTTAACGGTTTCTTCATCACCATCCTGTCCCACTTCTCATAATTATGATGATATGGACTTCAGTCCATCGTGCAAACTTCATAACAAATTATCTTTGTATTGTAGCAAGGTTTATAGACTTGTAAATGAAACAGGTTGAACCGAAGAAATTTGGTCTTCTTTCAAATTGGGATAGAGAATACACCATGGAGGATATACTGACTCAGCTGAAAAAGGAAATGGCATCTCCTCATAACCGGAAGCTTGTTCAGCCTCCAGAAGGTACCTACTTTTAGCATCCAGGATCATATAGACTTTGGATCATATCGCATTTGCAGTATGCAATATATGGTGTGTAATGCTTTGTGGATCCTTCTGAATTCAAGAATATATAGGGGAATGCTCTAAAAAAAGCCTTCTTAGCTCCCTCCTTGTGGCTTCCGAGTTGTTTTGTTGTCTTAATCTGTCAACTGTTTTGACGGGGTGCTGTTTGATTAATATTTATGTGTCAAATATTGAAAACAACTTGTTTGAAATAGTATTTTCCCTTCTAATTTCAAGGATGCTTTCAATTTTATTCTTGTTTCCTTGTGCTTTTACTTTCTTTCTGCCATGTAATTAAGCTGGAGCCATATGGCAAAGTAGCAATAACCATTTGGGTGTGCGCGTTATCTTTGGTTTTCTTTTCTTTTGAAAACTTCTGAAGCAAATATGAACCAATTCCACAATACATAGTTCTTTCTTAGGGTAGGGATGGTAACTAACACCGGTAGTAACCTCTTGCTACTCGTTTAACACGCGAAATTTAACCTGTACCCACGGGTATATGTGCCTTAAAAGTGGACAGAAATTCTTGCTTTTTAGACATTTTGTATGTGAAGTACATGTTATCCGGAAAAAAGGGCATCAAAAACATTGCTTTAACACAGTGCAATATACACTACCAAATTAAATCATCCAAATTAAAAAATTCAAATTCAATAAGATACTAAATTAATTTCATAACATGGTGAAACTGAATTGAACCAAACCGCAAAATGTGGTTTAGTTTGGTTATTTTTTAAAGGAACCATTTATGTTCGGTTTGGTTCCTGATTTTGGAAATTTAGGAACCATTTGAACTGCATCACATATTAAAGAAATATGTACTATGGAATGATGTTATATTGTTGTTTAAATTTTTCAACCAATTTTGTGGTTTAAATTATCAATTTTGTGTGAATTGTAGTGTTACGTATATTACTAAATTGTTATTATGTTACTATTATATATGTTAGAGTAAATTACACTGATACCCCTTGAGTTTTAGCGAAATTATACAAACCACCCCTCACTTTTCTACACCTACACAAACCTCCCTTAGTTTTTTATACTTTCGTTATACTGACCACCCCTGCATAAGAAATAAGTGTAATCTTCTAAACAAAAATGTGATAAATGCAATTAAGTTAAGCAAAACATGATATATTGTGTAGACAAGTCCAAATACTATACTAATCAATGTATCTTTATTATTTTTGGTTACATAATGCATCTACATTTCTAAAGAAATATTGTTTAAATCGCTCTTATAATATAGTGTAACGAACCAAAAATAATAAAGAAATATTGACTCATTATTTAGACTTGTCTCTACAATATATCAATGTTTTATTTAACTTAATTGCATTTATTATATTTTTTTGTTTAAAAGATTACACTTATGCATGGGTGGTCAGTGTAATGAAAATATAAAAACTATGAGAGGTTTGTATAAGTGTAAAAAAGTGAGGGGTAGTTTGTGTAATTTCACTAAAATTCAGAGAGTGTCAATGTAATTTACTCTATATGTTATTACTTATTAAATTGTCTTGATGATTTGGAACATATATTGTAACTTTTGTTGTATTGAGTTTAAAACTAACAAAAATCATGTTATAGAAAATGGTATGAGATTATTTATGTTTTGGTTGTTTTTTACATTATTTTTTAAATATACATTTTTTTAATATTTATCATCATATATTTTTCCTATAAATTTTTAATATTGCATAATAAAGGCTAAAAAAATATATTAATATAAAATACAATATCAATATTAAAAAACATCATGAGACACAAATAAATATAAATTGCTAAATCTAGAATTACATAATTCACAAAATAAATAATACACAAATATGAAGTTTTATATCAAAGTTTTAATAAGTTATAGTGATGTTGTGAAGAGTTGTGGTGTTTGATGGAAGAGTAAAAAGAATGAAAAAGATAAAGTTATGATGAGATAAAATGGGAAGTGAAAAAATTGGTAAAAAATAAGTTAACAAAAAATAAATCAACCCATGATTTTAGAGCTTATAGTTTTTGTTTATTTTTTCAAAAAAAAAATTGTGTTTCTAATTAAATTTAGTAATCAAACATACATAGTTTATATTTTCAGCTTATATTTTAAAAAATAAGCAAAATCTACTAAAAAAATTATACCAAACATGTACTAAAAGATAACTTATTTCTTAAATCATAGATAACTTTTTGTAATATTGTCCTCTCACATGTCATATTTTGTCTTTACATTTTTGGGTTGTTTTATATCATAGTTAGTTAATGAAAGTGTGCATGTCAAGAGGAACACTTTGGGAAGCTCTCTTTGAACGTCATGGTTTTGATGAGGACAACTTGTGCCTAAAAGTGCTTGAAGATCACCAACAAATCAACGTGCTTAAGTCTTTTATTTGGTACTAGGCTTAGACTAGATTCTAGTTTAAGTTGAGTCGAAGGCTTAGGGCACCTAATACATGTCTCACATGCATTTATCTTTTAAATCATTTCAACCATGAGATATGTTCATTTCATAATATGTTCATGCATTACATAAATACATGTATATGTGCATTCTAGGCATAAAACTAAGTGTCAAACATGTATTATCTAAGTGCATAACATATTTGATGTTTTCTATTTGAAAATACACATTTTATTTAGTGTTAATCGATTAACCATACCTTTAATCGATTAACCCAACTGCTGTGTAAAGTGGTTGCCACTGGAACACGTTTTTGTAATGCAGTTAATCGATTAAAGGTTCCCGTTAATCGATTAACCTAACTGATTTTTAAGTTGTTAAAACTGAAAAACTGAAAAACAGAATCAGTTATAATTTTTAGTCCCGTTAATCGATTAAGAAGGCATTTAATCGATTATCTGGGGTTCTGGACTGATTCTTTATAAACTGCGTTTTCAGAATTAATCTCATAAGTTGCATGTTGCATTTATTAGAGAGTTAGAGCATTCTACGTGTTAATTGTTGCATCTATTTGTTAAGTGCATTAGTGAGTTTAGAAATGAGAGATTCCTTGCTTTAGGATTGAGTGCATTTCATGTTATAATCTCTCATGTTTTCCCTCACATGTTCATGCATATTTTGATGCGTTTTTCATGAAGTTTATGATTCTGTAACTTCTGTTTTCATAACTAATACTTGTCATTTCACATGTGTTTGTGTTAAATGTGCATTAGAGTAAAGCCTTCATGTTGTATTTGAGCTTAGGTATAGCTTAATATTACTCTTGTAATTCTTGTGTAATTGTTGTGAAAGGGAATCTCTTGGTGTCGTATCACCAGTAGAGATTGTGTGTTTCTTCATAGCTTAGAGTGTAAGAAAAGGAAAGAACGAGAGATTCTTTGGCTGGGGCTACGCCGAAAGAAACGTTTTCTTTATCGGTAGGAAGGGAGTCAAACCATTGGATAGTTTCTTTGATTTCTTGTCATTTGCTAAGTGTTGTAATTGGATAATGTGTTTGTAAATTACATTGATTCGATTATAGTGAAGGAAATCTCCCAAGTCAGCCGGGAGGCCTGGATGTAGTTTGCAGTGGACAGCAAACGAACCAGGATAAAAATTCGAGTTGCAGGATTTGTTTCTCTCTCTCTCTTTACTGTTTTCAATCGATTTAATTTGTATATTTGATTCAACTAATACATTCTGTTCTTTTGTTGTATTGCAAGCTATTCTGATATACAAATTTGTAAGCTCTGTATTCGTTCTGTTATCGGTTATTTGTTTCGCATTTAATCGTTTCTGTAATTGCTTACTGGTTCTGTTTAATCGATTAATATTCCTGTGTTAATCGATTATACTGTTTCTATTAATCGATTAAAATAGTTTCTGTTTAAAACTGTTTTTTGTGTTAATCGATTAAGTAAGAGTTAGTTGAGATATAAGTTGTTATTTTTTCTATTTTCCAGTTGCTTATTGTGCAAGCAATTTTTCCCTTCTTAAGAACTCTTGTATGTATAGCCTTTAAGGCACCAATAATAATTATTAAATGGAAGTATTATTCATGCTAATATGCAATATATTAGGGTGGAATTATTATATATTCTACTCTAGAAAGAAATCAATAGTTGTCACTTCTTTATAGATGAAGAGATAATAACAATTCATGAAGGACATCATCAAAGTCACTGATTGGAGTTATGATGCTTCTTATGAAAAATAAATTTCAATTGAAGATAATATTGTTAAGAAGATTTCAGAGGGAGAACGTCCTAATGTTGTGAGCCACCAAATTGTTTCACTAAATAGATGTTTGATACTATTTGATGACTTTTTTTTTCAGCCATCAAATTGTTTCCTAGAGGAAATCTTCATGGACAATTTTGTTATTTTTTTTTTCAAGAACTAAATTGGTTTATTTTGAGTTGTTTTTTTGACAAGTTTAATATGGATTTTTAATTATAAGGCTCATAATTTCTACAAGGCTTGTGATTTACCATCTCCGATATTTTAGGATCATATTAAGTTATTGTTCTCAAATATTCCTAAAACAGAACTAGAGGTAGTACATATGTAATTTAATACTGATATTTTTTAAAGGTACATATATACTTACATCAGGACAAAGAAAAAAAGTCAGACTTTAGAGTTTGTTGAGGTTGAGCATACTTATTCTTGTAAATTGAAATGTACATAATGACTGTTTTCTATTCTATTTTATTTTTATTAGGCATTAGGTGAAATATGTAACTAATTGAACAAACTCGTAATGCTCAAACATAGTATTGGTAATTAGGATCGTCCTGTCCACCATGCCCATGCCTACTAAAATTAGGGCAGGCATGAGCATGCATGTTTTTAAATAGGACATGATATATCATGCCCTGCCCACCTAAATATGGGCAAAGCAGGCTTGCGGACACCCTAAATTAAAAAAAACTAAAAATTATATAGTACATGGAACATTACAAAATATTATATATTGCTCTTATTTTTTATTGCATTGTTGAAACATTGCAATACTCATGTTATCATACTTGATATTACATGGATGCACAATGTGACACTGAGATTCAAAACACAAAATAAACACGTTGTTTTGCATAAACCGTACATGTAGTTAATTAGTAAGATATTATATTTTGAAAAATTACTACATTGTAATCGAGTGGTGAGAACATGAATTACTCTTGTCACACTTGACCAATCAAATTTCTTATTGTAGTATTCATTTATGCCAATTGGCTGCCCTGCGCGCCCGTTTGAAATGCATGCGGACGAAAAAGAGCATGTTGGGCGGACATTTTATGGCAGATGGGCACATTTTTCATGTCCCGCCCACACAAAACGTGAGGGCGGGCAGTTGGGCCCTATACGCTTGGCCCAAATTGCCAATAATACTCAGACATGAAACTTTGTAGTTTCTTTGAGTAACAATTTGTCTATTTTGTACTTGGCATTACATAGGCATAAAAGCATAATCAAGCGATTTGAGGCAGGCTAGCCCAATAAACACTATTGGAAAAATGGTTGAGCCCAAAATTAGGAGAACCAAAGTTGTTCCATTGTGGATGACAGATTATGATACTAAAAAAAAAATACTATTTTGTAATTTTTGCTCTTTCAGAAAAAGACTACCAATTAAGACGATGCCAAGTGTATGGCTAATATCCTAAGTAGGGTTTGCTTATTGTATTGAAGACTATTATGGTGTTTATCTTAGGCTATGAAAAATATCTAGAGCTTTGCTCATCTCTTACCTCTATTTATTTTTCTTTTTTGGTAATTAAATCCTACCAATTTGGTGTTTTCATCCTCCTCCCCATGCTTTCTAAGCAAACATCTCAACCTGTAAAAGACCCCTTGAGCAACAGTTTGGAGAAACTCTCCTCGATGGAGCTCCATTTTGCTCCAAGACGGGAATTGTTGCAATAGACCATGACCACAAAACATGAAGAACTTCAATCTGTAATTTCAGATCTGAAATCACAGATCCAACCTAAACCACCTCCCTCTAATCCACCTTCGTCATCACCATCAGGTTTCTCCATCCCATTTCATCCTAATTTCACTAGTGCCATTCACTCATCTTCTTTCCACAATCTTTGACACTCCCAAAGGCCTACCTCAACTCGCCCACATGACCACTGTATTCTTTTACTCCCAAATTCCCACCCAGTGAATTAAACCCTACCATTACCCACATGTTCAAAAAGATGCAATGACAAAACTATTAGTTGATATGCTATAAGACGGAATTGTGGTGCCCAACACAAGTCCATTTTCCTTTCCGATACTGTCGGTGAGAAAAAAATATGGCACTTGGCGGTTTTGTGTTGATTATCGTAGCCTCAATGCTATCACAGTCAAAGACCGATTTCGAATTCCCCCTTATTGACGAGTAACTGGATGAGTTGGGCAACACAATAATATTCTCTAAAATTGATTTGTGGTCTGATTACCATCATATCCGAGTGCATTCAGAAGACGTACCTAAACAACCTTTCGCACTTTCGATGAGCACTATGAGTTTTTGCTAATGTCGTTTGGCCTTACCAATGCGCCCTCAACTTTTCAATTAGCAATGAATGATCTGTTACGACCTTACCTACGTAAGATTGTGTTGGTTTTTTCGATCATGTTTTAATCTATAGTGCTACATTGGCAGACCATGTTACTCATATTCAGTTGGTTCTTGAATTGCTACTAATGCATCAATTTTATACTAAAGTTGTTTTTGGTGTAGAAACAATGGCTTATTTGGGCCACATTCTATCTCCCAATGGGGTTCATCTTGACCCCGGTAAAATCCAAGCTATGGTGGATTGGCCTGTTCCGTGTTCGTTGACCACATTGCATGGGTTTCATTGCCTCACTGGATTTTACCGTCGTTTTATTCGGAGCTACGCCTCTCACGCTGCTCCACTCATAGATTTACTAAAGCATAGCACTTTTACATGGTCCAATCAGGTTGAAGTGGCCCTTACAATAATGAAAAATATAATGATCAACACTCCGGTGATGGTGCTGCCAGATTTCAACCTTGTCTTTAATGTTGAAACAGATGCTTCAGCTCTTACTATTGGGCTAGGCTCTCCCAAAATGGACACAAGTTGCCTTCTTCAGCAAGAAGCTTTCACCGAGAATGCAAGTCGTGTCTGCTTATGTTCGGAGGATGTATGTTGTGACAAAAGCAATAATGAAATGACGCCAGTATTTGATTGGGAGTTATTTTCGAATTTTTACCCGTGACAAACAAATACTTATCAATTTTCAATAATTTTTTTCACATAGGTTATAGAGAATAATTGACAGTATAGAATTAATCATTAAACTACCATAATAAAACTTCTCTATAGATAAAATTAAATGCTTATGTAATATGCCAAATCTTATCTACCTACTAAAGTGTGTTGACAATAGTTAAGTAAATGAATATAGATCATTTGTCTTTAATGAAGTTTCATTCTTTGTCCCAAGTCACATATTGCCATATGAATAAATAAACTTTTTAAAAAGAAAAAGTGATATTCTGATTGGTCTAGAATATAAAATATGACACTATTTGAGACATGTGATATTTGTCTTACAATGATTCAAAAGCATTTGAATCTACCTATCAGCCTCGCCTGCTTGCTAATGGAACCACTTCAGCCAGAGGTGTTGAGAGAGGTATTGGGATTGGAGATGTTCTACAAACTGGACAAGTAGGATGCAACCTCAACCAAGGGTCTATGCACTTTGGATGGAAAAGATGCTCACAGTATGGCAATAAACGAAGCATATCATTAGCCTTGTAATCTGCAAGACAGATGGAGCAGCATGTTGCTGTCCAATCTGACTTCCTAAGCTTGGCTTCAGAGTACCGCATCTTTAGGTAACTCAGAATTGTGGATTCATCTAGCCCCACATCAATTATTGAGTGTTGTGGTTCAAGGAGATCAGGGTTGTTTCTCCATCGAGTAGAAGCAGTCGAGAACACCTGTCAACGAATCTGGAAAAAATTAGAAGGCATTAGATTATATATATAACTAAGTGTTTAGTAGATTTTGCTAACCATTGTTCTTTGTTCTTAGGACAATATTGTAATACCCTTAATACATTGTTTTAAAATGTGGTTATGACTCCTGTGATTAAGATTATTGTGACTATTGCGATGTAGATTGAAGTTTTTACCATAAGAATTTTTTGTAATTAAAAAATGATTTTGAAATTGATTTGCAAATGTGATCTAAAGCAGCTGTATTGCAGGCATGATACAACCATGTCATTGTGACCCAATATTACACATCAATATTGTGATCACATGAGGTGAAATATTACCAAAACCTTGAAATGATGTATTTGCATTAAGATTTCATCTCAAAACTAATTTGCAATGAGAGTAGTAATAGTCCAACATATATTTTAACAATGTCTAAGAGAATAAGGCAGGCGATATGAGATTTACTTCCCAACATGCCCCCTCGACATAACCAGACAAACAGTTACATTTGACCCATAATTAAATAATATTTTTTTAGTCCATAAAAATTTGAAAGTAGTTGGGCTTAAACTCTAAGATCATGTTAAAATTTCATCATAAATCAATTGGCAATAAAAGAAGTACCTAAATAATATTTAAATTATAACTAAGAAAATGAGACAAGAGAGATACTTCCTAACAATTTGACAATTTGAATGTAGAGAAAACTACACCTGTACTCCGGTACAGAAGTAGGAAGTGGGGTGATGGTTGTGACGAGGAGGAGAATTCCAATTGAAATTCCTATGCCATAGCCAACGCTGCTGATATTGTTGGAGCCAAGGAATCTAGAGGCATTAGTTGTGTTGCTCATCTTGTTAGAGAAATGGGGGAAGCTGATTTTGGGATCAAGATAAAAGAAATGATTTTGTTACCCATGATGATGGTGGTGGCAAGAGAAGTATTGGTTATTTGGCTCCAGGAAGACCATATTAAAGTCAACTCCTATATGAAAGATAGTAGAAATGGGAAAGGGGCTATGACAAGGTTTAGTTTTGAATCAAGACAACATGTATTTCGAAATAAGTAAAGACAAGTCAAATGATGCATTGCCTGTTAATACATTCCACTTTGTGAATGTTAGATTATGTTTACATGTTCACAAGTTTGTGAATGTCAATGATCCTTATTTAAGTTGTCATATCCTTGTTTTAGGGAAGGCAATCATACCCAGAATTATTGGTACCCGCAGATAATATTTGCAACGAGCCAGGTTCAAGTTTTTGTTTTTTAATTTACGGGTAATTGAGACCGGAGATTTTGAGACTAGTTGTTGGATGAGTCCAGGTAAGGAGGTATCTAAACCCGTCAGTACCTAGACTTATTATTCATTCCTCTATATATATATATATTGTTAATCCATAATTATAATATTATAATAATTTACAAATGAGATTGTTATGTTATTACATCGTGATTTAATGTTACATTGTTCAGTAATGATATAACGTTATGTTGTTGATTAATATGTGTAATATAATGTAATATTGATTAAACGTTTCTTACTAAATCAATTTTATATCAATGATTTATTTTATGTTTGTCTGAGTAAATAAGTTGTGTTTTGTAGTCAATTTAATTTGTATTTAAAACTTTAAATTATATTTTATAATTTTTATATTTTTAATTATCTAAGTAACATATAAGATTGTGGAAAAATAAACACATAAGAATGAATGAAGCAAATCTGAATCCTTAAATGAAACAATGAGGTGAATATGAATAATGCAATAGTCATACCTGTCCATACCCATTTGTGTGTTGATTTGACTTAACATCTTTCATAAAAGTAGCATTAATTAATCTTATCTGTCACGGTCAATCATTGTGAATGCCCACGTTCCATGCACTACAAGCAAAGTGATTGGTTTTTATTTTTGTAGGTTTTTGGCTGGCCAGATTAGTATTGCTATGAATTATGTACTCTCTTAGCTCTCATACATACACATGCAGCCAGATAGATTTATAATTAAAAAATTATTGTCATTGTTCACCTTTTTTGGGTTAAAGCCATCACCAACTACATTTAAAATGAAAATTTGAAAGTTCAACCGAAATTGCAAAATGTAAATAGATCACCTCTTGTATTTTATTTTTGAATTACAATCCAACCTAATATTAACTGTTGTGATCAATAGAGTGCCATCAATAATATGATTTTGATATTTTAGAAAGAAAAGAATTATGATTATGAGACGTTCTCTACTGGGATGATATATAATAAACCTCTTGACTTGAAGTTGTTGACCAAGAGTGAATTTTAACATTATAAACGGTTATATTATATAAGCATGGATCGAATCCCCATGTCTTAGTTAAGACTTAAGATATATTTTACTCGACTTCATTCACACTTTGTTTTTAGTTTGACAATGCAACAATTGGAGTTAAATTAGGTAGGAAAGAATAGCAAATATACCTTCTATAATATATATA
>NC_032010.1:10338503-10345878 GCF_001865875.1 Lupinus angustifolius | reverse complement strand
TAAATATAAAGAGGAATCCGTTTACACCTAAGTTTTGTTTATAATAACTATACGCAATCTCATTCATTCATTTTCTTAAAACTAACGTACCAAATAGGTGAATGCAATAAGTTATTTAATATTTTTTATTTTTCTCTCTCATCATTTATTGCACTCACTCATTTGGTTCATTAGATTTAAGAAAATAAATGGTTGAAATTGAGTATAATTAGTGTAAAAAAACTTAGGTGTAAACGGATCTCTCCTCATATATATGTATATATGAGAATATCATATATTCTCATATCAGGAGATAACTTATCTCATTCAGCTAGTAAAAGTATGACATGTTTAGTTTTAAAAATATTTTTGTATAATATGGGTAAATATGACACATGTCATAATTTTAGTGACTGGAGATGATACTTTATCTCCTAATACCAAAAATATTTTATTCTTAAATATATATATATATATATATATATATATACACGAAGTTTGCTAACATGATCTCACTCTCTGAAGGAACATGCTAGCAATGTGTACCTAAATATTTAAACACAATTATCCTTCATTGTTTAGTTCAAGCAAAGATTATTGTAAGGCTATTTTAGTAAATAAGTTAAAAATTTCTTATCCTCTCCCCAAACCCTCCCAACCCAAGTCATTACCTATTTTCTTTTCTTTCCATTCAAACCTCTCCTTTCTACCATAGCCGTCTGCAACAACACGAAGAGCCACCGTGGCTTGCGAAAATCTATTGTAAGGTCGAGTATGAATTTAAGTTAGTAAGTTCTTTCTACCTTATCCATCCGCAACAACCCAAGTCATTCCCTAATTTCTTTTTGGAGGCATGAGACAAAGTGACAAACTATTGTGCCAATACTTGCCATTTATAAAGAGAAAAAGAAATGTTATGGCCAAGACCATACAAAATAAAGCTCATTAGAGTTGGCCAATGCTAATCTTGCATATAATGTTTAGATGTCATCAATGGACTTACCAATTGTCTCAACCCAAAACTTCAAATCCTAAATTAGTAGATTCATTAGTCTTCTCATTTCCAGGGGCCAAGTGTTGAAAAATTACCTTCTAAAAAGTGGGATACTTAAAGACATAACAATTCCAAAACTATCAAATCCAAAAGTAGAGTATCTTTCATGGAGTGATTCCATTATGCAATTGCTTTAATGTGGCTCTTAAAGAAAAAATTCTTACAACAGTTATGGTATGAAAGAATGAAAATCATCCTCAATTGAAGGATTAGGAAATGGTGAGTGCTGCCGTCTGGACTTAATGGTGAGTGTCCTGTGTGGATTTAACTACTAAACTAAGGAAGACAGTGGCAATGGAACTGGACGGCGACGGTGGTGGGAGGAAACCAACATCAAGGAAACTGGCAATACTTGCATTTTGTTGAGCTTAGCAATACTTGCATTTTGTTGTTGTTTATTACCGTTGGATATATTACTAAAAATGTCTAATGGTTAGTATTAAAAGGAGAGAACAAAGATAAATTTAAATACCAATTATACCCGTATTGTTTTACCCCCAACTCCAACCAACCTTCATTCCCAATTTTGCAGGAAAATTTATTGGAAAGGTGCATTCAAAGACATTGATTATGTCTTTGAGTAAATTTTCCAGGTTTTACAGGATTGTGGTTGAAAATGAGGAAATTGTGCTCGGAGAGGAACAATGGCCGGGAATTGGTTATGATAGACTACGTCTTCTTTACCTCAACGAAATGGGCGGAATGGTTATCCAATGTCAAAAATATTCACGATTTTTAGTATCTTTTCAATGGTTTCTCTCGCATTGCTGGTTTCTCTTGCATTGCTGAGCATTAATGGTTTTGTTGCAGAATTTATAATTTTTTTGGAATAATTATAAGCCAAAAATATATTTTAATGACAAAAATATTAATTACTTAGCACTATTTCCATTTTGATTTAAATTACAAGTTTGCCTAAAGTCGCTTGTAGTATTGACGAGTTCCAGTTTTTTTAACTATTTATGAAATCATGTCTCCGGCTTATAGCTTACCTTTTTTACAAAAATTATGAAATCGTTACAAACTACGATTTGTGTTTTTTCTAAAATTTTATGAAATCATGTTATAGAACCACGACTTGCGCTTTCAATAAAATCATTGGTACTATCCACGAGTTGAGTACTCCCCTTTATACTTAAATTGTGACCCTCCCCTTGCCTATATATAATTCTTAAGAGAGACCACTTTCTTTTTAAGAAAATATACACATTTATATATTTGAATCCACTCTTTAGTATTCAGTGATTTTATTCTTCTTAGGTAACTCTATTATTTTGCATTATAAATTCTTATTTTTATTATGTTACTTATTAATAATAATTTTATGTATATGACTATTATAAGATATATTATTAGCAAGTTTAGTAACATGGAGGATATTGAGCTATGTAGTAATGACGATGAAGAAGTTGAGATTGCCACCGATGAATCCGGTAGAATAACATTCATATGCTACCCCATCATCCTTTTTATACAGCAATAATGTAGAGTCTGGTTATGATTCTCAACGTGGAACAACTCATGCAATTAATAATAATAATAATAATAATAATAATAATAATAATAATAATAATGAACAACTCATGCAATGAATAATAATAATAATAATAATAACAACAACAACAACAACAACAACAACAACAACAAGTTATTGTTGCAATGAAATTTGAACCGAAACAAGCCACTATAAATACTATAAATGAATATTAAATTAATTATTCATTCGATTATGTTGATGAAGAGTCTAAGCCAACTAGATATGTTGCTCGCTGCAAACATTTCAGTGTAGGATGTAAATGACTAATTCATACATCTTTTAATGTAAAGCGTGATACTTAGGAGATAAATAAAATTAACGGTGCGTATATATGTGTATCCATTGTTGTTTGCCAAAATCACAACAAATTAAATCCAACATTAATTTCTGATTGTATTATTCACTTACTATTCAAACATCACAATATACCAATAAAGGCACTGGTGAAAGAAGTTATTACCCATTTTGGCTATACAATGACCTATAGAAAGTCATAGATGCAAAGGAAATAGAAATGACCTAGATCTTTGGTGATTAGGAGGGATAATACAATGAGTTACCATAATAAATAAACACTATCTAACATGTAGAATTATGAGATATCAAATATCTTGTCATTTTGTAGATGATAATGAAGATGCAAATGAATTCATTCTTGTTAGGTTGTTCTTGATATTTAGGACAAACAATGAAAGGATTGCATATTGAAAACTAATTTTACAACTGGATGAGACATAATTGACAAGGAAATATACTTGAATGATGTTGATAGCTAGTTTAGAGGATGACAACAAGCGTGTACTTCAAATTATCTTGTCATTATTGAAGGATAGATGACAGCAGTTTGGGAGTGGTTCTTCATTAATGTTCACACATATGTTACCCTGCAATTAGTTTATTGTATTCATCGTCTTGCTATCAATTTCAATAAGGAGTTTTGAGATTCTAATTTGAAAGACAAAGTCAACAAAATGGGTATGTATTAATTTTATGTTTAAGTTTTGAAAATTTTATATAGTGTGAATATGACTAATATATATTTTATTTTATTAATATATGAATTGATGCAACCATGCTTTGAGCAAATACTCAGTGCTTTACATAAAAAAAATATGAGGGCTAGAGCGTGGTAGGAAAAGATCCCTAATGAAAATGGAATCAAGTGTACGACAAAGGGAGACAATATGACCATATGACCACCAATATTACTAATAAGTGCCAAAAATACATTATTTTCATATACATTTTCGGGCACTTATCATATGAATAAATGTGAAAACCAACTTAATTCAACATTTTTAAGTAAAATTCATAATTTGTTATATATGTCAGTTTCCAAACCTTTATGTCAGTTTTTAGGAGTAAAAGAGAAGAAAAGATGAAGTGAAAATTCAAGCTAAAAATGTGTCCAAGTCAAGCCAAAAAACAATGCACAAGTAAGCTTATGTTAGGCATGGCAAGCTATGTGTTTAGCCTTAAGCATGACTCCACAAACTTGGTCTTGGTTGGAATCATCGAGTCAACATGAAGATGCTCAAGTAGACAACTTAGCATGAACACATGCACTCCCAACGTGAGGTGACAAGCTACTTGGCACATGCATGGCATAAGCTCACACGGTTAGAACACAAGCTAAGTGCCTAGTGACAAGCTTAGCGTGGTATCTTGACCGCCCAACACAACACCAAACACCTTGCCAGTTCAGGAAAGCACCAAGCACAAAGCTTATTGAGGCAACCTGCTCAAGCAGGTAGTCCAATGGGTCGATGTAGGCGCCTAACACATGGTTAGTCAGCAAGTGGGTCAAGTTGCCTTAGCACCTTAGAATTTCTTAGCTCATGCATGACATCACATGAAGTAGCCCTCCATAGATTGATCAAAATAGCTCACCATAGCTGGACCAAAATAGCCCACAATAGCTTGGAGGAGTCAGCAACAAGCATGTGACTAAGCAGCTTGGTCAAGTGACCAAACCCATGCTGAAAGGTTTGGTCAGGCGCGTGGGGCATAGAAAGAAGGGCTATGCGGTTTCTAGAGCCTTTAAATACCATGTGCTTCTCCACGTCAAAGATTCATTCATTCACACATTCATATCTTCATACTTCACTTCATATTCTTCTTCTCTCATTCTGTAATTCTCGGAGCACCTTGGTTCCAAGCTAGTTTAGGTAATTTTATATTTTTTTCTTCGAGAATTCAAGAGGAGAATGAAGTTGGCAAGTGTGATGCAAAAATATGATTTTATAATCTCATTTGGAACCAAAAACATCTAATCCTTGGATAGTTAGCTAATGCTCCTAAGTTGGTTTGGATTATGGTGTAACATTATTTCTTAACTTTCTTTGTAACATCATTTGAATTTATTTTATACAATTTATTACTTTGGATATTTTTTATTCTTTAAGAATTTCATAATGCGGTTTTAGTTTGATCACCTAAAATTTGATTTTAATATCCAAAAGGCTTCTTCTTAAAGTCTTCACAAGTGAACTAAAAAGTAGAACATACACATTAGTTCATGTGCCATGTTAAACATGTTTTTAAGCAACTTGTATTCAAGGCTAAGCAATGTTAACGAAGCCTGAAGTAGGGTGTGGCAACCTGCTCTGACGAGTGGCAGTTAACTATTGTTTAGTGTATTATGCGAGGTTTGAAAAACATCTTTTTTAGGCCGGCACATAGGGGGAAAAGTTAAGAACCTTGTGTATGGAAATGACCAAGGTATAATTCATGACTTGCATAAAGTTTTCAAAACAACTTTGTTAAGAAGTTCTTCCATCATTCAAATCAATTTTCTCCTCAAGAATTTGTAAATGTTAGTTTATCATTTCATTTACAATTAAGCATAAACTAAATTATAAAAATCATCCAAAAACTTGTTAATCATTATTTTTTATATAATATGCTTATATAATTTTCTATTGTTAGGAAATTCCTTGTGGTTCGACATAACCCTATACTATACTATAATTGAATCTTGAAAGAGATGCAAGTTTAAAGTATAGTAAATTGTTATCAATAAATTTTATTTGTTGAAAAAAGAATTCCTAAAAGTATAAGTTCAAACCAATTCATGGTTTGTAACTTTGTGAAAAGGAACAATATAGAAAAAGAGCATTTCAATAAATGGATTGTTAATTTTTATAAAGAGTGATAAATAAATAATCTAAAATCTAACTTTTACATTTCTGTCATTTAGTTTCTACAACTAACTCTTTCTCTTCTTTATTTACATTCAGTCATTTAAATTCCACAACTAACTATTAACTCTTTTATTTTTCTTTATTTCTTTTATGTCATTTACTTTTCTGCACACTAACAATTTATTTCTTTTATGTCTAAAATTTTATATTTCTTTTCCTACTAATACTTTGTTTAGGAAATAGACAGATTTCCTTTTGTGCATGAATTGTAGGAACAAACCAGCAGAAGTTTGCTTGATCTAAAGTTGCAAAAAACTCTTAAACAGAAAAAAAAAGCATGAAGGAAAATCAATAAACGCAAGTTTATTCGTGAAGAAGCTTAATCTTCACACTCTGCAATGGCCAACAACCAACAAACTACTGATGGTTCGAGGACAGGAAACCAACCCAGTGCTAGTGGCTTTGCCAGTTTTACACCAAGGAACATGATTCATATAGGTAGGGCATCAGACACACAAAGGCCTCCTGAGATGAAGTCTGGATTGGTACATGATAGGGAAAATCGCAAGTGCGCGATTATATAATCAAGTAATAAAATATCGATCCCACGAGGACTGGATCGATATTTTATACTTAACCATGGGGTGCTCCAGTGTTGTTGGTTAAGAAGAAGGATGGCACTATGAGGTTATGCACACATTACAGATAGTTGAACAATGTAACAATTAAGAACAAGTATCCATTGCCTAGAATTGATGATCTGCCGGATCAATTGAGGGGGGCTGTTGTATTCTCTAAGATTGATCTAAGGTCAGGTTACCATCAACTCAGAGTGAAGACAGAGGATGTTCCTAAGACTGCTTTTAGGACACGATATGGACATTATGAGTACCTTGTGATGTCATTTGGTGTGACTAATGCTCCGGCAATATTCATGGATTACATGAATAGAATTTTTCATCCGTACCTAGATTCTTTTGTGGTGGTATTTATAGATGATATCCTGGTGTATTCTAAGAGCAGAGAAGAACATGTTGAGCATCTTAGAGTTGTACTAAAGATTTTAAAGGACAATCATCTGTATGCCAAATTATCAAAATGTGAATTTTGGCTTGAGTCTGTGAATTTCCTTGGGCATGTCATATCTAAAGAAGGAATTTCAGTGGATCCATCTAAGGTTGAAGCGGTGATGGAATGGACTGCTCCAAAATCACTAACAGAGATTAGAAGTTTTCTTGGACTAGCTGGTTATTATCGAAAATTCATTGAAGGGTTCTCAAAATTAGCTTTGCCATTGACTAAATTGACCAGAAAGGGACAATCGTTTGTTTGGACAACAAGATGTGAGGAGAGTTTTCAAGAGCTAAAACGGAGGCTGATGTCTGCACCTGTATTGGTTCTTCCATGTTCAGACAGTAACTTCAATGTATATTGTGATGCTTCAAAGCAATGTTTGGGTTGTGTGTTGATGCAAGATAGGAAGGTCGTTGCTTATGCTTCGAGACAATTAAGACCACATGAGCAAAATTATCCAACTCATGATTTAGAGTTAGCTGATGTTGTCTTTGCATTGAAAATATGGAGGCACCATCTTTATGGCGTGAGATTTGAGGTCTTTAGTGATCACAAGAGTTTAAAATATTTGTTTGATCAAAAGGAGTT
>NC_032010.1:10191485-10338403 GCF_001865875.1 Lupinus angustifolius | reverse complement strand
TTACACATGTCTGCCTTAATGGTGCGAGAAATGAAATTGATAGAGGAATTCAGAGATATGAATTTGGCAGTTCAAGTGAACTCAAGAAGTGTAATTCTGGGAGTGCTTAAGGTGACAAATGAGTTCTTCGATCAAATAAAGGAGATGCAGATGATAGATCAAAAGTTGCAAGTTAATAAAGATCTAGTAGTTAGTGGGAAAGAGAATGAGTTCCATGTCGACGCTAATGGTCTTTTGAGATGTAGAGGAAGAGTTTGTGTGCCATATGATGTTGGGTTGAGGAAAATGATTTTAGATGAAGCCCACAAGAGTAAGTTGAGTATTCATCCTGGAGCGACTAAGATGTATCAGGATTTGAAAAAGATATTTTGGTGGTCTAGAATGAAAAAGGATGTTGCTGAGTATGTATCACGTTGCTTGGTGTGTCAAAAGGCCAAGATCGAACATCAGAGGCCTGGTGGTGAATTGCAATTGTTGGAAGTTCCTGTTTGGAAATGGGATAGCATTGCAATGGATTTTGTGTCAGGTTTTCCAAGGACTCAAAAAGGTTTTGACTCAATTTGGGTGGTAGTTGATCGATTAACCAAGTCTGCTCACTTTCTTCCCATAAATATGCGATACTCTTTGGAAAAATTGGCAAATTTGTACATAAGGGAGATAGTCAAGCTGCATGGTGTTCCTTCTAGCATCATATCAGATAGAGATCCTCGATTCACTTCGAACTTTTGGAATAGTTTACAATCTGCATTGGGGACTAAATTAAAATTGAGTTCTGCCTATCATCCACAAACAGATGGTCAGTCGAAAAGGACCATTCAATCACTGGAAGATTTATTGAGAGCATGTGTGCTCGAACAACCTGGAAGTTGGGATATGAATTTGCCTTTGATTGAATTTGCATATAATAATAGTTCCCACTCAAGTATTGGCATGGCACCATACGAAGCTTTATATGGTAGAAAGTGTAGAACTCCAATATGTTGGTTTGAGACAGGAGAAAATTTGGTGTTGGGACCCGATGTGGTTCAAGAAACGACGGAGAAGATTAAAATGATAAGAGAAAACATGAGGATAGCTCATAGTCGACAAAAGAGTTACTATGACAATAGGAGGAAGTCAATAGAATTTGAAGAAGGAGATCATGTCTTTATGAGAGTAGTCCCGACTATAGGGATTGGTAGGGTCTTGAAATCTTGCAAGTTTACCCCAAGATTTATTGGGCCTTATCAGATTTTAAAGAGGATTTGTCCTGTTGCTTATCAAATAGCTTTACCACCATTGTTACCAAACCTCCATAATGTTTTCCATGTCTCACAATTGAGGAAATATATTCGGGACTCATCGCACGTCATAGAGCCTGACTCAATTCAGTTGAAAGAAAACCTCACTTTTAAAACCTTACATGTGAGGATTGTTGATAGTAGCACGAAGAAACTACGAGGAAAAGAGATTCCTTTAGTGAAAGTAGTTTGGAGTCAAGCAGATGATAGAGATGCTACTTGGGAAGTGGAAAGTAACATGATGAACGCTCACCCCCATTTGTTTAATGATATATGTTGTTTAGACTAGGAACGAATCTATTCATGCTAAAATATTTTATCCTTACAAGTTTTTTACTAAAAAATAAATATAGGTGTAACACCACAAATTTCCAACTAATTCGAAAATAGATCCTTATCCTAGTTATCTCTAATTTTTTTATCTAGATAGGCTTAGTGGCTATTCTGTTGTGATTATCTGATTTATCTTAGTTACTTTGAGATAAAACATAATTTTATTATTTGATAAGAATAACATTAAAAAAGTTATTTTTTAAGAAAAGCATTAACCTAATTAGTAAATCTCATATGTGTGTGTTGAGTGGGGGGAAGAAAACAAACTACACTTCATAACTGCAATCTGCAGAAGAAAGGGAATTGAACCAGGTAATCAATTTTTCCTTCATACTGCAACCCCCTTGAATTCAATAATTCATGAAATTGTTATGTTTGCATTACTGATACGTATGGAAACAATTATCGTTTCTTTTCCTTTTCACATTGTATAAAGTTAACTCCTTTTCTATAATATATGGCTGAGTTTTTCTCCAACTTCGATACTAAGAGTTTGCATTTAATTATCCCAAAACAATTCTTGATTTACATTGAATAAATTCATGCTGTATGTGGTCTATGATAGTGCAATTATTTTAACGAAGCTTATTTTCAAATGTCAAGTTACAGTTGTGATTTATTATGTTATTTAGGTACTATTTGGTATAAAATTCTAAAGCAAATACATTATACTACTTATATATTTATATATATTTGTACTGTTCTACACTTAAATCCCATATTTGTGTGTTGTGCTTTAAAAATTGTTGATCAATAATAGAATAGTCGTTAGTTTTAGGTAAATTAGAATTTAATTTGTGTCTTGATTGTGATTGGCATGTTGAAGGGAAAATATTCCAAGGTTGAAGGAAACGACAAGGGAACTAGTTTATTTACTGACAAAGGAGCTTACGTAAACTCAGGTGAGGGAGAAGCATTAGACATAGTGGTATTAGAATGTAGCATTGGGGTCTCCAATGATACTCACTAGTTGGAGGATCCTTAGACTAATATGATTAATGAGGGGTCAATTGTCGTGATTGTTATGGACTTCCTCATTTAATCATTTTAGTTATGAATATTAAAATATTGTGTCTTGATTGAATGATTATATGTTTGATATTGATAACTTACTGATATGATTTTATACTATTATTAGACTATTATAATTGGTATTGAATATCTATGCTTGACTTATCATGGTGATAGTGATCATGATTAAATTCATATGTGAATGAGAATTATTTGCAGCTACTTGAGAGACTATGACTATTCACACACGTGAAAGTATAGTGACCTTGGGACATTACCCATATATTTTGATCACCAAGTTATGTCTTGAGCTCATCCTGAGGATATTTGTATGGTAAAAATTGTATTGGGGCTGAGACCACTAACTTAGGTGATGTTATTGGAAATTGAAATTGAGATAATATTGATAAAAAGACTTAGTGGACTAACTTTGAGCAGTGTGCATACATCATTGCATTTTTAGTTGGAGTTGGAGAAAATGGAAAGATACGATGATAGCAATATGTTGAAAGTTATTTTTACCACTCTACTTTCAAATCCTTTAGGATTCAATTGCAGTATAGTAAAAGGGTTTTATATCGTATCCACAGGGAATTGGTTAAAAAACAATTGATATTGTTACTTGCCGTTGTTAAGGATATCTGTACTCCCGGTTGCTTTCCCACTAGGGTCTTGGCCTTTGGGCAATTGATGGTGATTGGTTGGTGGAATTGCATGAGCACAACATGAGAGATTACTTAATCGTAGTGTATACATCTCAATAACTTATACGCTAACATCATTCATTATTGTGCATAATTGTTATGAGTAGAGATAATAATTGTTGTGTATATTGTCTAATTATGGATTTCAATAACTAATACACTAACATCATTCATCATTGTGCATATTTGTTATGAGTAGAGATAATAATTGTTGTGTATATTGTCTAATTATGGCGTTGCAATTATTTGTGTTGCTCTAATGTTATGATTCTTTATAAATCCACTTCGTCGCTTTTGCATGATTTAATGTCTTACTCTCTCTATGTTGTTTGTTTGTTTGTATGTATGAATGAATTGTAGGTGGAGCAGCTGAGTAGCTTATTGAAGATTTAAAGTAGTGTAGTTTGCCCATGACTCTTGAAGGCCTTTAGTTTTATTTTGTTTAATTGTATTAGTACTCTTATACTCTGGCAGGATTACTTGGTGATACATCCACACTTTCTTGGTATTTTAACATGATGTTGATTTTATTGGAAAAGACAATATCTAATATTATCTTGGGAGACAATGGTTTAATATACTTAGGGAATTTACTTACTACACTTCTTATGAGGATTAAGAATAATCATAAAACATTTTTGACAAATTTCTTTTATCTTGAATATTATCTAGTAAATTATACCTTGAAATTATATATCTTACTATTTGCAAATTGGGGTGTTACATTTATTCCTTTAATTATAGCAATTAATTTATACTTAACTCAAATAAGGAAATAAAATTGAATATAGAACGATTGAGAAATTAACAAGAATAATTATGAAAGTATTAAAAAAGATTGAAATCTAATTTAGGGAGAGTTCCCAAGATAAGGGTTACCGCCTTTACACTCACAAATCATTGTTTTGCTCCTTTTCATGAACTTTAAGTTGTGAGAGTGAATTGCTCTTTGATATGTGTCATCCTCTCTCTAGTTCTGACACGTGTACTCAATTGAAGTCCCACCTACTCTTGTGGTATGGTTATCAATCAAATTCTTTACTTGGATCCTTCTATCCAATCACTTCATAGCAACCAAAGGTAAATTCTTGAAACCCCTGAGAATCCTAATACTACTCTCGTTAATTAGGATTCTAGTTGGGTTCACCTCTCGATCCTTTCCCAATGTATCTAAGATGTGTAATTTTTTGGTCGGACAACTCACACGAATAAAACTCAGTTTAATGATTCAAATCACAACACTCAATGAATTAGAAGTAAAAACAAGTATTTATTAAATGCAAAAGTGCATAGCCCCAATCCTAGAAACAAAGGGAATTACTCACTCATGATGGAGAAGAGAAACTACCAATTAAGGAAGGGATAGAGAAACTACCAAGATCTTTTAGTTTTGGAGGCAATTTATTTTGACTTAAAGCATTGCACTCCTCAGTTGAAGCAATTGTTTCATAATCGTCTAGTATTCTCTTTTTAGATAGAATATCCTTAAGAAATTTCATGTACACATGCATCTCCTACAGTGCCTCACTGAAGGGCAGTTTGATATATAATTTCTTAAGGATATCTAAGAATTTCTCATATTTCTTTTCTAACTTTGCCTTTGCAAATCTCTGAGGAAAAGAAATTGGTGGCACATATGGTGGTGGAGCTACATACTTAGAATTTTGTTCCTTTTCAGGGAGTTATGTCTCAGTATGTTTCTCTTCCACTTGTATATCATTCTCAGTTTGTGGAAAATCCTTGAGTTCCTTCCCACTTCTTAATTGGATAGCCTTACAACGTTCATTATTTGTATTTTTCTCTGGCTGTCCTGGAAATATCCATGTTTGCCTATTAAAGTTGCTAGCTTGTTGGACAATTTATGTTTCTAACATTTTTTCATGGATGGTCAGGTTTTCTATCTTAGAATTCAAATCATTTAACATATTTGCAAAAAATTTATTAATCGTGATTTGATCCTCTTGAAATTTATTAAGGTTAGCAAGTAATTTTTTCTAATCTTCCATTATTGTTATAAGAGTGGAATCAATAGGAGAAGATTGTACTTGTGGAAATTGTGTTGGAGGTTTCCTATTACCTTGCTCATCATGGTGTTGATGATTTAGAGTGTTGTTGTTCCTCAAGGATAGGATGTGATTGTTCTGCCTGTATGGTGAATTGAATTGTTGTTCGCTCCTCTCCTTGTAATCATAGTAATTATACGATTCAGGTTGTTCATTAGCCCAAGCTCCATGTACAGGTTCAGTGAATTGTTTGCATTCATACCACTCATGCCCTTTTGCTCCACATCCCTCACATGTTGCAGTTATAGACCCAATAACATTAGCATGATATTTTTCCAGCCTTCCAAACCTTTGAGAAAGGTTCTCCAGTGTGGAAATTACCTTTTTCATTTGATTTCCTGAATATTGTGACCCAAAGTCTCTTGTTGGATGGTGTCTCCTCTTATTCGTCCATTGATGATGATTAGAAACTACATTCTCTATGATCTTTGAAGCAACATCAATTCCTTTGCACGTAAAGGCACCACTTGTTGTATAGTCCAACAATCATTGTGATGGAAAGTCTAGCCCACTGTAGAAGTTATGAAACAACATCCATGGTGGAATGTCATGATGAGGGCAAGATTCGGTCAACTCATTTAATCTTTCTCAAGCTTCAGCAATTGACTCCCCATCCTTTTGACTAAAGTTTTGGATGAGGTGTCTATAGCGCACAATTTTGGAAGGAGGAAAATATTTGTGGAGAAAAGCCACCTCCAAAGTTCACCATGTTGCCTGAACTTTAGCATTTGGATTTCTTAGCCATGTCTTAGCTCTGTCTCTAAGGGAATATGGAAACATGTGGAGACGAATGACATCTTCAGAAGCCCCATGGATCCTTACAGTCTCACAGAATTCTAAGAACTGATCAATATGGGCATTTGGATCGTCATCAGCTCCTCCTCCAAATTGGTTTTGCATCACCATATGGATAAGAGCAGATGGCAAAGAAAAGTTCTCTACCTTAATAGTTAGGTGAATTATTCCAGGACGTGAACTACGAGCATTAGGGGCTTCATAGTCGCGAAGTGGTTTTTCATCTCGTTCAGTCATTGTTTGTACACATGCACGTCTTTCTCTCACTTTTTCTCTTTGTTGCCTTCTTCTTTTACGGAAAGTCCTTTCTGGCTCTGAGTAGTAATTTAAATTTTGCATAAACCAAATGGGCAGCCTGTAGAGGAACCAAGAAAAGGAAAACACGTAATACGCTAGATTAAAATAATGAGTTAATTTAGAATTAAATAAATTTCGACACAATCTCCGATAACAACACCAAAAACTTGATAGGGCAAATCGCAATTGCACGATTATATCGTCAAGTAATAAAATATTGACCCCAAGAGGACTGGAAAATTTCTTTAATTATAACAATTAATTTATACTTAACTCAAATAAAGAAATAAAATTGAATTTAGAACGATTGATAAATTAACAAGAATAATTATGAAAGTATTAAAAATGATTGAAATCTAATTTAGGGAGAGTTCCCATGATAAGAGTTACTGCCTTTACACTCACAAATCCTTGTTTTACTCATTTTCATGAACTTTAAGTTGTGAGGGTGAATTGCTCTTTGATATGTGTCATCCTCTCTCCAGCTTCGACACATGTACTCAATTGAAGTCACACCTATTCTCGTGGTATGGTTATCAATCAAATCCTTTACTTGGATCTTTCTATCCAATCGCTTCATAGCAACCCAAGGTGAATTCCATAAACCACCGAGCATCCTAATACTACTCTCGTGAATTAGGATTCTAGTTTGAATAACTAAATGGTCAGATAGTTGGGTTCACCTCTCGGTTTAATGATTCAGATCATAATACTCAATGAAATAAAAGTAAGGACACGTATTTATTGAATGCAAAAAGGAATAGCCCCAATTCTAGAAACAAAGGGAACTACTCACTCATGATGGAGAAGAGAATACCAAATTCTGGATTAGAGAATTGTAATGTAATATGTAAAGTGTTTCATCCTTGAGGGAGAATCCTCGTTTATCCTAATTACAAAATATTGGGCTAAACCCAACAACACAAATCTAAAAAATAGGAATATAATATAATATCTATGCCTTCTTTTGGCCCTCTAATTGCTCTTCACATAGCCTCAACATTGAATTTCATCTTCTTGCACCCAATCTCAAAAATACCCACTCAACCTGAACAAAGAGAAATAAAAATTAAAAACAATCCTAAATTCTTAATTATCTCCTAAAATGCAAGCTAAATGCAATGCAAATGTAGCATAATTTCACACTTATCAGTACAACTGATGTTTGCCAATCCATTTGAAGGCTTAGATCATGAAGATCCCTACAATTATCTAAGAAAAGTTTATCAATTGGTCAGAACTGCTGGAATCTCTGAGGCAGAAGAAGAGACCATTTTTCTAAGGCTCTTTCCTTTGACTCTCATTGGAAAAGGAAAAGAATGGTTTTTGGATCTTCCTCCACATATTCAGAACAACTGAAACCTGGTGGAGGAGAAGAGTATGAGCAGATACTTTCCGCAAGGGAAGTTTATGGATTTGAAGACAACCATCTTAACTTTTGTGCAACCGACTGGATAAAATCATTGTGAATCCTAGGATAGATTTAAATCTATGCTAATTTTTTTTTTGGATCATGGGTTCGATGTTCAGACCCAAATCCATATCTTTATAAATGGATTATAGCAGCAACAAAAGTGAATTTTTAATGCAACTGTGGGGGGACAATAGATGACAAAACCTTCGCCGGAAGCTATTGACATGAATGAGTCAATGACTTTAAATGATCAAAAAAGTCAACACCAAAGAGAACCATCACCAAGGAGAGTTGGGATTCTTGAGTTGGGACCAATAGATGCTATATTTTCCCAACACAAACTACTTCAACGAGAACTGGACGAGGTGAACCAAAAATTGAATGATCTTCCTAGGCAACAAAGAGAATCTTCAAAGAAGTAAGTCTTTAGATGTGACAACTGTGTTGAGGAATATGAAGCAGGCCATTGTCATCCCAAAAATGGGGATGTCCATTTAGTTGCTAACCCGCCAAGACAGAATTATCAGAGTAATTACCCAAAGGGGGTAATAATTAGTATCAAGGAAATCAGCCTTGGCGACAAGACAACCCTCATAAACCACCACCTCAATTTTACTAGAGGAACAATTAGTTCCAACATCCCACACATGATAAGAATGCTAAATTAGAGGACAAGATGAATCAAGTCTTGCAATTGACAATATCCAATCAGAAGAATACAAATGCTTCTCTACGAAATATGGAAATACAGATTAGGCAGCTTGCCAAGCAGTTGGTTGAGAATTAGAAATCAACTTTCCTAGCCAACACTGAAGTCAATCGAAGAAAACACTATAATGCTATCATATGAGGTGAAGTTGGCTCTTCAGAGCCATAAAAGGTGGTGGATTAAAGCTTATTAGGTAACATGTGTCAAGCTAATGACGTTAAAGAAGCACTTGGTGGAAGGCAACTAAGTGTATTTTGAATCCTATATAAATATATCTCTTCTTTTTCATACTTCTCTTCGTTTTAATTTATTTTTAGAAAAAGAAGTTCACCAATGAAAAAGAGAGTAAGAGAAAATAAAAATTTAGGCCATAAAAATGTATTATTTCAAAACAATTAAAATAATAGTAGCCATATGATGTCTTAGAAGAACATACTTCGAAAAATATCAAAAAGCTTAAACAAATGCAAAAGGAGTGATTGGGCCAAGCCCAGCCAAGCCAAGGCCAAGCCTAAGCCAAGTCAAGGCTGGTCAACTCAGCCAACACGACCAGAACCTGGCCAGGGGCACCCAACGTCTAGCTAGGCATGCCATATGGCTGCCCAATGGACAAAATCCCTTCAATGGAGGATTTCCTCTTATCCTCTTATCACTTGATTACCTCACCTTTTTGACCAACTTGACTCACTTCCTAGGACTAATAACTCTCATTTTGATATCTTTTCCCTTCTCTCCAAAAGCTCTCAAAAAGTTCAAATTTCATTCTCTCATTATGTAAGTATCTCAATCTTCTTCTTATGAAGCTTTGATTTTTGTCATTTTATGTTCTTCCTTGAAACAAATATTTTTTTGAAATTTTCTAAAAAACAAAATTAATTTTTTTTTTCAAACAAAATCTCAAATCAACAATTATAAAACTTTATATTCTTGAACTCTTGTGAAGAATATATACATAATGCTTGCTTTTACTTATTTTTGCATATGAATATGCGTGTTTGCTGTTTTTAAGACATGACTAAACTAAGCTCACGTGAAAATTTTCACAAAGTAAAAAAATCTATGTTTTGACTTTGAAATTTTTTCTAGATTATCTCACATTATGCATTTGGTTGAATCACAAAATTTGTGACCACTTTTAACTTAACTTAACTTAGTTCATGATGCATAAAAGAATGAAAAAGGGGTTGTTGTTTCGCTAGCCAAAATGTTCGAAAAGTGGTTCAACCAGATGATGAAAATACTTGGTAAGTCGAATAAGTTTGTAGCTAAAATCATGTTCAAAATATCAAAAGTTTAAACCACATTGAAATTTGTTTTGTGGCTTTAAATATGATTTGATTTGGCATGAAACACATTTAAAACATTCCATAAACAACAATAAAAATGTCGATAATTGCTCAAAATTGACTACCTTGGAAAAACTTGCACTTTCCTTGTAAACTTTGTCTTGTATTGCTAATTTTTCATGAACCAATAGCCTTAAGAAACATCAAATAATTCTGCTTTGATGCATCAATTTGAGTATGTGGCTGTTTGGGAATTCATACTACAAGCAATGATCTTGAATTTTTTTACTTGGAGTACTTTTTGTGAAAGTGTTGAAAATATGATTCTTTGGTTGAAAAAGTGTGATTATGGGGTTATTTTGATCAAAATAAAACTTCACACACAAAATTTTTGAAACACTTTTACACCTTGAATTTAATAAGAAACCGTATGGAGCATGGAAAACTTGTGTGCCAATTTGATTAATTATGTCTTGAATTTATGTGACTAACTCCTAGCATTGGAAATTGCATGTTAATAAAATTTTGTATGAGTGAAAGGCATTCTTCAAGGAAAGGCAAGGAGGTTGCCAAAGAGTCTAAATTAACCTCCAAAGGCAAAACATTTTTCTCTAAAGAAGCAAATCAAAAGTTCAAGGAGATTACTCTCAAAAGTGCACCAATCTTGGAAAATATTGTCACTTTAGAAGAAGAAGAAGAATTCGGTGGGTTCAACTTCTTGTTGACAAGTATGGATGGAAAAATGTTGCACAACCCAATAATATGTTCTCTTTGGATATTGTCAAGCAATTTTATGTCAAATCAATTGTCTCAAGTGAAGCAAGGGCAAATCGATATATATGGGTTAATGGAGAACAAGTATATTATGATAAGTACATGATTAATGACTACCTTGACAACACATGTACTCCTTATCCAAGTAATGAACACGACTTATGTGCTTACCAAGAAAAGATAAGTGCAACTTTATCTGTTGAATGAGTAGGACATGATGAAGCTATGGTTAGAAGAAGCCTATGCCTGCAAGGACTGTAGGTCAACAAAAGTGGTCCAGTGTTCAAGTTTTGCATGACTCAGATGTCTCAGATATGGACCACTTTTTTGTTATCTAACATTTGGATATCTGTACATGTTTTAGACATCACAATTGACAAAGCCAAACTCATCAACTCAATCTATTAAGATGACTCCGTAGACATTGCTGCCATCAATTTTGATGCAATTTTAGAATGCATCACAAGGGGAGTATCTTCTATGATTTTGCCTTCCTTTATTACTAATTTTTGTAGGTACCAACAAGCACCTAGCCCATATGGGGAGGTTATGGCTTTAAAATTAAAATTAAATGTCTCCTACGTCCACACTTATTGCAAAGAATGAAGCATTGCATATGCTAAAGATGAGCTAAGGAAGAAGTTTGAAGATGTTGGTCCATCTTCCTAACCTTCCCATAGAGGAACCATCAAACCAAAGATAGATGCAATTTTGCAAGAACAACACTATCAAAATCAACAATAAATTGCATTATATCAAGGGATCATGGGCATGCACAAAAGCTTCCATAGCATTTTTGGTTCATGTCCAAATTTTCAACAAGGTTCCTATGAGGATTTTGCTATAGAAGCGCAATGGCTGGAGGGGAGATCAAATGAATTGATGAAGAAGAACAAAATGAGGAGGATGGAGATTGACCAGCGCGAACTTCGGTTTTCCCTTTCCTTTTTTTTTTTATTATGGCATACTTTTCCATTGCTACTATTTGACTATTTATAATATACTGTGTGTGTTTTAATTAGGTACTGTTTTGATGTGTTTTATTTTGTTGTGTATTTTATTTTATTTGTTTTAATTTTATAAGTTTCCATATGCATCAAACATCTCCTTAAAACAATTTTTTCGTTGGCTTGAGGAAAAACTATTAATCAAGAAGGAGAGTAAGGTTTGATATATATAGAAAATTAATTGTTTACTTGTGTTTTAGTTTGGACTAATCTGTTCTTTCTAATTTATTTGAAAAGTGAATTTTTGTCTAATTTATTTTGAGCTTATGTGTGCACAACACTTTCATGTTTGGAAATATTTTTTTAGGTGAATTTATTTGAATTTTTCATGAATATAAGCATCCACCTTCAAGTTTGAAACATTATGTGTAAAAATTCACATTCTTGAAAAATCTCATTGAACATATTGATCATGCAAAAACAAACTTGAAATTTTGTCAATCACCCCTTAAAATTAGTCATGATGTTTTCGGTTCAGCTTTACCTTTTGTTTGACGAAAAAAAAGTCTTAAGTTGAGAGGAGTTGATAAGTGCCAAAAATACCTAATTTTTATATACATTTTAGGGCACTTATCATATGAAAAATGCGAAAATCAACTTAATTCAACACTTTTTAAGTAAATTTTCATAATTTGTTGTATATGTTTTGTACACCTCTTTTCCAAACCTTTATGTGACTTTTTAGGATAAAAAGAGAAAAAAGATGAAGTGGAAATTCCACCTAAAAATGTGTCCAAGTCAAGCCAATGAACAATGCACAAATAAGCTTAAGCTAGGCGTGGCAATCTGTGTGCTTAGCCTTAAGCATGACTCAACACACTTGGTCTTGGTTGGAATCATCGAGTCATCATGAAGCTGTTCAAGCAGGCAGCATAACATGGACACATGCACTCCCATCATGAGGTGACAAGCTGCTTAGCATAGGCATCACACAAGCTCAGACAGCCAGAACACAAGCCATGTGCCTAGTGAGCAGCTTAGCGTTGCACCTTGACCACCCATCGCAAAACCAATCATTTGGCCAGGTCATGCAAGCACCAAGCAGTCAGCTCAACGAGTCCATGTAGGTGCCTATCGTCTAGTTAGTCAGCAAGTGGCTCAAGTTTCCTTAGCACCTAAGAATTTCTTAGCTCATGCATGACATCACATGAAGTATCCCTTCGTAGCTTGATCAGAAGAGCTCACCATAGTTGGACCAAAATAGCCCACAATAGCTTGGAGTAGTCAGCAACAAGTAGGTGACTATGCAGCTTGGTCAAGTGACCAAACCAATGCTCAAGACTTTGGTTAGGCGCCTGCCACATTGAAAGAAGGGCTAGGTGGTTTCTAGAATCTATAAATACCATGCACTTCTCCACTTCAAAGATTCATTCCATCATACATTCATACTTAACTTCTTCTTCTCTCATTTTGTAATTTTTGGTGCACCTTGGTTCCAAGCTAGTTTAGGTAGTTTTATTTTGTTTTTTCCTAGAATTCAAGAGGATAAGGAGTTGGCAAATGGGATACAAAAACATGATTTTGTAATTTCATTTGGAACAAAAAACATCTAATCCTTATATAGATGACTAATGCTACTAAAATTGTTTGGATTATGGTGTAACATTATTTCTTAACTTTCATTGTAACATCTTCCGAATTCATTTTATACAAGTAATTAGTTCGGATATTTTTTATTCTATAAGAAGTTCTTAATGTGGTTTTAGCTTGATCACCTAAACCTTGATTTCAAAATCCGAAATGCTTCTTCTTACAGTCTTGACAAGTGAACTAAAAAGTAGAAGATACACCTTAGTTCACGTGCCATGCTAAATATAATTTTTAAGAAAATTGTATTCAAGGCTAAGCAATGTTAACAGAGCCTGAAGTAGGGTGTGACAACTTGCTCCGACGAGTGGAAGTTAACTATTGTTTTTTGTATTATACAAGGTTTGAAAATTATCTTTTCCTAGACGGGACATTGCGGGGAAATTTAAGAACCTGGTGTATGAAAATAACTAAGGTATAACACATGACTTGCATAAAGTTTTCAAAACAACTTTGTTAAGAAATCAGTCTATCATTCAAATCACCTTTCTCCTCAAGAATTTGTAAATATTAGTTAATCATTTCATTTAAATTTACACAACAACCAAATTATAAAAATCATCCAAAAATGTGTTAATCATTATTTTTTATATTAGTTTCTTATATTAGGCATTTCCACGTGGTTCGATATAACCCTATACTATACTACAATTGAATCTTGAAAGAGATGCAAGTGTAAAATATTTAAAGTGTTATCAATTAATTATATTTGTTGAAAAAGAATTCCTAAAAGCATAAGTTCAAACCAATTCATGGGTTGTAACTTTGTGAAAAGGAACAACATACAAAAAGTGCAATTTAATCAATAAATTGTTAATTTTTAATAAAGAGTGATGAATAAATAATCTAATATCTAACTTTTACATTTCTGTGCTTTACTTTATGAACTAATTATTTATTTTCTTTATTTACATTCAATCGTTTAAATTCCGCAACTAACTACTAACTCTTGCATTTTTCTATATTTCCTTTCTGCCATTTTATTTTCTGTAAACTAACAGTTTATTTATTGCTTTATTATTTTATTCTATATACCAATCATTCGTAAGAAATGATACGGTTTATTATGAGACCAACCTTTCGCAAGAAATGGTACGGTTAACTTTGATACCAACCTTTCTTAAGAAATGGTATGGTTAACTAAATAAAAAGAGACTAACCTTTCATGGTACGGTTTATTCAACCCGAAAGGGAGTAAATAAAATAAAAATATCACTCACTCAACTTGCAAACCTAACCAGTAAAACTTCTCTCAACAATTACATAATTACTTAATGGTATTATGAAAGGATCTAGAGTTTTGCCTATCACTGCACTTATGAAAGCAATGTATTATAAATTGAATTTGAGGTTTATTAATCATAGAAATGAAACTGTTACTATGGTAAAGGCATGGCATATATAATATGAATAGTTGACAAAAGTTATGAAAGAAAATCAATGTGAAGTTACATGTCAACTGGTTTTTAGTTTTACATGGGAGACAGGGATCTCTGAGGTAGAAATCATTTCTAGATCTGATGGTCGACGTGTCAAGGTGTACATTGTAATACTTATTGAAAATTAGTGTGGTTGTGGAGAATTTCATTCATTAAGATTAACATGTTCTCATACCACTGCAACATGCACTTCTTTGAATTTAGATTCTAGCCAATATATTTCAAATATTTTGATAAGCTAATATTTTAAAGTCATATGGACATGAGTTTCAACCACTTGAAAATGATTAATATTGGTCTCATTATTCAAGTATGACCTTTATTCCCTATCATGATATGAGAAGTAAAAAACTAGAAGACAGAAAAACCGACGGATACACAATGAGAGGTGTTGATGTAGCAGAAGAAATCCTTGCGCAGCGTTGGCCACAAGCAATAAAATAAAGTTGATAGAATAAATAGAGGAGATGAAACAAGAGAATTTGGTAACGGATTTAAGCCAATTGTGCCTACATCCTCAAGAGCGTTGAGCAACTACCAAGGTATTATTATAGAATAACAATTACAAGCTCTAGCACACCCATGGGCCCTAGTGCTCATGAGGTGCTTCAATTTGGTTCACGTAATAACATGGTACCCAACTTCAATATCTAACATTAATACTCTACTCTATTCTAATTCTAGGCAATCTGGAACTTGATATAATAACAGATTTCAAACATCTGCAACAATCTCCACCTTGATTAAAATAGACAAATATCTCACTCCTTAGGAAATCTACACAAGAATCTCCACCTTAGCGAATATCCCACTCCATATTGATCAATGTCTAATTCTCTTTAACAAATCCTCCACACAAAGGTTTGCTCCCCTACAGTATAAACCTTTTGATTGTCTTTGACGATGTTATCAAGATCCTAGCTCTCCAAACTTGTACTAAAGCTTCCCGTACCACAATATAATGGACATGCTGCCTAACCATCTATTGCTAGGAAGTCTTTCAATATTATGGAACCTCTACACTAAAGAATATCGACAATCATTCTCTTCAATTCTCAGTCATACTGGACATTGGAGCTTCCATGAAAAGCCTCAATCACTACCACTATTGTCTACTCTGAAAATTATAGTTCAAAAGAAATATTGTACTCCATCATAAGGTGTATACCCATAACACACACCTTGCATCTCTACTAGTGTCTGTGTTACCCCTTGCATCAAAGCCAACTAGTGCCTATGTGCTTTTGTGGATCCGTTAATAATTAATATCCTTCACTATGACGTTATAGACATGCCATTAGGATATTCCACTTCTCATATCAAATGAGATCATTCTCTCAACATCTAGAGAAAAATTGTAGCATCTGACTCAACATGTTTGTCTCTATCTCCACCTTATTCTCAATTCAATACAAGGACATCTGTGGTTCTAGATCCAATACAAATGTGGTCCCCATCATGGTCACGTCATGTTTCCTTCTCCTTCAAATCATCTAATTTATCTTCGCGCAATATCTTTCATAGACCTTGTCCAACCAACAAGCATTCACCCTCTTTGGCCATAATTTGGCGTATGGGTTAAGATCCATCTACCAATTGGTTTTGGTACCAATTGCAGGTTCACATCTGTTGTCCCACTCATTTGTGCCACTCCATGTACCATAAGATATGATTGACCAGAAAAATATTTAATAATTGTGATTTTAACTTCAATAATTTTTTTTCAGCCAATTAAAAGTGATGGTGCATGGAGTGGTACAAAAAGTGGGACAACAGATGTGCTCCCACCAATTGCGGGTGCAGCTGAAGCGATCATTGTGCATCATTAGCCACATGTAATCAAATAAAGTGTATCGAATAAATAGAAGAGAAGAAACAATAGAATTTTATAACAGATTCGGCCTATTGTGCCTACATCCCTGAGAGCGTTAAGCATGTACCAATATATTATTAAAGAATAAGGATTACAAGCTCTAGCACACCTATGGGCCCAAGTTCCCAAGAGGTGTTTTTATTTGGTGCATATAATAATAAGGGATCCGACTTCAATATATAACATTGATACTCTACTCTATTCTAATGTTAGGCAATGTAAGATTTCATATAATAACATAATTGAAACATCCACAACAAAATGGATGAAGCAAAACCTGAAAAAATTAAAAAATGTGGATATTGTAGGCCAAAATGGCACAACTAGAAGAGGTTTCTATCGTGTATTACAGAACATGATAATATTTCTTAGCAACCCTCTAAAAATCAATATCTACACATTCTTTTTTAGTTTAATTACATTTATTATGTATAAAAATTTGTAAATAAATTATTAACAAATAGAATTATGAAATTTATTGTCCATTATATTAAAGTATTTTTTATTTTCATTATATTTTCGAATTCATTCGTGTATGTAGTGTGAAGAGCAGTTTCTCCTTGATCATGGTTAGATTTTGATATAGACACCAATATCATTAAAAGAAGATAAATGTTGAAGACTTGGAAGTATGAAAAGTACAAGATCATAGATAAGAATAAATTTCTTTCTAGTAAATGTCTTATCATTACGAGTCATTATTACTTTAATATCACATAAAGCTCTTGAACTTTAAAAAAAAAATGGTTTACGAAGTTTTAAAAGGGTGAAAATAGAGTTACAAGGTCCTAAAAAGAAGTTTCTAGAAAATCGTGTAATAAGTTACTTGAAACATAGTAATATGTTACCTACAATGGAAAAGGGCAAGTAACAAATTACTTTTGTGGGTAATCGATTATTCTGTTGGAAATTAAAATCTAGTAAGTTATTACCACAACACAGTAACTGATTAGTGTGTGTTGAAAATGTTGTTTCAAATTTGAAACTCAACTAACATATACCCAAACGAATCTTTGCCTTCCTAAACATTTTGTACCTCTTGGAATGGAACTAGGAACTCTTCTAAAACCTATAAAAGTCATCCTCAACATCTAAAACAAATGACACTTTTTACAACACTTTCAAATAGCAAGTTTACACACTCATGGATTCAATTTTTCTATGTTTTTAGAAAATGTTTTATGTGCTTTCTAAGTTTATGAAAAACCAAGAACAAAGTGTGTTATTAATTTTGAGTGTTCTTATAAAGTATCTATACATAAAATCGATTGGGTATAATGATCCTTAAATTTTTGAAAAGTCTTCTTCTACTTCTCAAAACAACGATCACCATATGGTTTGGTGAGTTTGTTTGTAAACAAGAAAGTGGTGCCCCTTCTTGAAAGGATTTGAGTGTTTCTAATGAGAGAGTCTTAACTTGAATCTTGTAAAAGAAAGTGAAATTTATATAGTGGAAATCCCTTAAATCAAGTAAAGGGGACTGAATGTAACTTTCGGTTGATGAAGGTAAACCAATATATATCGCAGTGTGATTCTCTCTAACTCTTACTGTTTAAATTTTTGCAACATTTTTTTCTTCATAAATCCACTTCCATTGCAATTATGTTTTGAAGTGTTTAATTTTTTTGTTACAAACCTAATTCACCCTCCTCTTAGATTTCTATGTTGTATTTATAATTGGTATTAGAGCAAAGGTTGGGTAATTTATTCTCTGATTCTATTTACAAATATATATAGATGGTGTCTTCAGGAAATGGTTCTAACATAAACCGACTTTGAAGTTTTGTTAGACAATGCGATGGTTTCTACAAAATAAGAATGATAATTTTCATAGAATCTCAGGACTTAGACCTATGGAATGTTGTAGAAGAAAGCCTTTTATCCCTAACATAGTTATTAGTGGCTAAACAATCTAAGATTAATAGAGTATTGAATGATGACAACAAGAAAACTTCTGCATTACGAATAGATGAGTTTTAGAGTGTCAAATTGCAAATTAGCGAAAAAAATGTGAGATACTTTATAAACAACTCATGAGGGAACATAAGAAGTTAAAAGATATGGGCTAAATAATCTTTCACAGAAGTATGAAATGTTTAGGATGAAATCACGAGAGAAAATCTTAAACCTACAAAAGAGATTCACACACTTAACAAACAACTTAATCGCTATTGGAAAAATACTGTTAAATAGTGACTTGAACTTCAAAATTCTTAGATCAATAATGAGAGTGTGACAAAAATACTGTCAAAAAGTACTGTTTAAATTCTTACTGTTTAAATTCTTTAGAAAAGTACTGTAAAAAATATTTGGCTCCACTAAGAATTGGAGAGGAAGCGCAAAATTATTTCCTTAAAAGCTAGAGTAGATTCTTGTGAAACTTCACAAGATGAAGTCTCAGATGACTACAACATATAGAACATGAATCTTCTTGTAATGAAGTTCAGTAAGTATATAAGGAAAAACAAGGCCACAAAGTGTGTCCTAGTTAAAAGGTTTATCAAGAATAATAAAGTATCATCAGAACAATGGAGAAATCATCACATAAATATCAAGATTAATAATTAGGGATTGTAATAAATTAAGATAATATATTATACTTATTATTTGAATAAATGTATCTTTTTAAATTAATTTTGTAATAGTTAATTTGGGTGTAATTAGTATAAAAACATTACAACAAGACGTTGGTCTAGAGGTGTAAGACATCACTGAATGTTCAAGGTTGAAAGTTCTATTATTGGGAGCGACACTTATTAGAAGGGGCAACCACGAACGCCGAAAGAGATTAGTTCTTTGCCTAAAAAGGTGAGGGAATACCTTTAGTAGTACAAAAACATTGATTAAGGAATTGGAATCATATTGTTAAGTGATGAATTTAGCCAACCCGTAGTGAAATCTTGGGTAAAGAGCAAAACTTCAAAAAAAAAATTTAAATTATCCACGGGAGGAACAAATTTATCCAAACTCGTGGGTAGAGTAAAGAACTTGATGGGTAAACTTCAATTTTTTTTAGCCACAATTTAAATTAGAACATTTAAAATAAATGGTAGCCGCGCTTCCTATTCACAAATTTCTACCTCAATTGAGTAAAAACTAGAAAAATTTCACAAAAAATAAACGTCTTTAAATGCAAATTTTCGGCAACTTTTCCCAATTCTGCAACCAAAATTGACTCCATCTCCTCCCTTCAAGATCAAATTTTCAAATCCAATCAATCAAACTCAATTTCAACTAATTTAAACTTATCAAAAAGAAAGCAAATCAATGTGATTTTACGGATCAATAACGCAAGTATAAGATTCTGAAAATTCAAGATTTGTCTTAGACAGAAATGCAAATTGAGTGAAAATCTATATATCTATGGACATTGCAGACAGACTCATCAACAAAGCAAATCCAGATCATTTATATCGGTACAAACAATTTTAAATTGCGGTTACAGTCGTAGTTACTGTGATTGCGGTGATTGCAGCCGCTGCGATGTGAAATTAATTAATATATCCAGAAAATCCAAAAACAATATATATTACTACAACTATTATTATTATTATTATTGATTTTGTATAGTTTTTTTATTCATTATTTGACTTTGTTTCATGACAATTAACAATTTAAAATAAAATTTTAATAAAAATAACATAATTTTGCAATTAAAAAAACATTTTATCATGTTTTTGCATTAACAAAAGTGAATTACATCACTTAATATAGTACAACATATTGCAATTCTCATTACCATCAAATACCTAATTAGGAAGCAAAAACAAGATTCAAATATATGATACCCTTACAAAATAAAGTAAGATACATCACAACTAATATTATAAAAATGTCACTTAAAAAACCTTAAAAAAGCAAAGAAAAATATTAAATCCACTACAACACCCACATTTTAATTGTTAATTGTTATCACATGCTAGAATGACGCGGGGGAGCATAATCTTCATTGTAATCCTGACTACCATCTCATGTAGCTCCGTGTCCAAAGACATAATAAATAAAATCCATAACTTAATTGTTGATAATAAAGTTCTTGATAATTCATTAATGAGGATTGGTAAGATGGAACTTGTCCACTTGCATATTCAATATGTATATAATAACCATGTGGATAATATGCCGGATGCATTGGATTGTACCCTTGACTACTTTGGGATGTTTCATTAATGGTAAAATCACTAAAACTTTGTGCAAGACTAGAAGAGGAAGCATATTCAAGTGTAATATTTTGATTCATTTTTCTTCTCCTAGATTGAGACTCAGTTCTTTTGCTATCATTAAATGAATTACTAGAATGAACCATACCTGATCTAGACATTGTGAGATCAATTAGGTCATGATCATGCCTATGCAATGATATCTCCTCATATGCAATTAGGTTACGATCATGCCTATACAATGGAATCTCCAAGGAAAGATCCAAACAATGACATGAGCATGCAAACCAATATAAATGTGATCTTTTTTCCATCAACTTTTGGCCAACAACTTTAAGTGCTTTTTTATTATCCGTAACAATATGAGCAACATACTCTTCACCCACGATTTTATTCAACAATTGGAAGTAGTAATCTGTGTTTCTACTATCAACATCGGAGACATCAATAGAATTTGTAAAAAATGTTCCTTGGTTGGAGTAAACAAGAAAGTTCATAATGTGTTTGTGGTTTATATTATTAGTCCAATCATCACACATTATCATTATCTCAGTCTCCTTCTATGTGAATTTCAATGTTTTGATCAATTCACACATATTGTGATACTCCACCTGCAAACATGTTAGGTCTCACAATGCTTTGTATCTCACCTAGAGGGGAGTGAATAAGTGATATGGTACACAATTACCATTGCTCGATTAAAAAAATATTTTACAAATTTCCTCACCATTTAATTGATTAACAACATTTGCATATAATCTATTATAGACAAAACCTAATCGGTTATTCAGTTCTTGTTCTTTGAAAAACAATTTTCTTTGATCTCCAAGATTACCAAGATTTAATTAAACTTATATGTACTCTTACAGATGATTAAGCATAGTAAAATGTATAGAATATAATATGCCAATAACTCAGAATAATATGTATGTCAAGTTAAGTAAATCAAGTAATATGGAAATGTAAAGTGTTAAGGGTTAAGAAGAATAAGACACAATTTTTATCCTGATTCGTTTGTTCGTCCATGTGAAAACTACATTCAAGCATTCCCTTCTGATCTTGAGAGATTTTTCTTCACTATAAAATTGAAACCAATGTATTTAGAAACACACTTTCCAATTCGACACTTCTACAAGTACTCTTTTATTGAAATTTAAACAAATAATGCGACTTAACCTTCTCTCGCCTATTTTGGATACCTCACTAACTCGCGATTTGTCCTAGCTCATTCTTGCTTGTCTTCAAGACCCTTGTATAAATGGTGAAGATAACTAATGGTGATCCTAAACACACTAAGAGAATATATTTATGTCAATGTCTAAACATAACAAGTTGTTGCACTGGTAAGTGTTGAATATACACTCTTTCAGAATCTAAGAACTCTTCTACAAAACTCATAATATTGAAATGTGAGATGCAAGGTTTCTTTGCAATATTTGACAATATTTCTTATATGAAAATCTTTCTATAGATTTATAAAGATTCTTCATTTTCTCTTTTTCAAAAATACTTCGAAAGTGTAAGAGCCATGTGATTTTTGGAAATGTGTAATAAAAAAATTTGTTCATCATATTTTGCAAAATGGAAAAACTTGGGTTAATATACAATTCTAGTTTCTGGTGCAGTTAATTGATTATCATCAATATAATCGATTATTGATTCTTTAAAATTTAAGAAATCAGAAATTGTAACTAACAATAATCAATTAAAATCATACTTAATCGATTAACAGGTTTCCAATTTTCATTGACTAATCGATTAACATAACTCTTAATCGATTAACGAGTTTTCGAAAAAGATATTTCATTGTGATATGAACCTCCTACACAATTTGTAAAAGTATGATATATGACATCGAATGATGTATGATTTAAAACTCTTTTTAATGTATCAAAATCATATGATCATGTATTTATGCATGTGTATGAAAATCATATATGTATACATGTAAGTCTCATTTTAGTTATAATCAATTTTAGGTTGTGAGACTTCCATTAATGTTCATCCTAGCTCAGACTCTTTCTAAGTAAACATCTTAAGCCCTAATAAAGATATAAAAACATTTAGCCTCTAGATCTTCTTGAATGTTTTAGCTTGAGTGAACTTGAGTATTGACTTTTGACTTTGTTGTTTGTTGATTTGATCACGCCTTCAAGCTTTTCCTTGATATACAACCTTTGTCTCTATCAATCTTTGTTGTTGATCTTTGTCTTTATCAACCTTTGTCTTCATCAATCTTTGTGTTTATCAACCTTTGTCTTCATCAAAATATATGTGATACATACTTGCATATACAATATGTTCATTAATACATGCTTGCATTTACAATCTCTCCCTTTTTTATGATTACAAATAATTGTTTATGTTTTGCAATATGCATTGTTATAAGTTGATGTGCATTTATCCCTCTTGCTCCCCCTCAATTTTAGCATAAGGTGATTTATCATTTTCTTGGGGAAGCCTCAACTTTTTTCCTCTTTCAAAACATAAACAACAATTTCCCCCTCTTTTGACATGATAAAAAAACAATGATATATATGAAAGCTTAATGCCAAAAGAAAGGAAGTAATGAAATTTCTACCGATGTTAATCGATTATATTTCAGCTTAATCGACTAAGTATATATCAAATTTACACAGAATTGCATTTTATATTATAGTTAATCGATTATGTCTATTGTTAATCGATTAACACTACTGATATGACAGAATTCATTGTAGATTATATGTTGTTTGCAGAATTTTATGCAACTTGTTATCCAATTAATTTGATACAAGTTACGAACAGTATGATCAATACAACAGGTTTAAAAGCAACTAAAAATGGTTTCATTCATTGATCAAGAAATTACACCGAAAGGATAGCATGTACATAATTCAAGTGAAAACATAAAAATACAATATAACATGTCATGTGTGTACAATTTATAGCACAAAACAAAAAATTATGAGATTGCAATGCAACGACCAAATACAAAGACCATAACTCCTAAATCAGAACCTAACTAGGACACACTAGACGCCCTAAGCTAATCTAACTAGGAGGTGGTTGTGAAAAGCTACCGAAGGTCCTAAACAGAAAGTAAAGCTGCTCGAAATGATTTTATTATCCTCTTCTTGTCTACGAAACTCTCCACCATGAGCCTATCCTCCATGGATTGCATTCTTGAATCAATCCGCTCATTCAAGCATTGTTCAATGGCATTCAGGTGAGCCATACCAAATGACGGTCCTTGAGGAATATTATAAACCCCACCATATTGTTGCTCTTGGTTTTGTTCGCCTTGCCCACTATCATCTTCCTCATCCGGTAAGTCTAAGCTAATTGTAGTTCTATGGTCATCCTCGTACATCCATTCACCTTCATATTTGTAAATACTCATCTTGTGAATGAGATTCTCATTGATCATATGCTATCTAGAATTCATAACAATAATCTTTAGACCAGATGTGTCAATTCCAATGTGATCAATGACACCAGAGATTAATATCCCATACGCTAGCAATCTCGTTGAAAATGATGCAATGCCATACATTACCTTCAAAATCTCATCAACCAGCTAATTAGAATACCTTCCTTGATTGCAAACATTATTTTCAAATCATTTACCGTTGGTTGCGCATGATTATATGCAATCAAGTAATGCAACAGTATATTCTCCATAGTTAATGAACCATCTTTAGTAAGCTCATCTTGGAAAAAGTAATGTGGTCTTCTCAAGCAAGACTTAAAAATTTCTGTGGAGTTGCACACACTTCATTTCTCATCATTACAGTCACTAAGAGGTCCACCATCATATGCTAAGCCTCCAACAGCCATAAACAACTCATCATTCATTAGAATCAACCTCCCTTGCACCATGCTTCGATAACCCTCATCTTTATACTAAAAGTTCGCATAAAACTCTCAACTAGAGAGGGGTATATGCTGTCGTTAAAGCCCATAAATTGTACAGTCCCTTGTACCTCCAGTTCATGCAGGAACATGAATCCTTGCTCCATCATCCATGCCATGTCGGCATAACGGATATATGTAGGTCTTCGGCTGATAAATCTCGCCAACCTTTTAACATTTCTACTTGAAGAGCAAGAGCATATAGTGGATCCAAACCCAAAGATGAATTCTTCCCACCATTTAAAGAAGACCCTCTAGCGTCCAAATTTCTCACACATCTTGGATGTCGATGAGAACGGTTCATTCCAACAGTATGTTTCACTCTCTTGGGTCTATCGTTGTTCAGTTTGGCAGAAAAAATGGATGGATAATTGATTAGATAGGGAAACCGAATTAGGTTTTAGAAAGGGGATAATCTGTGGTCACTTGATTTTAACCAAATTGATGTGTTAATGACTAAGAGGAGGAAAGAAATAGAGATAGGGTAGCATAAAATTGAGTTTGAGGATGAGTTTCCAAGTGAATTTGGATGAAGTAGATAGAATACATGATGTTATGGTTTGAAGAAACTGAACCCATAACTATATTTGAATCTGTTTTGTGTCTGTACTTAATCGATTAACCTCTGTGTTAATCGATTAACTGGATTGAATTTTAACACAAATAATTGATTATGTCCTAAGTTAATCGATTACATATTCAATACATTTTAGCCTAGGTAATTGATTAAGAGTACTAATAATCGATTATTTTATCCATAAAATGCCTAGGTAATCGATTAGAACACAAATCAATCGTTTACATAAGTCACTAAGACAGATTTTGGCATAGTTTGGATTAGATTAGGGGTTTTTTAAGACCTCAATAGAAAGAACCTATCCTAAACACAATACACACGTAACTAGATCCAAAAACACATGAAAGTACATACAATCAAGAACACATGCATTTAGTGGCAATAAGTGCGATTATTTAGGATTATCTACACATCTAGCATACATTCAAACACTAAGCATAAGATCAGGCAGAACATATGATAAAATAATACAAAATAGAACATACCTCGATATATAGTTACCTCCTATGCTTTACCTCATCCTTATCAAGATACTAGAAGGTTGTCATAATTTGAATTCTTATTTGGCTTTTCTTTATGTTCTTGATTCTTGTCTTTCTTTTCTTGTATAATACTTTAATCTTTTGAATGTGCATCTGATATAGCAAGAGGAGTCAAAGTTTGCAATTACGATCTACATCAAAGTTTTGATGAAGACAACAAATTTAGTAAAGCTTGAAGATTGACTCAACTTATCAAACAACAAGCTGAAGACTCAAGGTTATCTAGAATTAGGAAAGTCTTCTTCTTTTTAGATGTATATGGCAAAGATACTATATTCAAACTATCAACTACAATAGGCAATTAAAAACAACTTAAAACAGTAAAGAGATAAGGGTAAGAAACAACATGCAACAAGGTTTTTATACTAGTTCATTTTGCGGTCCACTGTAAAACAACATATAGTCCTCCCTTTCGATCTAGGAGATTTTCTTCATTAAAATTGAAGCCAATGTATCTCACAAACACACTTCCAATTACAAGACCTTGAGCGCTACCTTCTTGAATTCCCAGAACCTCTACCTTGGTTTGACCTTACCAATCGCCTAGGAAAACCTTTCCTACGATCCAGCCCCAAACAAGAGTATGTTCTAAACTCAAGACCTCCAAGTCTTGATGAAGACTCTCTGTATCCTGTTGGTGGTACGACACCAGGAGACGACTTTCCTTATTACAAAAAATATAAAAAAAAACAGAGTAATGTGAAGCACAAAATAACTCAAATATTACAATTAAGAACAAGCTATAAACCCTACACAAATCTTACAAATTATTATGAATTTGTATAAGATCAAAATCATGAAGAACATGTAATTTCTAACCTAAGAAATCTCTAAAAGAATTGAAACAATCATGCAAGAAAGATAGAATGATGAACACATTTAATCACATGCAATGGATGACATTTTAATCCCGAAGCATGATACTATCTCTCACTATTCTCACACGCAATTCTCTCTACCTATATGACATATAATGAGTACAAAAATATGCAACTTAGCAATTCTAAAAATGAATGAATGAATGTATGAAGCATGGTGTAAAAACACAGTTTATTTAGAAAAGTTGTTTTATGCTCAGTTAATCGATTAAAGCCTTACTTAATCGATTAACTACATATTTTCAGTTAAGATATTAAATGGTAAACTGCATATATTATGCTCATCAACTATAAATGTTTTACCATTATGTTATGCCTAAGATGCACAAATAAGATGTATGATTAATGCATGAACATATAATAACATGTCTCATATAAATGATATGATAGTTTTTAGAACTTGTGAGATTTGCATCTAGGTTTACCTAACCTAGACTCAATAACTAAGACACATATCTAAGACTCTAGTTTAGACATGAAGCTCTTGAATCTTTGGCATGTTGATTTGTTGAGTTATCTTTAAGCTTTCACTAATTCCTTTGTCTTCATCAAAACATAATCAAGCTAAGTGCTATCTTGACACTTTGCACTTTCAACTTTGTGCAAGTATATATATATATATATATATATATATATGTTTTTCTTCATTTTTTCAAACTATCTTCTTCCTCTTTTTCTCTCACTCGTGTAAACCCTTCCCAATCTCTAAACACTTCATTTTTTCATCCGTTTTGAGTGATTTGTGTGTCCATTCATAACATATTTTCAATTCTAAACATATCTATACCATCATTTTTGTGATTAGTGCACCAAATGAAAAACCCCAAATCTCCCAAACCCAAAAACCTAAAACCCTCAAAAACCCAATACATGGCATCTTCTTCAAGAACAAGAAGCAACGCATTAACGTGACTCAAAAGAAGCAAGGGACTTTATCCTTGGAGTCTAACCCTCTGGATTTAGCAAGACTTCTCATAAACGATGAACAATGCAAAGTCTTCGAATAGCACTTCGATGGACAAACCATCTTGGCACCAAAATTCGGTAATGTCAGGAACTTTGAGTTTGAAGATTTTATTTTCCCTTATCTTTTACGAAAACAAAACCTTTTCGATTTTTCTGTGAAACAAATGATATTTATCCTAAACTTGTTAGAGTATTTTAATGCAACTTGAACTTCTGGAAAACCCGTCTTACTTCCTACGTTAAAGGAAAATACATTGTTTTGGATTTAAAAACTCTCAATTCATTGTGTTGTAACATACCCACTCACGGTAGCACATCGGGTTTCGGCCTTGTTTGTGAATTTTCAAAAGGGGAAATAGAAATGCGTAAGAAACATGGCTTTGGTGAGACTGTTAAGAATAGAGATATCCTATCTGCTGGACATCTCAAACTTGAGGACTGTTTGCTTCATTACTTTTTGAGCTATGTCATTTTGCCTAAATTTTCAAACCATTCTCAAATCAAATCAGTGACACATAAATTCAATTGATGTATGCTATGGAGTATAACATCAAAATCAATTGGGCTTAGATGATAATGAGACAAATTTGGACTGTTCGAGGAACTTAAGCCCCTTCCCCTATGCAATCTTCATAACCAATATTCTTGAACATTTCGGTGTTTCTACTGCTGGTGAAACCAAAGTCTCTCTTAATCTTCGTGAAAGCCATATTGATGTGGAAGTGATCCACAAAATGGGATTCTCCTTAAATCCTCATGACCGTACCTATAAGCACAGAACTGATAAACCGACTACTTCTGCTGATCAATCCGAACTTACCCCTCCTAATCCTCCTGAACCTCAACTTTTTGAGTTTCATGCTTAATATTCCTCATCTGCTGCCATGCCTTCAAATCAGATGATTATGTATGAATTATTTTCTCTTCGAGGCTACATCACTAACCGGATGGATGCTCTTGATGCTCAGAATCAACAAATTCGGTTTGAACTTCATTGTCTCTCTTATAAGATGAGTAGCATGGACATTGATGAAGACAACTCTGAGCCTGAGTCTTAGATTATCTTTGTTGTTAGGATTTTCTGGTTGTAATGTTTTCATGGCTTTTGGACAAAATTTGCTATTATGTTGTTTTGTTGCTGCTGTTTGCTGAACAAATATTTTAACATCTTTTGTTTTATTCTACGCATTGCTATGTTTGATTTATATCATATATATGAATATGTATGTTGTATATATATATATATTGTATTGGAAACTCTTGGCTTTTCTTCTTTTTGATGAAGTCAAAAGGACGAGAAAAGTTGGGAGAAATGAATTTTCTGACAAATTTCTTTCAGGCACATAACTCCAAATGAAAGGGGGGCATACATAATAGAGGGAGCATACCCACATCATCTCAACATATCTCACAGTATGCTGCTCTCATAAAACTATATTGTTAAAAAAGATATTGGTTTGTCATCATCAAAAAGGGGGAGATTGTGAAGATGATCTTTGCTCCTGAACTTGGCGTGGTTTTGATGAAGACACCAACATCACCAAAAAGAAGAAAAATAAGAATACTTATGAAGACAAAGAAGATAAAGCTTCAAGAGAAATTAGTCGAAGTCTAAATAGGTACTTCTATCCTATACTCTCGAATATACAATAGTAGTAATGCTCAAACTATTTTTTAAGAAAATTGAAACACTTCAAGTATAAACAAAACAATTTTCAAAAATAGTGTGTAACAGGTTACTGTATCTAAGTAACAAGTTACATAAGTGAGAAAACCAGTTACCCAACAAAAACTATGCAGAGCAATCGATTACTGTATGTGAGTAACAGATTACCCAGTTTTAGCAAAGTTGAGTAATCGATTACTCAAGGCTGTAATCGGTTACTCTAAATATATTTTAAATGCCCAGTTGAACAGAGAATTTGGGTAATCGATTACTCAAGGTTGTAATCGATTACTGAGAGTTGTTGCATTAGTTTTCAGATCTCAAAATGAAATGGTTTTCATCCCAAACGAAATGGTTTCATTCCAATCAATTCCTACCCTTTCAAAGAGGTATTATGGCTGTTTGGAAAGCCTATTTAAAGGCATTGAAACTCATAATCAAAGCATAACTCTTACACAATCTTCTCACCAACTTTCAAACTTAATTCCGAAAATTCTCTGAAATATTTTCTCCACTTCTTGCAACTTGTCCTTAAACATTAAAAATGAATTTTCTGAGTTGCTTGAAGTAAAGTGTTTTAAAGTTTTACAAACTTATAAGAGCATTATTACTTAGTATACAAAGAGTTATCAAATTGCAAGTGATATTAGATTCTAAACTTGTAAAGGCAATCATGCCATTGTTATACATTCTTCATTAACATTGCCGAATTCTTTCTTTCATAAGGGTGTGATAAGAAAGGGGATAGAGTCACTTGGAAATGGTGTTTTCCAAGAGTAACATAAGTATTAGTGAGTGAGCAAGGTACATAGAGGTCTGGGGGTGAGATATTTTAATATAAATCATAATATTAAGTGAAGAAATCTCTGATGTTGCAAGAGTACTAGACATAGCCTTCGGTGGACAAGAAGGTGAACCAATATAAAATCTCGGGGTACTCTCTTCTCCTTTATCTCTTGATTTTTACTTGTTAATTTTCTGCATAATTTTTTCCACTGCACTTAACTCTTGATTTTGCAAAAAAAGTGGCCATACTTTTAAGTCAACTAATTCACCCCCCTCTTAGTTGCATATTGAACGCTCTTGAGGCTTTAAATTTTATGGTCCACTTCAAGACTTTTTTCTATGAGACGAGAATTGCAAGATTTCTTGAGAAAATTGATTTTGGGAAGGAAGAGAACATAATGAATGTTGTCTTTGAGGAAGAACCTACTACTAATGGTGAACAAGTTATTGTGCCTATTACCATTCAGGGAACAACGTCAGTCATAGAAGATAATGCTCAAAATATTGTTCTTGACAATATTCCAGAACAATAAAAAAATGAGGTTATTCCTTAAGTACATATAGAACAAATTGAACAACCTCAAGAAGTAGAAGTACCATTAAGGAGATCCACTAGAGAGAAGAGAAGTGGAATTCCTCATGATTATATTGTATTTCTTCAAGAACATGAGGAAGAGATCAGGTTAACAGAAGATGATCAATTGAACTTCTGTCAAGCCATTAAAATTTCTACAGTAGGTAGTCTAATGTATGCTCAAGTTTTCACACGACCCAACATAGCATTTTTCGTGGGAGTTTTGGAAAGATATTTGAGCAATCCAGGAATGCATCACTAGAAAGTAGTCAAACATGTTCTCCATTACTTGAAGAGAACAAAGGAGTACATGCTCACTTATCGGAGGTTCGAGAATTTAGAGATTATTGGATACTCTGACTCCGATTTTGCTAGATATCAAGACAATAGTCACTCCACATCCGAATATGTATTGATGTTGGTTGAAGGTGCTATGTCTTGTAAGTCTACTAAACAGACGCTCATAGCTCCTTCAACCATGGCTGTGGAGTTCATGGCTGATTTTCAAAGATCAAACCATGGCATATGGTTGTATAATTTTGTCATTGGCTTACGTATGGTTAATGATATTGAAAGACCAGTGAAACTTTATTGCAACAAGAAGTCCGCGGTTCTTTACTCCAATAATAATGAGAGTTCTATAAGTAAAAAATTATTGACATCTAGTTTCTGGTTATTAAATAAAGTGTTTATAATAGAGAAATTTTTATAGAACATATAGGGACAAATTTTATGCTAGGTAATCCACTGACTAAGGGTTTGGTACATAAAGTCTTTCGTGATCACATTGCTCATTTGAGTGTTGTTCTTTGGGAAACCTTAGTTCAATGGGAGTCTATATGTTCTATTTTGAAATTGTTTTATTTTGAAATTTTTTAGTTTGTAACTGTTGTGTTACAATTAAAGATTTTGGATTGATCTAACTAAAGAATAAAGAAGGACCATTTGGAAATACACATATTCGAGATCACATTGCATGAAATTTCTGTGTTACTCATTCATATTTGATCTATGATATTAAGTATATTAATATGGTGATCATTGTGGTCGAGTCATGCTTGAATGTGATGAAGATCACAGTGGTTCCATAGTTGATATATTAGATGTACAATATTGTATTAAGAAGAAGTCCAAATATAAAGAGTATCCGGATGTACGCCTAAAGAACACGTGATATAATTGTTTGAGGAAAAGTATGAGGCTCAAGTGGGAGATTGTTAGAAATTTATAAGTTCTAATTAAGGTGAATATCATATATTTAATACAATTATATCAGCTATTTATTTTAGGATTACAAAACAAGTGATCTAATTTCTGGTAACACATAAGGCTTCTAAAAGTGATAATAAATATGAGCTTAATGAGTGGATATCGAATAAGTTGGCCTATAGGGGATAATGAGAAACATATAAGTTAACTTATAAGGAACATTTATGCTCCTCAAGACACCAAATCAGAAATAGTTTTCACCTCTCCCCATCAGAAAGAAAATGAAGGTCCCAACAGGAATTCAGGATTTTTTTGAGAAAGACCATCATACCAAAACTCTCTCCAAAAGTATACAAGAATAATAGATCTGAGAACATGGATTTAAGTATGACTTTATATTTTTGCTTTATATTATATGTGAGAATCAATAAGACTCAAGATTCTAAGATTGACATTTCACCAATCACCAAGAAATTATAACAACTGCATGACATTAACATACTAAATTCGTAATAAAAATTATAATTTCTGAACAGTACATATATAATTAGGTTCAATTTAAGCCTGCAGATTTTATCTTATGAGATTTACTTCAAAATTCTACACTAGATTTCTATAGAATTTGAAACTGTTCCCCTTCATGTATGTGTGCCCTCAAACTTATAGTTTAGACAATGTTGGATGTGGTATTCAACAGCAATGAAATACTGTTTCACGAACCAACATCCTCCCTCTACAATCTAATGAATATGAAATATTTATTGTTAAATGAAATTATATTTCATTAAAAATAACTTGTTTGTATATGTAATGTGAGAAGGTAGACTTATGGTACAAATAAAAAATATATACTAAAGTCTACATTGCTATTGGCGAATTTATCTTTGGTGGGAGAAAAAAAATGGAACTCTACATTCCCATTTCCGAGTTTCGTGAAAACACCACCCCCATTGACGATTATCTATTAATTTGATAATTAATTTAAAAGATATACCAAAAATATAATATTTTAGTCAAAGTATACTAACAACATAAATTTGGTTCGGTTTTTCTCTCCCTTTTTTATATAAGAAGTTAGAAAGAGAATGAACAAAGAGCTCATTCCCTAATAAGAAGGCCAAAACGTGAGCATTAGAGGAAAAAGCTAAATTAACTTTTCATTTTTTCTCTTCTTTGTTTTATAAATTAACTTAATATATTTTGGAAAATTGTTACTGGGAAAGTGCTAATACGACCGTGCCTATCAATCGCCCCTTCATAATGGGTGTTTACATCTAGCCCATCTATGACATATAGGTCATTTGAGACCTTTTTCTCATCTTTTGTAGGTACTTCTATTGCACTCAATGAAGCTAACCACTTATAATTGGTACATAAGCTAGGGACTCTTCCCGCCTAACCTATGAATTTTTTAAACTTGAGGGGGTTTTGCATTTAGATAGTTCATTCATATCAAGCATACCATATAAACTTTAATTTTTTTAGGTTGAATGTTCATATTATCATGTATTGTCATAAGTTTCATATCTCATATATCTCATGCTTTGTTCTATGTGCTGCATGTCTGCTTTAAATTAAAAAATATGTATGAATGATGATTTTTTATATGTGACCCTCCATTGAAAAAATTCGTGATAGAATAATAACATAAATGACATTAGATTTAACAATTATGAATTAAATTTGGTTTAATAAAAGTCTTTGCTTCATAACTATTGTTGATTGTACCAAATGTGAGAAACTTGGGTCAAACACAATAAAAGTTCTGATTTAAATTGACAATTGCATAAAAACTATTTTCTTCTGTGAGTGCGTAATTTTCTATGGTTGTACATTCTAGAACTTGATTTGTGACAGTTTCAAGATTGAAGTTTGTTTGTATGCATTAAAATGATAGATACAATTAGGATTTCTTATTTTGACCTTCAATAACATGCTACAAACATTGGAAACTCATTAGTTGCCCACTTTTGAGCTGAACTTTAGTGATTTTTCATAGATACTCAAATGAGGGTATTGGAGTAATTTGTGATGTTTGGTTGAAGCAGTGAGAAATGTAAAAAGGCATGTATAGTGAAAAATTCATAAAAAGGTGAAAAAGAAATCAAATTTTCCTTTCTCTTTTAGAAATTCATAAGTATGAAATGAAAAAAAATACAAAGTATACTATAAGAGAAAATGATTGAAAAATAATATTGTAAAGAGAATGGTTGATTGAGAAAGGATCATATAATAAAGTAAGACATATTCAGAGAATCTCAATGCTTCAACCAGATGTATAAAAAGTTTAAGTATTTTGGGAACAATTACAAGCCTTTTAAATTTTCTTTTCTTTGTTTATCTCAACTTAAATCATTCACCTTGACCACATTACAACCATTTAAAGACTTCTTGATTTTGCATGCATTCAAATACAGTCAATGACAATTTGGTCTATAATCATGCCTATGGTAATTTACTTTCAATATTATTTTTTGAGTAAAACACTATGACCTTTAAACACATGAGAGTGATGAGAGAAGAGTGACCATAATTCATGCAGTTGTTGTGACTTGAAGACTTGGTTCTAATTAAATTTGTATATGATTGTCCTTTCTTAATATCTGGATTGTTTCAAAACTATTATGATATTGCTGGTTACTTTGGGTCATGATTTTTATATCGTTATTCATACATGATTGTGAAAGTTAGACATAATACTTGCATGAGGACAAACAAGAGATAAGCTTGAGGGTATTTGATGAATGTGAAATTATGTTACATTTGCATTGCATTTAATGTACATTTTAAGACATAATTAGGACTTTAGGATTGTTTTTAGCTTTTATTTCTCTTTGTTCGTGTTGAGCGGGAGTTTTTGGCTATGTTGTGCATGTTGGATGGATTGAAATAAAAAAAGAGTAGAGATTGTGTGCAAGAATATGAAATCCGGTGTTGAGGCTATGCAAAGACCAATTGAAGAACCAAAAGAAGTCGCCTTGGAGCCTAGATCAAAGAGAAGCAAGTGGAAGTGAAGGCACCATAATCCACGATCAAGCTATATCCCACACCCATGGTCGTGGATAACAGATTTTGTTCTTATTTTTTATATTCATTTTATTTGGCTTTGCCCAATCTTTTGTAATTAAGATAAATGAGGATTCTCCCTCAAGGATTGAATACACTTTACATTACAATTCTATAATTTACAATTTGGTATTCTCTTCTCCATAATGAGCGAGTAATTTCTTTTGTTTCTAGGATTGGAGACATGTGTTTTTACATTTAATAAACACTTGTTCTCACTTCTATTTCATTAAGTGTTGTGATTTGAATCATTAAAGTGAGCTTTATTCCTTTGAGTTGTCTGGTCAATAAATTATACCTCTTAGATACATTGGGGAAGGACTGAGAGGTGAGCTCAACTATCCGAACATTCAGTTATTCAAATTATAATCCTAGTTTCTGAGAGTAGTCTTAGGATTCTCGGGGGTTTCTAGAATACACCTTGGGTTTCTACAAAACAATTGGATAGAAAGATCCAAGTTAAAGTTTCAAATGAAAATCGTACCACGAGAGTAGGTGTGACTTCAACATAGTACACGTGTTGGAGCTTGAGAGAGGATGATACATATCAAAGAGCAATTCCCCATCACAACCTAAGTTCATGAAAAGGAGCAAAACAAGGATATGTGAGTGTAAAAGCAGTAATCCTTATCCTGGAAACTCATCTTAAATTAGATTTCAATCATTTTATTACTATTTTCATAATTATTCTTGTCAATTGTTCAATTGTTCTAAATTCACTTTCAATTACTATTTGAGTTAAGTATAAATTAATTGTTACAATTAAAGGAACATTTCAGTCCTCGCTGGATCGAAATTTTATTATTTGACGACATAATCGTGCACTTGTGATTTATCCCATCACTCAGTCCGTGTCTGAGTTCAAGAAATGACTCAGTCAACATTTAAGATCGGATAAATGATAAACCTTAACATGTCCCAACTCGCCCCATGCTTACCCCTACTTATCATTTCCTAAGTGTATTAAGTGTTTCACATCCATCGAAATATCTATAGAGTAACCTCTGTCAATCAGAAACCACTATGCCAAAATTCACATTTAACAATTATCATTCAACAACCCTCGTGTGTTGAACACTATTAAAATTCAGTAAGCATTGTTAAAAGTCATACATTCACACAATCAATAATACTTGCTTCAACTAGCGATGTTAAAAGTCACACATTCAATAATGTTTTCTTCAATGAGCGTTGTTAAAATCCATACATTTAACAACGCTTGTTTCACTAAGCATTATTAAAAGTCAAACATTCACACATTCAACAATGCTTGCTTCAATGAGCCTGATTAAAATTCATGTATTCACACATTCAACAACATTTCTTTCAGTGAACGCTGTTAATAGTCACACATTAAACAACGCTTGCTTTAGTGAGTGCTCTTTAAAGTCATACATTAGCACATTAAACAATGATTGCTTCAATGAACTATGTTAAAAGTCACACATTTGGCACTACTTGCTTTAGTGAGCGATGTTCAAAGTTACACATTCAATAACACTTGATACAATGAGTGTTGTTAAAAGTCATACATCAACACATTTAACAATGTTTGTTTAGTGGGCGCCACTAAATGTAACACATTTAATAACATTTGCTTTAATAAGCACTATAAAAGGTCATATATCCAAACAATGCTTGTTTTAGTGAGTGAAATTTTTGCATATTTAAAAATAAAACCTCACATATAACAATATATATTATTTATTTCTCTATTTCTCATATTCTACTTCTCCTCCATGGGTTACCCTTCTTTCTCTTTTGTTTTTTGTTTCTCTTGTCAAGCAAGTTATCAGGTTTTGGTTTCTCTCTTCAAGCATGAGGTGAAACGTTGTCTTATTTTACCTCATTTGTTTCTCTTTCATTTACTCTTACTGCTTGCATTTCCATCTATCTTATCTGCTTACCAAGGATGTCAAGTTTGAATCTGGATAGAGAGATATCACTAGCCATTTGTGATTTACCAAACTTGCAATCTCTCTCTATATTTCTTGGATTTTGTAATTATTTTTTCAGCCTATTATCCGTGTAAATTTTGATTTGATTATTATTATGTTAAATCTAAACTATGTCTTACTCTCGTTGACATGAAATCGATATCTTCAGTTAAGGGGGACAAGAAATTCATGGATTAGTCGTCTACATCCTCATCACATTCGTCCCTTTCATTGGTGCATATAATCTTATGGGTTAACAGATTTGAACTAAGGGAGACAAGTTCATGCAATGGTTTTTGAATTGGGTTTTCAGGATAATGGTTCTATTCTCAAAACTTTTGTAAATGTGGTGCAATTAGGCATGTTTGACATGTGTTTAATAGAATATCTGAGAGATGTTGTCTTATTTAACAACGCTCGCTTGAGTGAGCTCTGTAGCAAGTAGACATTTAACAACGCTAGCTTAACTGAGCGTTGTTGAATGTTCATTTTCTATAGCCTTTGTTTGGTATGAGGGAATTAGAGTGGAGAGAAATGAGTGAAAGAGAGATTGAAGAGAAAGTGAAGATTTCTTCTCTTTGGTTGTGAAGGGAGAAAGAGAGGAGTGAGTAAAAAAGGTGTGGGACCCACCATAATTTCTTTCTCCCCTAACTTGGTGAGAAAGTGAAGAGAGATCGTGATTTTATTTGAAATGTCAAATATACCCTCAAAATTTTCTACTTATTTATTTTAAAAGTGTAATATCTATGGATAGTGTAAAGATTTATACATAGTCATTCATAATTCAATTGTATTAATTTTATTTGATAATAAATGATATTGAAAATGAATAATGAATAATATAGTGACAGTATAGAAGACTCTTACACTAGCAATACATACATTATTTCTCTTGCTTTAAATATTAGTAATATACATAAATATTTTTTAAATATAAAATTTTTGATTAAAAACAATTGAAATTATAATAAAATATATAATATAAAATTATAACATTTATTTTCAATTAATAATAAAACAACATTTTTCTTTATCTTTTTTAGGGACATTTTTGTCGTTTGAACCATACCATCATCTCTTTCTTCTCATTTTCTATCCAACCAAACAGAAGAATAAGAGAAGAAAATATTTATTTCTATTCATTTTCTCTCCTTATTCTCTTATACCAAACATCACAAAAATATACTCCAATTCTTCTCTTTCTCTTTCTCTTTCTCACCTCTTTCTTTCTTCTTATTTTCTCTTGTCAACCAAATAAAGCAATAGTGTTTTCTTGAGTGAGCACCTTAGAAAGTGAACATTCAATCGCGCTCACTCAAGTGAGCACTGTTAAATGTCTAATTTATACATTGCTTTAAAAGCGCTGTTGAATCTAATCCTACATTCTACTGCGCTTACATAGACAATTTTTTCTCAAAAACACTGTTGAATGACAATTCTAGCGCAGTGAGCGTATATATAATCTAGAGTAAATTATACTGATACCCCCTGAATTTTAGTAAAATTATACAAATCATCCCTCCATTTTTTACACCTACAAAAACCCCTAATTTTTATGAATACATTACACTCTACTCTTGTATAAAAAATAAGTGTGATTTTTAAACAAAAAGGTGATAAGTATAATTAAGTTAAACAAAATATGGTATATTGTGGAAACAAGTACAAATAATATATGAGTCAATAAATTTTTATTATTTTTTGTTCATTACAATATAATATAAGAGTGATTTAAAAAATATCTCCTTATAATTATTAATGCATTTTGCAATGAACCAAAAGTAATGAAAATATATTGATTGATATACTATTTGGATTTGTGTCCACAATATATCATATTTTGTTTAACTTAATCACACTTATCATCCTTTTTATTTAAAAGATCACACTTACTTATTATACAGAGGTAGTGCATGTAACATATGTATAAAATTATGAGTTTTTTGTATGTGTAAAAAATAGAGGGCTGATTTATGTTATTTCACTAAAACTCAAGAAGTATCATTGTATTTTACTCCAAATATAATATCATTTGGTTTTTTTCCCTCACCTTACCCTTTTATTATCATGCTTTGATTAGCGATATTGATTCCTCTATGCCATTTTCTATTCTTCTATGCCATTATCCCATTCAGAGTCCAACATCTCCTAGTCGTCTTGTCTCGTGATCTTATCGAACATATGCCTGATCACCATTCACACCAACATATTGAAAAAATCACAGATTAAAAGTTTACTTATGCCATAAACATCATTATATATTTACACAAGTAATAAAAATATATTTTTAGACACCTTCTATCAATCTAATTTAAGATCATAAATTCTTGAATCTTAATTTATCATTGAAAAGAATGTAGAAAAATAACATTAGTACTACTAAGAATATTTTGCACCCTTTTAGGTAATAAACTAATTCTTTTCGGTATGCATGGTTGTCCCTCCCAACAAATAACGCACCCAAGAATCGAATCCATGATATTTTGGTTATCCTGAAGATCTAAGGTCCCTTATATCACTAGACTAACACATTGTTGGTAGAAAAAACAGAAATCTTGAAAACACTTATATAATAATAACTTTTTCTAAAAATTACAACTTCAAGAAAAAAACATGCTCTTGATAAAAACTTCAAGCATTCAAGACTTTAACTCCATTCATGTATATCATCATACTCTAAAATCCATAACTCAAAATCTGTTGAAGTCAAAGATCATTTCAAAATGACACATAGATTGAATCAAGGTATTCCATTACCCTTTAAATTTCCACATTCAAATCCATCGAAAACCATTAGTTAAAACGATCGAAATTCGACACCTAAAATCAATGAAATAACCCATTTAAACTGACACAAATCACGTTAAAAGCCATTGAAATTCTTAATCATGGCACTTCAAAATTCATTTTCTAATCAAGCATACAAGATGAAGTCAAATCATTTTCACTAACTACCAAGACATTGGTCTAGTGTTATAAGGCCCCCATTGAATTCCAAAGGTTGAAAGTTCAATTCCTAGAAGTGACACTTATTGGGAGAGGCAACCACAAACTTTGAAATGAATTAGTTCCTTAACCAAAATGGTGAAGAATACCCTTATTAGTTATTAGTAACAAAAAATCATTTTCACTAAATATAAAAGCTAAATTTCCTTGTTTACAATAAATGTCAAACTCAGCCATGAGGTAAAATGGATAGAGCATCTTTCTTAAATTAGTATTTCTTTAAAACTTCAGAGATACTACCATTTATAATTAAAACCACTTTTAACAATTTTCCAAAATATATTAAGTTAATTTATAAAATGAAGAAGAGAAAAAATGAAAAGTTAATTTAGCTTTTTCCTCTAAGGCTCACGTTTTGGCCTTCTTATTAGGGAATGAGCTCTTTGTTTATTATCTTTCTAACATCTTATATAAAAAAGAGAGAGAAAAAACCGAACCAAATTTATGTTGTTGGTATACCTTGACTAAAATATTATATTTTTGGTGTATCTTTTAAATTATTTATCAAATTAATAGAGAATCATGAATGGGTGGTGTTTTTCATGAAACTCGGAAATGGGAATGTAGAGTTCCATTTTTTTTCTCCCACCAAAGATAAAGTCGCCAATAGCAATGTAGACTTTAGTATATATTTTTTTATTTGTACCATAAGTCTACCTTCTCACATTACATATACAAACAAGTTATTTTTAATGAAATATAATTTCATTTAACAATAAACATTCCATATTCATTAGAATGTAGAGGGAGGATGTTGGTTCATGAAACAGTATTTCATTGCTGTTGAATACCACATCCTACATTGTCAAAACTGTAAGTTTGAGGGCGCACACATATATGAAGGGGAACAGTTTCAAATTCCATAGAAATGTAGTGTAGAATTTTGAAGTAAATCTCGTAAGATAAAATCTGCAGGCTTAAATTCAACCTAAGTATATATGTACTCATTATTCAGAAATTATAAATTTTATTAGGAATTTAGTATGTTAATATCATGTAGTTGTTATAATTTCTTAATGATCGGTGAAATGTCAATTTTAGAATCTTGAATCTTATTGATTCTCACATATAATATAAAGCAATGATACAAAGTCATACTTGAATCCATGTTCTCAGATCTATTACTCTTGTATGCATTTGGAGAAAGTTTTGGTATGATAGTCTTCCTCAACAAAATCCTGAATTCCTATTGGGGGTATTGCATTTAGATAGTTCATTCATGTCATGTATACCATATATATTTTAAAATTTATAGGTTGAATATTCACATTATCACATGTTTCATATATCATGTATCCCCTCCTTTGTCCTATGTGTTGTCTATCTGCTTTAAATGAAAAAATATGCATGAATGATGATTGTTGATCTGTGACCCCATTGAAGAAAAACATTGTTGATAAAATAATAACATGAAAGACATTAGATTTGACAATTGTGAATAAAATTTGGTTAAATAAAGGTATTTGTTTCATAACTTTTGCAAAATGTATCAAATGTGAGAAACTTTGGTCAAACACAATAAGAATTATGATTTGAATTAACAATTGCATAAAACCTTTTTTTCTTTCATGAGTGCATCATAAAACATTTTTTTCTTTCATGAGTGCATAATTTTCTGTAATTTTACAATCTAGAACTTGATTTGTGACCGTTTCAAGATTGAAGTTTGTCAGTATGCATTAAAATGATAGAGGCAATTAAGATTTTTTTCTTTTCATCTTCAACCGTTTGCTATAAACATTGAAAACTCATTATTTGTCCACTTTTGAGCCTAAACTTTAATGATTTTTCATAGCTACTCAAATGAGGGTTTGGGATAATTTATGATGTTTGGTTGAAGCAATGAGAAATGTGAAAATGTCATGTGTGATGAAAGAATCCATAAAAAGGTGAAGAAGAAAATAAATAAATTTCATCCCTTCTCTTTTAGAAAATCTCAAAAAAAAGAAGAAAAAAAGAAAAAAAGAAAAGAAAAAGAAGAAGAAATACAAAGTATATTAAAAGAGAAGGAACTGGAAAAAAGTATGTTGTAAGGAGAAAGGTTGATTGAAAAAAGATCATATGATAAAGTAAGGCTTATTAAGAGAATATCAATGCTTCAATAGATGTCTAAAAAGTTTAAGTATTTTGGGAAACATTTGTAAACCTTTTGAATTATCTTTTCTTTGACTATCTCACCTTAAATCATTCACATTGGCCCAATTACCACCAATTAAAGACCTCTTGATTTTTGCATGCATTCAAATACAGCCAGTGGCAATTTGGTCTATAATCAAGCCTATGGTAATTTAATTTCATGAAAATTTCTGAGCGAAACACTATGACATTCAAACACATGAGAGTGATGAGAGAAGAGTGACCCTAATTCATGTAGTTGTTATGACTCAAGGACTTAGCTTGAATTCAATTTGTTTATGATTGTCTTGTTGTGATGTTTGGATTGTTTCAAAACTAACATGAGATTGCTTGTTATTTTGGATCATGGTTTCTATATCATCATTTGTACATGATTGTGAAAGTTAGACATAATATTTGCTTGAGGACAAGCAAAAGATAAGCTTGAGGGGATTTGATGTGTGTCAAATTATACTACATTTACATCGCATTTAACTTGCATTTGAGGACATAATTAGGACTTTCATATTGTTTTTAGCTTTTATTTCTCTTTGTTCTGGTTGAGCAAGTGTTTTTGGCTATATTGTGCAGTTTAGATGTATTAAAGCCAAAAAGAGTAGAGATTGTAAGACTGAGATTGCAACTAAGAGGGGGGGGGGGTGAATTAGTTGACTAGAAATTATGATCATTTTTCTGCAAAATGAAGAGTTAAAGTGCAGCGGATAATATTGCAAAAAATAAACAAGAATAAATCAAAGAGGTAAGGGAGAAGAGAGTACACGAATGTTTTATACTGGTTCACCTTCTTGTCCACCGAAGGCTATGTCTAGTACTCTTGCAACACAAGAGATTTTCCACTAAATATTATGACCTGTAATTACAATATCTCACCCCGAGACTTCTATGTACCTTACACACTCACTAATACTTATCACCTTGGAAAATACCTTTCCAAGTAACTCTATCCTCTTTCTATTCACACCCTTGTGAAAGAAAGTAATTACAATGAATGAAGAATTACAATGATGGCTTGGATTGCCTTTACAAGTATGAAATATAATAACACTTGCAATCCAATCAACTCTTTTGTATACTTATTAATCATGCTCTTTAAGTTTACAAAAATTTGAAACACTTTACTTCAAGGAACTCAGAAAAATAACTTTAAAAGTTTGAGTGCAAGTCACTAGAAGTGCATAAAACTATTTCAGAAAAGTGTAGGAAAGTTGTGAGAAAAGTGTGAAAGAGTTATGAAAGAGTTTTTCTATGATTTTGAGTTCTAAGGCCTTTAAATAAGCTTTCCAATCAGTCATTGTGCCTTTATAAAAGAGTAGGAGTTGTTTGGAATGAAGACATTTCGTTTGGGATGAAAACCCTTGAGTTTCAAATCTGAAAAACAAATGTAATAGCTTTTAGTAACCGATTACAACATTGAGTAATCGATTACCCAAATGTTATGTCCGATAGTGAATTTAAAATTCACTTAGAGTAATCGGTTACTCATATTTGAGGAATCGGTACTCCAATTCAAATTTTGTTGGATAACTGATTCTCACTCATGTAACCTGTTACTCAAAGTTCAGTAACATGTTACACAGTATTTTGAAAAATGTTTTCATTTAAAAATTGAAGTGTTTCAATTTCTTTTAAAATATTTTGAGCATTACTACTTTGGTATATTAAAGATTATAGGATAGAAGTACCTATTTAGACCTAGACTAATTGTCTTGAAGCTTTAATCTTCTTGGTCTTCATAAGTAATCTTCCTTTTCTTCTTTTTGGTGATGTTGGTGTCTTCATCACAACCTTGCCAAGGTCAGGCGCAAAGATCTTCTTCACAATCTCTCCCTTTTTGATGATGACAAGCCAAGATCTTTTTGATAGTGTAGTTTTCTTGAGAGCAGCATACCTTGAGATATGTTGAAGTTTGACTTGAGTATGCTCCCCATATCTTATAGGCTCCCCATTTATTTTGGAGTAATGTGCCTGAAATAATTTTACAGAAAATACACTTCTCCCAACTTTTCTCCCCCTTTTGACTTCATCAAAAAGTTAAAAAGCAAAAAGATTCCAGCACAATATATATAGCATACATATACTTATATAATCAAGATATATGGATATGATATCATATACTCATGTATGGATCAAGATATAGATAAGCACGTATTGCAATGCATAAATAAGATGTTTCATACATGTATCCAGGAATGGAACAATAAAGCACAAAACATCATAAAGTAACTTGTACAGGAATATGCAGCAATGACAAATAAGCAGAATTAAAAATTTGTCCGAATTTTGAAAGCAATACAACAAGAAAATCCTAACAACAGATATTCTAAGACTCAGACTCAGAATTGTCTTCATCAATATCCATGTTATCCATCCTAGAGGAGAGGCAATGAAGTTCATATTGGATTTGTTGATTCTGAGAGTTGAGAGCATCCATCCGGTTAGTGATGTAGCCTCGGAGAGAAAAGAACTCATCCATAATCATTTTGCTTGTAGGCATGGCAGCAGATGAGGACGATTGCGCATGAAACTTAGACGGTTGTGGTTCAGGAGGGTTAGGAGGTTCAGGGTTAAATGGTTCAGCAGCAGTAGTCGGTTTATTGGTTCAATGTTTATAGGTTCGGGTTCGAGGGTCTTGGGTGAAACCCATTTTGTGGATCACTTCCACATCAATTTGGCTTTCTCGAAGATTCAGAGGCACCTTTATTTCACCATGTGTAGAAACACTGAAATGCTGAAGAATGTTGGTTATGAAGATTGCAGATGGCAAAAGACTTTAAGTACCTCTAACAGTCCACATTTGTCTCATTATCATTAAAGCGCAATTGATCTTGATCGATGTTAAACTTTAAAGCATACATCAATTGGAGTTCTATGTCACTTATTTGAGAATGATTTGAAAATTTTGGTAAGATGACATAGCTCAAAAAATAATGAAGCAAACGGTCATCAAGCTTGAGATATCCAGCAGATAGGATGTCTCGGTTTTTTACGGTCTCGCCAAAGCCCTATTGCTTACGCATTTCTATTTCCCTTTTTGAAAGTCTACATAAAGTATGATAAAAATCCTTTTGATCATAATTATCTCATTCACACACAAGGCCATAACCCGTTATGCTACCTTGAGAGGGTATGTTACACAACAATGAACTAAAGGTTTTAAGATCCAAAACAATGTCTTTGCCTTTGACATAGGAAGTAAGACGATTTTTACGAAAGTTCATGTTACAGTAAAATACTCGCACAAGTTCTAGATAAATTTCATTTGTCTCACAACAAAAATAAAAAAGGTTTTGTTGACGTAAAAGATTAGGGAAAAGAAAATCTTCAAACTCAAAATTTCCAACATTACCGAATTTTGGAGTGAAAATAGTGTGTCCATGGAAGTGTTCTTCAAACACTTTCCATTGTTCCTCATTAGCTAGAAGCCTTGCCAAATCTAGAGGGTTGGACTCCATAGAAGTAGTTCCTTGCCTCTTTTGAGTCGTGGAGGTGCATTGCTTCTTGGTTTTTGAAGAGGAAGTCATAGATTTTTGGTTTTGAAGGTTTAGGTTTTGAGGTTTTGGGGATTTGGGGGTTTTTGATTTAGGTTACTAAACACGAAAATGATGGTTTGGAAATGTTTATAAGTGAAAATGTGATAAGAATAAACACAAAAATCACTTAAAACGGATCAAAAAAGAAGATTTTAGGGTTTGAGAGGGTTAAGCAAGAGAGAGCACGAGTTGATGAGGAAGATGAGTTTGAAAAAGTTTAAAAAAGCAACAAAAAAAAATACATATATAACAACACAGAGTAATCGATTACTCACTTTGAGTAATCGGTTACTCAAATTAAATTTTTTAAAATTTTCAAACAGCAACTCAAAGTAATCGGTTACTCATTTTGAGTAATCGGTTACTGAAACACGCTGTTCAACCCAGTAATCGGTTACTCTCCAGTGTAATCGATTACTGACCCCAAAAAAACTTATTTTTAGGCAAAATTAAGCTATGAAAATGATTTTTAACCCAAAAATTGAAACTTTTAAACATAAATAAACACATTTAAGTTCAAGTAGGCATGAAATAGATATAATGAAGCATACATATAATCATGTATATAAGCATTTAAGACAGGTAAGCTTCGGCAAAAATGCCTAATTCTCGTCTAATTTTATACAAAGGTTGTTTTGCCAAATGTTTAGTGAATATATCTGCTAGTTGGTTATGAGTATCAACAAATTCTACAAATACATCCTTCTTTTGGACATGGTCCCTAAGGAAGTGATATCTTATATCAATGTGTTTGGTTCTTGAATCCATAACCAGATTCTTTGTGAGGTTTATTGCACTAGTATTGTCACATTTTAGAGGAGTGCAACCCAAGTCTAAACCATAATCTCGTAATTGTTGCTTAAGCCACAACACTTGGGCACAACAACTACCTGCTGCAATATATTCAGCTTCAGCGGTGCTTAGGGCTACACATGCTTGTTTCTTACATGACCAAGAAACTAAAGCATTCCCTGAAATATCACAAGTACCACTTGTACGTTTCCTCTCAGTTTTGCATCCTACAAAGTCTGAATCTGAATATCTAACCAAGTCACATATACTTCCTTTTGGATACCACAGTCCAACATTAGTTGTGCCTTTAAGATATTTCCTGATTCTCTTAACATCAACTAAGTGTGATTCTTTTGGTTTGGATTGATAGGAAGCACACATACACACACTAAACATGATATCAGGTCTACTGGAAGTTAAGTATAAAAGAGATCCAATCATACCTCGACACTTTGATATCTCGATGGATTTTCCTGCTTCATTCGTATCTGATTTGAAGTAGAGGCATCATTGTTCTTGGTGAACTTTCTTACTTGTCTAGTTGTACCACCTTTATTCCTTTTGAAGAATTTGCTAAATTTATTCACAAGAAGACTCATGTCTTCTATCTCTTCTTTATGGATTCATCCTCTAATGACTAATATTTGTCAACTTTTGCTTTGAGAGAAATATTGCACAACTTTTGCTCCAAGAGCAGAAGTGATGATGTTCTTTGCCTTTAGGTCATATTGCACCTTCTTCTTGTCTTCATCATTCCATGAAGATTTAGGCTTTATTTCCCTTATATTGTTTATAAATGTAAAGGGTTCATAGGGTCCTTCTTCAATTGCGTTCCATATATCTAAGTCTTGGGATTCTATGAATATTCTCATTCTGATTTTCCAGAAGTCATAGCATTCTCCAACAAAACTTGGAGGGTGGTTTATGTTAGAACCTTCTCCTATGAATGATCTTCTGGCCATCTTTGATGTAGGATCAGTTTTGAGAATAACTTACTCAAAAAAGGCTCTGGTGACAATTGTAAGATTGAGATTGCAACTAAGAGGAGGGAGGGTGAATTAGTTGACTAGAAATTATGACCATTTTTTCTGCAAAATGAAGAGTTAAAGTGTAGCAGATAATATTGCAGAAAATAAACAATAATAAATCAAAGAGGTAATGGGGGAAGAGAGTACACAAGGATTTTATACTGGTTCACCTTCTTGTCCACCGAAGGCTACATCCAGTACTCTTGCAGCCCAAGAGATTTTCCACTAAATATTATGAGTTGTAATTACAATATCTTACCTCAAGATCTCTATATACCTTACATACTCAATAATACTTATATCCTTGGAAAACACCTTTCCAAGTAACTCTATCCCCTTTCTATTCACACCCTTTTGAAAGAAAGTAATTACAATGAATGAAGAATTTGAATGATGGCTTGGATTTTCTTTACAAGTATGAAATATAATAACACTTTCAATCCAATCAACTCTTTTGTATACTTAGTAATAATTCTCTTTAATTTTACAAAACTTTGAAACACTTTACTTCAAGCAACTCAGAAAAATAACTTTAAAAGTTTGAGTGCAAGTTGCTAGAATTGCAGAAAAGTATTTCAGAAAAGTGTAGGAAAGTTGTGAGAAAAGTGTCAGAGTTATGAAAGAGTTGTTCTATGATTGTGAGTTCTAAGGCCTTTAAATAGGCTTTCCAATCAGTCATTGTGCCTTTATGAAAGAGTAGGAGTTCTTTGGAATCAAGGCATTTTGTTTGAGATGAAAACCCTTGAGTTTCAAATCTGAAAAACTGATGTAACAGCTCTCAGTAACCGATTACAGCATTGAGCAATCGATTACCCAAATCTTATGTCCAAAAGTGAATTTAAAACTCACTTAGAGTAATCGGTTACTCAAATTTGAGTAATCGGTTACTCCAATTCAAATTTTGTTGGATAACTGATTCTCACTCATGTAACCTGTTACTCAAATTTCAGTAACCTGTTACACAGTATTTTGAAAAATGTTTTCATTTAAAACTTGAAGTGTTTCAATTTCTTTTAAAATATTTTGAGCATTACTACTTTGGTATATTAAAGAGTATAGGATAGAAGTACCTATTTAGACTTAGACTAATTGTCTTGAAGCTTTAATCTTCTTGGTCTTCATAAGTAATCTTCCTTTTCTTCTTTTTGGTGATGTTGGTGTCTTCATCAAAACCTTGCCAAGGTCAGGAGCAAAGGTCTTCTTCATAGAGATTTGGTGCAAGAAGATGGAATCCAGTGTTGAGGTTATGCGAAAACCAATTAAAGGACCAAAAGAAGTAATAGATGTTATATTATATTCCTATTTTTTAGATTTGTTTTGTTGGGCTTAGCCCAATATTTTGTAATTAGGATAAATGAGGATTCTCCCTCAAGGACGAAAACACTTAACACTTTACACTTTATATTACAATTCTCTAATTTAGAATTTGATATTCTCTTCTCCATCATGAGTAAGTAATTCGCTTTGTTTCTAGGATTGGGGCTATGCCCTTTTACATTCAATAAATACTTGTTCTTACTTCTATTTCGTTAAGTATTGTGATTTGAATTATTAAACTGTGTTTTATTTGTGTGAGTTGTCTGACAAACAAATTACACCCCTTAGATACATTTGAGAAGGACCGAGAGGTGAACCCAACTATCTCACCATTTAGTTATTCAAACTAGAATCCTAATTCACGAGAGTAGTATTAGGATTCTCAGGGTTTCTGGAATTCACTTTGGGTTGCTACGAAGCGATTGGATAGAAAGATCCAAGTAAAAGATTTGATTGATAACCGTACCACGAGAGTTCTGCAACTTCAATTGAGTATATGTGTCGGAGCTCGAGAGAGGATGACACATATCAAAGAGCAATTCACCCTCATAACTTAAAGTTCATGAAGAGGAGCAAAACAAAGATTTGGCGAGTGTAAATGTAGTAACCCTTATCCTGGGAACTCTTCCTAAATTAGATTTCAATCCATTTTTACTATTTTCATAATTATTCTTGTCAATTGTTCAAGTGTTCTAAACTCACTTTTAATTCCTATTTGAGTTAAGGATAAATTAATTATTATACTTAAAGGAGTTTTCCAGTCCTCGTGGGATCGATATTTTATTACTTTACGACATAATCATGCACTTACGTTTTTCCCTATCACCTATCACATGTGTCACCTTAACAAGGCTCTCTATGGGGTTAAACAAGGTCCTTGAGCTTGGTTTCATTGCATCAGCACCTTTTTGGTAAACCTTGGTTTTGTTTGTAGCAAGGCTGACACCTCCTTATTTATTTACTGTTGAGATTCATGTTTGCTTTACTTGCTTGTGTATGTTGATGCAATAATTCTCACTAGAAGTGACCCGACACTTATCCGTCATCTAATCTCTCGTATAAACTCATAATTTTATGTTAAGCATCTTTGTAAACTTAATTATTTTCTTGGGTTAGAGGTCACATACATGACTGATGGAATTTTTTTAGGGAAAGCCAAGTATGCTTGTGATATTTTGATTTGTGCTTAATTATTAGTCTCGAAGCTCATGGCCACTCCCATGGTGGTTAGTCAAGCTCTTATAAGCACTATCCTGAATTCTCTAATCCTATTCTTTATCGGTCATCAATAGGAGCTCTTCAATATCTTACAGTCACTCAACCAGATTTGGCTTTTGTAGTTAACTTGTGAGTCAGTTTCTTCAATGTCCCACCATTGACCATTTTTAAGCTGTTAAGCATATCTTACACTATGTTAAATGGACCCTTCAATTTGGCTTGTGCTTATTCTATACTTCGCCCTCTACTTTAATTGGATACTTTCATGTTGATTCGGCTCGTTGTCATGAGACACGTCGCTCAACTTATGGTTATGCTATTTTTCTTGGTGGCAATCTTGTTTCCTGGAGTGCCTTGAAGCAACCAATGGTTTCACATTCTAGTTGTGAATTCGAGTATCGAGCCTTAGCAAATACAATTGCAGAAGTTTAGTGGGTTTCTAATGTTTTCTATGATTTGCGTCTTCCATCTACTATTCGACCTATTATTTTTTGTGACAATCAAAGCGCCATTTTTCTTAGCAACAACCCAGTCAATCATAAATAAGCAAAAGACATTAACATAAATTATCACTTTGTTAGGGAACTTGTTTGTACCAGGAAGTTGACCACTAAGTTGTTCCTTCTAGGTTGCAAGATGCTAATGTATTCACCAAGAGTTTGTCATGTTTTTTGTTTGAATTCTTTCAGTACAAGCTTCGCGTTGTCACAAATCCAATGCTTTGCTTGAGGGGGTGACAACGTAACCACAAGAAAAAAGCACGAAACAAATCAATGTGATTCCACTAAAGCACAATTATAGGAATTCTTGTTATTATTACTCTTTAAATGTAATTAAATATTTCATTGTATAGTCATGAGGAATATTGTATTTATACTCTAGCAGCTAGACATCTTGATCCATGGCAAATAAAATCAATTCTTCTCAGTAAGGAAAACCTAACAAGTCTAACTTTTATATTATATTTGACATTTCCTTTCCTGCACAACTTGAGACAACCTTTGTGCAAGAAGGGAATGCTTTTTTAAAATTTTAAATTCTCAAATGAAAATTTATCTTGGAAAAAGTTTTGTATATCGAGATTTCTTTATTAACCTTTGTTTGAAAATAAGTTATTTACCTTTCTTGTGCATTGATCTTAATTTCCAAAATGATTCAATTTTTTTATTTTTATGAAACTTTCTATAATTTATTTAGTAAGATGTTCGATCTTTAATACAACTTTCTACAATTTCTTTGTAAACCTTATGATTTTCCATTCTAAAAAGTTATTTGAATCTGGTTGATAATGATTTTTAAAACTAATTTTAATTTGTTTGATAATGATTACACTATGCTAAAATTGAGCTTTAACAATACACATTTAAAAGTATTTGTGTGTAAATGCTATTAATTGTTGGGTGGAGTTGAGTTATAGATAGGACATTGATAAATAGTCTTAATTTCAATAATAATAACAATAAATGTGCATCAATTCTACAACACTATACATAACAAGTGCATCAATTCTACAACACTGTTGACTGGGATGCTCTCCATTGCATAATGACCGAGCTTGGATTGTGTTGCCAATTTGTGAGATGGATTATGGTGTGTGTCACAACTGTTTCATACAGATATTCTATACAGATATTCTATTAATGGATCTCTTTCTGATGTGCTGAAAGCCAAAAGAGGCTTGAGATAGGGAGACCCTATCTCTCCCCTTCTATTTGTTTTAGTCATGGAATATTTCCATAGAGTTATGCAGGAATTAAAATATGAGCATTACTTTAACTTCCACCCCAAATGTGAACATCTAGGCATTACTAATCTTTGTTTTGCTGAAGATCTCCTTATGTTTAGTAGGGGTGACCAAAAATCTGTTGAGCTCCTCATGGGTAAATTCATGGAATTCTCAGACAACACTGGGCTTAAGGCAAGCCATCCGAAGTGCAAAGTGTACTTTGGGGGATGGACCTGGCTCTGCAGGAGAACATCATGTGCATTACTGGATTTACTATGGGATCCCTCCCTTTTAAGTATCTTGGAGTCCCTCTCTGCAGCAAGAAACTTACTGTGAACCTTTGTACCCCTTTGATTGAAAGGATAACTTCAAGATTGAATCACTTGAGCACAAAGTTGTTGAGCTATGTAGGCAAAATTCAATTGATTAGATGCGTCCTCTTCTCCATAATCAGTTATTGGATGCAGGTTTTCCCTATCCCCAAAAAGGTACTTCACCATCTTGAGTCAAATTGCAGAAACATCTTATGGAATGGTAAGGATGAGAACTGCAAGAAGGCTCCTGTGGCCTGGGACCATCTTTGTGACCCCAAACAAGCTGGAGGCCTGAACTTAACATCTCTGGAGGAGTGGAACAAGGCCAATATGACTAAGCTGTTATGGAATCTGGCATCAAAAATAGATAAATTATGGGTCAAATGGATCCACACCTACTACTTGAAGGGAGCCGATATCTTTAACTTCCACCTTAGTCCCTCTTGTTCCTGGACTCTCAGAGTTATAATCAAGTGCAGAACGGAGATTATGTAGAGCATGTACTGGGTGGAGGCTAACATAAAAGGTAAATTCAGAACCAAAAAGTTGTACTTAGAATTAAGAGGGCCCAAGCAGCAGGTCAGCTGGAAAAAACTCTTTTCCGGAAACATGGCTCGGCCTAGAGCACAATTCACTCTTTGGATGGCTTGCCACAATAGACTCCCTACGAAAGATAGGTTGCTCAAATTTGGCATTGTGACAGATGGAAAGTGCACATTTTGTGACTTGATGGAAACTGCGGAACACATCTTTTTCTCCTGCCCAAAATCTGCAGAAATTTGGAACTCTGTCCTAAGCTGGATGAAGGTAAACCACCAGCCCGGGAGTTGGCGTAATGACTTGACTTGGCTGAAAAAAAATACTGGAGGGAAAAGCATGAGGAGCAAACTGCTAAAGAGTGTTGTGGTTGAAATAGTGTATGCTATTTGGTCTTTTAGGAACCTTTGTACCTTCCAGGGACACAATGGTAATTCCAACATAGGGCCTAATGTTATTAGAACAATTTTTCAATGTGTTAGTCTCCATAGTGGATTAAATCTTTATTGTGAGCAATTTAAGCTCTACCTTTCTTTTAGACTTCTATCTTGTCTGCTAGTCTATATCCCTAGATCTTTTGATCGGGTTGTACTTTACTGATTGGAATAGATGTTTTTTCTTGATCCAAAAAAAATTTATATTTTGCATATTCAACCATGCTTATTGTAGAAAGTGTTTTTGTTGTTATTAAATAGTAAAAAAAATGGTAATTCTACCATGCTAAGTGGAGCAATTGATATTAGTTTTATGATTAGCGCATTCCACAATGCTTTTTGTAGCAAACTATCATCGTTGTTGTTATTCAATAATAATAACAAATTGGTGATATACTACAACACTCTTTCTAGCAAGTGTTGTTGTTTTTATGATTCACTATTCTAAAGCCCTATGTCTTTTTTATTCTCATTACGTTCCCTCCTCGTTTTCATTTTATTTTTTGAATTCTCATTCCCTCAATCCTTTTTTATTACTTTTGATAAGTTTTACTGAAAAATTCTTAAACTCTTGGAAGAACAAAAAAAAATACCAAACCCTAGCTTTCAATTAGGGTTCAAATCTAAACCTAACATTCAAAGGATAAAAGCTATAATGCAGAGTAAATGTTCTCGATCTCCTCCTGAGATTTATCACCAGCGGTAAATTTGTGAATGCTATAATCAATCACAGTGGAATTAAAGCCATGTTTATTTTTAACACATGGTCCTTCACTGCCCTCCGAACCTTGTTAGCACCATCTCATTTTCTAATCACAACATATGTTAGAAAGAAACACATAGTTGGAATATTAGGGTTCAATTCAAAAAGATATTTCATCACTTTTTCAGCCACTCAATGCCCCCTTAAGTCCTATAGGCAACAAGCTTGAATATGGAGGAGAGGTTTTGAAAATGGTATAATATGAACATGGACAATGATAAGCAACACCAAGAAATCCACAACTTAGAAGGGTCTATGATAAAGGCAAGAACAAGAAAGGCCGAAGAGATATTATAAAAGTCGTGATGGGCCTAATAGAAGTCCAACTGAAGGAACAAAACTTGGAGCCAAAGGTAGTGTTTTCCATCGAAGAGTTCAAGTAACTTGTCTGACACGAACATGGGCCCATCCGTGATCCAGACATGTGGTGAGACAACTTTTCGATTTTCCTTCAATTTTATTAATAGTTGAAATTTTGTTTCCTTGAAGATGTGGTTCTAGATTTTTCTAGGATAAAACCCATGTTTTTATTATGATGTACTTGATATTTTAAAGTATACTTCTTCCTTGTCTCAAAGGACATAGTAGGAGTTGTCTTCGTTTCTAGTTCAACTAGCTATAAATGTGCTTCCATTTTGCATAATGAACATATCTTGAATTCTAACTTAAGCATATTGCTTAGTACATATTATGAGGAATGTTCTCCTTAGTTCATAGATGAATCGATTTCGGGACTTATCGTCGGGCTAATCACCTTTCGTGTCATCCAACCTCTAGTTTATCAATCATCCTTGGTTATGGCACCACATAGATTCACCATTTCCATTTCTTACCTTTCATAAATACATTTTCGACCTTTTTCTTTATATTATTGCATATTAGTAAAGTTACTATCATACACTCATAAGCACCCGAATACATAAGCTTTCAACTAGAACAATCATTCAACAAGGATTTCCAATGTGGTTCCTATCTAGTGGTGTCTTACATCAGTTCTTGGGAGAGGAAGAAAGTATTAAGCTTTCTTGATAACACTTTACATTTTGCTAATTTTTTGTTTTCCTTTTATGTTTTATGTGTTCCTTTTATGTTTTCCCTTTGAATTTGCATGTATTTCACGAATCGTGTCAAAAGTTAGGCCTTGAAAAGAAAGTAGAATCAAAACATAATAAAATTTATCAAAAGAAAATAATATGGTTGAATGGTTCATGTCTTATTGAAATTTTCAGTTAAATCCATGCGGTTTTATTGTGTATAAAAAAGTTGTCTTAAAAAAGTTGAAATTCGTGTTTTTGCACTGTCACTATAATTCAAGTGAAGGAAAGGAGGAGAAGGCAGGGTAGAGATGATCCTGAGGACGTTCCAAGTTAAAACCGAATGGAGGAAATCAAGCTTAACATTTCACTCTTATAAGGGTGGAATGGCTTGGAATGGGAGCAACAAATTTCCCATGTCTTCTCATGTAACAATTATACGGAAGATCATAAGGTGAAATTTCAAGCCACATGGTTTTTTCGATTATATTAATCATGTAGAAAGAGTATCAACATAAGAGCATAGAAGAGCAAAAGCCAATGATAGATACTAGGAGAAGATGATGCGTATCATGAGCAAGAGGCTGAAAGCTTAAATGTATACATGATTGAACTCTAAACATATCATTCTTTATATGAAGCTTCAACCTACAAGGTGACTTACTGTGACATACAAGGACAAGAAGAAATACAATACTTTCTTTTTGCTTATATCTTAGTTTACATTTTATTTTTTAATGCTTTTAGCTCAAAGGTAATATTGGATAGAGTTTCTTAGGGTTCATGCATCTCATATCGTTGATTCGAATTAATATCATTATATATCATGATGAAGATGATTATTAGTCTAAAATTATGAATTTAGTAATCGATTTAGCAGCAAGTAAAATTTTGAGAAAATATTTTAGATGCGTTTATGTGAAGAAGAGTCTCCTCTTTGACCTTGTTTAGGTTTTAAAGACACCAACATAAAAAAAATAAGAAAAATGATTGAAGACTTGATGTATGGAAAACAAGCGCAAAACTAGATAAGACTTTTTATTACTTTCTAGATTCAGTCATTTCTTACTAAGTAGATTACTACTCTATTTCACAATGCTAATAGGAATAATTTTTATAACATTTCCATAAACTGAATATATGATGAAAATTAGTTTCAAAGGTTTAAAAATGAAGTTTTAGAAAATTGAGTACCATGTTATCCGAAATAGAGTAACAAGTTGAAACAAGGTAACAAGTTACTCGAAATAGAGTAACAAATTACTAGACAAAAACAAGGGAGAGTAATCGAGTAACTAATTACCTTACTAGACATTAAGGTTAAGTAATTAGTTCGCACAATTGAATTACCAATTACCTACTCATGTTGTAACAATTTTAAAATTCAAACTGAACCAACATCTTCCTAAATGAACCAATGCATTCCCAAACAATTTGTTCCTTCTGGAAAAGGGCTTAGGGATTCTTGAAACTATATAAAAAATATCATAGTTCTCAGAAACAATATACACAATTGCATATACAATTTCTCACAGTTTGAACTCACACTTTCATTCTATCTTGGCATACAAGTTAACTTAGTTTTTTAGAAACATTTTCTGCACTTTTACTAGTCTAAAAAACCTAAAGCAAATTGTGATATTGAGTATAATTTTATTACTAGGACTCATACTAAACGTGAGCGGGTATTAGTAATCCTTAGAAATTCTTAGAATTCTTCATTCTTTGTATTAAGAGGTATTACCATAGGGTTTGATGAGAGAAAATTGTAAAACAAAGCATGCCTGTACTTCTTTATTTGGGATATTTGAGTGAGAAACATCAATGAATGTTTGTGTGAGATTAGTTAAGTGAAAATCAAATTATAGTGGAAATTTCTTGAACCAATCAAGAACACTGGATGTAGGCTTCGGTGGTTGAAGGTGATCCAAGATACACACTGATGTGGATCTCTCTATCCCTACACTTTTCATTTTTGCAGTATTTTTTCTTGCTTATATACTTTCGTTGCATATTTGAATTGTATAATTTTAGGAAAGAAAAATTCTACAAAAAAACTAATTTACCTCTTTGGTTTAGCATGACGCAGGTTGGCTTTATGGAGTCAATCACGAATATAATGATTTTGAGTCAAGAACATGTCATCTGTTGTTAGAACAAATTCAATGCCAAGAAAGTGACTTGGAGATCTCAAATCCTTCAGGCAAAATTTCATGGTACGAGTAGATTGGAAAGAGATCTTAAACTTCAAGTCGATGCTATTAGAAGAATATCATTAACATTAACCAAGAAATATGACAGAGATTTACCATGGCTATAGATGAATAGTGAAGAGGTTGAATTGGAGTTGGTGAACGTTGTTGGAACATGGTTTGTTGAAAATCATGAGTGGGAACTTTTGGGTGTGAAATATAAAAAACACTCAAGTCCCACATAGGAGAGTTTTGAAAAAACAACTCTCAAGTCCCACATTGGAGAAACTAGGCACTTGGAAAAAATCTCAAGTTATAAATAGAAGTCTTCTCCCTTCATATTTTATTGCCCCAAGTTGAATGCGCTTTCATTCAACTTTTTATTTCTCCCTCATATTTTCTGCCGATGCATTTCTGGCAAACTTCTCCCCCTTTCTTTCTGTGGCACTAAGAAATGGCACAAGTAACCATATTGTGGGAATTTCGAGAACTGACACTGGTAGTCAGTATTGAGGGAAAGAATTGACACATGTAGCCATATTATGGGCATTTCGAGAACTGGCATTAGTAGTCAGTATTGTGATGGAAGTTGAGATGATAGCACTAGCAACAGCTAGTGAAGAAGCAAGTTGGCTGAGAAGCTTGCTTGCAGAGATTCCCCTATGGGAAAAACATATATCAGTTGTGTTGATCCATTGTGATAGTACCGCGACTATTTCAAAAAAATTAAGAACCGCTTTCATAACGGTAAGAAGCGACAAATACGTCGCAAGCACAACACCATTAGAGAATTACTCTCTACATGAGTTGTTAGAGTGGATCATGTACGCACTGAGAATAACTTAGCAGATCCTTTAGGATCACTCATGATGGTAACCCGACCTAACTGACTGGAGATCCCAAGAAATAGGTTCAATGGGTAATAACAAGTTGTGAAGTGATATGAGAATGAACATGCTATAAAATTATGAGAAGCATGATTCTTGTAGCATATGTAAGGATGAGTTAAACTCTTAATGAGATCTATACTCTAATTGGAGTGGAGTACCTAGGCTATAGGAGTACTCTCGATAGACTCACCTATGTGAATGTGGAAGTGGGGGCCGCTTCCTATGAAATTTTGGGGCATAAATTTCTAGAGCGTTCACTATACTGGGATAGACGTGCATGACCTTTAACGCACGGACTTTACAGAATACACCTTTGAAAAGGTTGTGTGTAGTTTGATGTTGGAGATAGAGTTCAAGACTACGAGTCACTCTAGTAAAATCTGGATCTTACTCACTATGCAAAGGTTCAAGTCTCATGACACATTTGTTTATGCACAATCTTCTTGAGACCACAAATATTCTCAGAAATCGTTTTTTAATTTCAAGTGGGGGATTGTTGGAACATGGTTTGTTGAAAACCATGAGTGGGAACTTTTGGGTGTGAAATATAAAAAACACCCAAGTCCCACATAGGAGAGTTTTGAAAAAACAACTCTCAAGTCCCATATTGAAGAGTTTTGAAAAAGAAAAAAACAACTCTCAAGTCCGGCAAACTTCTCCCCCTTTCTTTCCGTGGCACTAAGAAATGGCATAGGTAGCCATATTGTGGGAATTTCGAGAACTGACACTGGTAGTCAGTATTGAGGGAAAGAATTTGTACATGTAGCCATATTATGGGTATTTCGAGAACTGACACTAGTAGTCAGTATTGTGGGTAGAGAATTGACACGAGTAGCCATATTGTGAGTAATTTCGAGAATTGACATTGGTAGCCATATTGTGCTGGGTGTATTCGAGATTGGTTCTTACAATGCAGTAAGAATTTGAAAACAGAGATATGGGTTGTTTTATCCTGGGACGGCGTGGTTGATAGTCTGCTTGCACATTTTGGGCAGTGCTACGAAACGTCTTAAAGAGAGCGACCTGGTCGTGACTCAGCCAGTAAGTATTATTTCGTGCCATTTAGAATTGTTGCTAGTTACGGTAACAACAAACGCATATTCAAGAATGCCTGAGAGCATGAAACCAAGTATGAGGGGCTTGGTTTAGGTCATAAATATATTTGCTCAACTTGCATACATGATAAGGAAATTGAGGACGAATGAAGTCTAAAAGGTTGAGATACACAAATTTCCTCTATAATAGTTCCATGCAGAAAGATATTGTTTACACCCATATGAGTTAGAGACCATCCTCTAGAAAGTGCAACACATAAGTTAAGTTTGATCTTCTATAGTTTGATAACATGACTGAATGTGTCATTGTAATAAAAAATAGGCATTGGTGGAAGCCTTTGGCAATTAGTCTCGCATTATAAATTCCTATGGAGCCATCATCATTGCATTTAATTCTATAAATTATTTCTTGCCAATAATGTTGAAGTGATCATGTTTTGAATGCTTGCGTGAGGCAAAAGGGTTCCACTGGATCAGGTAATGGAAACTTGGTTGCCAAATGAATTTGATTGTGTTTGAAAATACCATGCTTCGATCGTTTGATCGTATGGTGTGTGGATTGGGCAGGAGGGGGTCCTTCTTCGCATTAATATTGTTGTTGTGTAGAGTGACATGAGTTATTGGGAATTCGGTCAAGTGGTGTTCTTGAAGTGTGAGTAGGGGATAATGGAACACTAGGATAAGATGAGGAAGGAGAGGTAGAAGAAACTGTGATTGCATTGTCTTCTAGTACGTTTGAATTTTGATATGGTTGATAGGATTAGAGGTGGTAAAATTAATGTGGTTGGAGGTTGAGGAAGGAACGTGAATAAGGATGAGCTATAGTTGTATAAGTTTGATAGAGGTTGTTGAATGGGATAAGTCAGGGTAATGTGATGAGGTTGGGGATGATTAGGTGGGATTGTTATGATCCTTTTGGATAATGGTGGTGGAGATTATTTAATGGGAAATGATTGAAGCGGATTGGTGGGAAATGAAGAGATTGGGGCTGATTTTGTTGGGTTGTTACGGTGGGAGAAGATTGAGGAGAATTGGAGTTACCTTGAAGATTATTTGGAGTAGTGGTAATGGGATAAGATTGAGTAAGAGTATGAGAGGGAGAAATTCGTGGGAGAGATAATGATTCTTGAATCAGATAAGGGAATGTATCTGCATCAAATGTGACATGCCTAGAATATAGACTTGATAGACTTTTCTATATAATGAATAACATAAGAATATCCATTCGACTGCTTTTTAGTCAAATTTTCCCAAATTATTTTTTACATTATTCAATATAAAACATTTACACCCAAAAGCATGAAGATGAGATATGTTTAGTTTATGGCCCTTTAAAAGTTCATAAGGTGTTTTAGAAAGTGATAGCCTAACCAATATTCGGTTAATCACGTAGCATGCGTCAGCCCATAAATATTTCAGAACTTTCCTTTCATTAAGCATAGTCCTTGCCAACTCCTCCAAGACGCGATTCTTCCTCTCAACAACTCCATTTTGTTGAAGGGTGCAAGGAGTAGAGAATTAGTAGAAGATATTGTGTTTCTCGCAAAAAATTTTGATTTAGTGGTTCTCAAACTCACCAAAATGATCGCTACGGGTGAATATTATTTTATGATTACACTGGTTTTGGATATGTTTGACAAGGTTTTTGGAAGATTTAAATGCATTATTTTTTAACGCAAGAAATAGTGACAAAGTGAATTCATAGAAATCATCAACAATAACTAGTGCATAATAGCTACCTCCAAAACTCATGACCTATTATGGTCTAAATAAGTTCATATTAAGAAGCTCCAATGACCTTATTGTGGATATCATAGATTTTGAAGAATATGAGTTTTTAATTTGCTTACACCTTTGACAAGTATCACAGATATCATTAGTTCTGAAATTTAGTTTAGGTAGCCCTATCGCAAGTTCCTTTGCTGATACTTTTTCAAAATCTTTCAAATGTATATGAGTGACTCTCCTATGAAAAACCGAGATATCATTCTCTTTAGAGATAAAACAATTTGAAAATATAGATGTCATATCATCCATATTAATCATGTAGATATTGTTTATCCTATAACCTATAAACATTAGTTTATTATCTATGTGATCATGAATGACACACCAATCAGAGTCAAAAGGTACCTTATTACCTCTATCACAAAGTTGGTTGATACTGAGCAAATTGTGCTCATGTCCCTGGAAATAGAGAACATTGTCAATGATAGCGTGAGAGGTAATTCTAATTTTTCCAACTCCAAGTATCTTCCTACGGTTGTTGTCTCCATACGTCACATAGCCTTTTTCCTTTAATGATAGATCGAAGAATTTGGATCTATCTTCTGTCAGATGCCTCGAACATCCACTTTCTAAATACCAATGTTGTCTAAGTGTTCAAAGGCATATCTATAAAACATATTTACTTGTTGTTATTAGTATCCAATTTATGTTGGGTATCATGATAACTAGTCCCTTCTCAATCCAAACATATTTTGCACTAGGTATTCCATTCTTACAAATACAACATGAAGCATTCGTATGACCATGAATATCGTAATAAAAGCATGTAGGCATTTTACTATTGTGAATATTTGTATTTTTAGCTACATGTTTTCTAAGTGGTTTCTTATTTTTAGCATGAATGAATCCAATTCTAGAATGATTACCAATGTTTCTTGTGTTTTCAAGTAAATTGACAAGGTTTTGACGACTGTATGTGAACTTTACGAGTTTATCTTTTAAAATAGAATTTTCAGATTCCAACTTTTCAGAACTTTCACAAATATAAGTCTCACATAAATTAGAAGAATAGTTACATGAGGTACATGCATAGATAAGATCTAGAATTTCATATTCAAGTTTAAGTTCATCAATCAATGTTTGTATTTCAATTATTTTCTTTTCACGCAATAATATTACTCGTTTGCGATCTACATTTATCATAGTAGTTTCTTAAGTTCCTCATGCAACTCGACAAAAGCAACATACATTTCATCATACTCAGACATGTTTTCAGAACTATCTGAACATGAACTAGAATGAAGGGATTGTACCTCACGAGATTCTCCTTGATCTGATAAGTTGGTGGAATCAGGTGTGTGAGCCATAAGACATAGCTTAGCGATCTCCTCTTCATCTAATGTGCTTCAAGCTGATTCTTCCTTGGGAATGTCCCACACAATGTACGCTTTCTTTTACTTGAAGTCCCTCGAGGTGTTCTTCTCACCCTCAACCTTTTTCAGATAGGTTGGGCATTGGAACTTCATATGCCCATCTTTTCCACACTCATAGCAAGTAGAACGTTCTTTGGGAATGATCTTTGTGTTTTCAAGTAAATTGACAATGTTTTGACGACTATATGTGAAATTTACGAGTTTATCTTTTAAAACAGAATTTTCAGATTCCAACTTTTCAGAACTTTCACAAATATAAGTCTCACATAATTTAGAAGAATAGTTACATGAGGTACATGCATAGATAAGATCTAGGATTTCATATTCAATTTTAAGTTCATCAATCAATGTTTGTATTTCAATTATTTTCTTTTCATGCAATAATATTACTCGTTTGCGATCTACATTTATCATAGTAAGTTTCTTAAGTTCCTCATGCAACTCGACAAAAGCAACATACATTTCATCATCCTCAGACATGTTTTCAGAACTATCCGAACATGAACTAGAATGAAGAGATTGTATCTCACGAGATTCTCCTTGATCTGATAAGTTGGTGGAATCAGGTGTGTGAGCCATAAGACATAGCTTAGCGGTCTCCTCTTCATCTAATGTGCTTCAAGCCGATTCTTCCTCGGGAATGTCCCAAACAATGTACGCTTTCTTTTACTTGAAGTCCCTCGAGGTGTTCTTCTCACCCTCAACCTTTTTCAGGTAGGATGGGCATTGGAACTTCATATGCCCGTCTTTTCCACACTCATAGAAAATATAACGTTCTTTGGAAGCATTGCTTCTACGGATTGAGTCTTTTCCTTCCTTTCGTTGAAACCTCTTTATCCCTCTTTTATTTTCAAGAATTTGTTTAATTTTCTGATTAAGAGGGTCAGGGTCTCAACATCTATATCGGAGTTAGAGTCTTCATCGCATTTATCCTCTTGATTTTGTGATGTTGAAACCTTAAGAGAAATTTCTTTCTTGCGCTTGTCTGATTCCTCATGCAAAGTCAAATGCCCTAGCACCATCTTGTGTTCTTGGAACTTTTCAAAAAGGGTTGCTAACAACATCGAATCGAGATCCTTGGACTCCATGATTGCGGTCACTTTTGGCCGCTAGCTCCTGTCAAGACATCTCAACACTTTATTAGTTAGTTCACCTTTGGGAAACGATTTATCTAATGCCACTAAATGATTAATCATATGAGTAAAAAACTTTTGCTTATCGCTAATGGATTCATTTGGATACATTCTACACAACTTATATTCATGTGCCAAAGCATTTAGCTGCGCATGTTTCACTTCGCTTGTGCCTTCATGGGTAACTTGTAAAGTGTCCCACATTTCCTTGGCACGATAACATTGAGAAACCCTAAACAATTGGTCATAAGAGAGTGCCTAAGTGATGATATCTTTTGCTTTTAAATTATGTTGAACCTTTCATTTCTCATCATCACTCTAAAGGTTGTTCGGTTTTTCTTTAGTTTATCCTTCCACTAAATGGAGTAGAATGTAGGATCAATTGACCACGACTTTCCAAATATCCGTGTCAATGGCATCAATAATGATTCTCATTTGAACCTTCCAGTAGGAGTACCCCTCGCTACTGAAAACTAGAGGGCAGTTGATGGATGCATCATCATCACCGAAAGGGTTGGTAGAACCCATAGTGATACACCTTGGATCAACGAAGTAAGCGGCCAGGCTAGTACTTTTCTACTAGCTCTGATACCACTTGCTGGGTACAATCAGAGTATAAATACACCTAGGGTGTGAATAGCTGTTGCGCTACAAAGTTACCACTTTTTCCGGTTAATGTTACTTTCTAAAAAATACCCAGTATCAATAAAACTAATCAAGAAACACTTCAAAGAATGTAAAGACGTAAAATAAACGAGATAAGGGCAGAGAAGAATAAGTCTGAGAATTTTATCCTAGTTTGTTTGTGGGTCCACTTGTAAATTACACCCAGTCCTCCCGTATGGTATGAGAGATTTTTCTTCGCTAGAAACTTTAATGTCAATTACAAACAAATTTCCAATTTGACATTTCTACAAGCGTTTTTTTCTTGAACTCTAAGCCAAGCAATATAATTTTACCTTCTCTCGCCTCTTTTGGATACCGCACCTACTCATGATTTGTCATCCTCGATTCTTACTTCTTTTCAAGATCCTTGTATAAGTGCTGGAGAACACTAATCAACTTAACTACAACTAAGGTAATGTTTCTCTCAAATGGCTAACAAGAATGTTGAGTTGTGATGCACTCACAAAGTGCAATTTAATCACTCTAAGATCAGCTACAAAAACCTCACACAATAATCTCAAAAGATACACTAAAATTGGTGAAAGACTATGAGGGTTTTTGTGTATAAAGATGTATAACACTCTTTAAAAATTGGTGAATCAAGTTCACTCTTGCCCTCTGAAAAACACTCATGAATTTAGCACTCTTTCACTAATGATGTAGATAATTTTTGTATGATATGAGTATGATCTAAAATTTTGAATGTCTAACTCTTACTCATGGGTTAAAATACAACCTTATATATAAAACAAAATTTAATTGCCCTTAATTGATTATCAATATAGTAAATCGATTAACGTAGTTCAAAATAGGTTCAATTCTGTTGGACGTTAATCGATCATCTAAATTCAGAAATCTTAATCCAAAGACTCTGGAACTTATTTAATCGATTAACTTCTTGCATAATCAATTAACTGTGTGAAAAGTGAGTTTCTTGATGCATGGTAACCCTTCTATGAGATGTATGCATATGCAAAGTATGATTTCAAAATTAGTGTTATTTTGATGCAATGAAATTATGTGTTATCAGTTGAGGTGCATGCATACTACCTATCATGAATGGATGAAAGACTCTCTTATTTTTAGCTTTATTTAGTTTTAGCTTTGTGAGATTCTCATCATCGGTTTACCTAACCTAGACTCAAACTAAGCAATCATCTTAGAACTCTAAAAAAATTAAAAGAATTTCCTAATTCTAGATGACCTTGAGTCTTTGGCTTGTTGTTTGTTTATTTGAATCAACATTCAAACTTTCATCAAATCTTTGTCTTCATCAAAACCGCGTAGAAGATCATACTTGCCAACTTTAACTCATCTTGCTATATCACATGTTTAAATTTTATAGGATAAAGCCAAACATATTTTGAGAAATGGTCGATAAATATGACATTATAGGAAAAATCATTTATTGAAGTAATTGAAGTAGGACCCATACATGAGAGAAAATAACTTTTAAAGGTTTGAAACTAGACAAGGTGAAATCATAAAATGGTAGTTTGTATGCCTTATTTTCTAGAAAAATCTAAACATTTAAATGAACTAAAAAATATTTTTGATTCAGGATATGTTTGAGAGTTTGAAGGTGAGGATGACAAGGATGTCGATTCCAAAGTGTGTTATAGGGGTGATGGTGGATATGGTTGATTTAAGCATAAGCGGGTTGTAACTTGTACATCTGACCTTTATTCCTTCCGCACAGAAGAACACCCCATGCTAGCGCACAAAATCTTTACCTTAGAATGCCAATGAAAGAATTCACCAGAAACTGAATTAGTTTTACAAAGTTGAAATACCGAAATAAGATTTTGAGTAACATTAGGGACATGTAAAACTTGTGATAATTTAAGTGGTGTGGAGTTTGTTGGAATAAGGGTGGAACCATAATGTTTAATGAGAAAAGCCTTATCCCATTAGCAACCATGAGTTTATCTTTATCATTATAATCAACATACAATGATAGTTTGTCAAAATCATGAGTTACATGATCCGAAGCACCAGAGTTAAGGAGCTAAGAGGAGTCTGCATCGTTTTCATTGTTATAGTGGATAAAATTGTCTTGTCTTTTATGATAATGAGGTGGAAGAATAGCTATGAAGTACATCCAATACCTTGTTAGAGAACTTATGAGAAGGACAATTGCCAACCAATTAATTTGAAAATACGGAGCTCACAAAATAAAGTTATAGCAGATTTGGAATTAAAATAATTAAAGATTATAAATAGGAAATATATAATGAAGTCCATATTGTTATAAATATGAGGTATAAGACAAAATTGACACACATGAGAAAGGCATAGTATGAAAAAAAAATATTTACTAACACAACATATAGCTTGAAGGTGGTTAGTAGAATAAGGATTAGCAGCCATGAATTATTACAATGAAATTACATGTATGATTGTTTCCTCTTCTATATATGGCTAGCGAAACCCGCCTGAAGGAAAGATGAAATCTTGACTTTAATTTATTAGTATTATTATGTAAATTTATTTTTAACCATGTTTTGGATTTGATTACTATCAATTATGATTTCATGTTTGGGATACAATTGATAATCTAATAGTTATTATTAATTGAGAAGAAAAAATCATACATTAGAAGATTATTTTGAGATATTCAATGATAAATCTTTTGTGATACACATATTTACCCGCTATTTTAATTGGACAAAATAATTAACATAGTTAATATTAATATTAATCTTAACGGATTCTGAACCCTAGTTATCTTTGAGTCAATTTAATCAGAATTTGCTTGCTTATTTTCATTTTTTTGTTATTTCCTTCAAATCCTCACTTGTTTATCTTATAAGTAGATAAAATAAATTTAGAATTATCTCTAAATTTCTAACTCTAAGTCTCAATAAATTGATTTCATTCTTTTCCTACTATATATACTTCCAATAGGACTCATACATTTACAACTACTTTTCCAAATCTGAATAAAGAAAAATAGGATTCTAGAACCCAAACCAAATATCTAAATCTCCAAACACGAGGAATTTTCTAATGCAACGGTCAAGGCAGCAAGATTTGACTTGGAATTATAAGCTTTGAAATTGAACTAGTCCACCTTCACAATGAAGCAATCAATCCCATTACAAAGTGTCAATTTTTCAAAACAATCGATAGAACTATAATCAATATGATAATCAACAATATTATGATGGCTATGCAGGTCCACTTCCGGGTATTCTTCTGATGGTTCCTAGCAACATGCAACTGCTGGACCCCACCTCGAACATACGAATTGGCTCGCGCCACGTGGCTCTCGATGTCATCCAGTTGTTCACCCTGAGATTGGACCAAGACTGCCATGTCCATGAACACCTGGTGCAGTTCATTAAGATTTCTCTCTATCTCCTTCATTGTGTCATGCCTCTCTTGAATCTCTTGGATTGTGTCAATGATCGTAGCTCTTCCTTGCTGTTGGATTGCTTTTTGCAAGAAAGTTTCACTTTCACCTGCTCCAACACAATCATTTTGTACCATCAATTATACGTTCATTTTCTATTAATATACTATACTATCCATATATAAGAAATCAAAGTCTAATGTTTAAATTTAATAATGAAAATCTTAAAGAAAACTGAATTCTTATCATCTTATGAGCGGTCTTAATGAAATGAGTTATATTATTTGTATATTCAATATACATACTAACACATTTGTGTTTAAAACATACTCCAATATTTATCCCCCAATATTTGTACATCTTCAATAAAGAAAAAGAAGGTAGTGTGGTCATCAATCTCTAGTGGTTCAATAATCAAGATACAACAAAGTCTGATCATGATGTTAGAATAATTAGGGCTAACTTCATATAAACTAAAGATGAATTATTGCCCCATCATTATAAATCGGAATAGATATCATATATTCCAAAGTTTGTCACAATTTTCTATTCCAACCAATTAAAAAGTAATACTTAAATAAAAGGAAAATTTTTAAAAATATAATGTAACATTTTTATATTATGTAATACAATTTGATTGGCAGCCAAATATTGTTCTTCATAGATATTCAGCCCCGGCTCATATATGATATTTAACATGTTGTCTCTGAACATCATATTTACTGTAAGCAATGAAAGAAAGAGTAGCAACAACTATTACTCAAGTGTGATTTATTCTAACAAACTTTTCTTAACTCAAACATACCTGTAGTGATGAGGAGATCAATGGTTTTATCATCTGGATTCTCTCCGGTGACAGTGTAGTATCTCCGTTGCACCGTCTCCGTGTACTCAGATGATATCTGTTGTCTCAGGTTGTTGAAGCTCTCCATAGAATCCTTCAGCTTCTTCCTCAACCCGCTCACTACCGAGGTCCTGGTCCGGTCTGAGGATGAACCCGGTCCACTAACAGGCAAGCTACGGCTTGCCTCATTGGACCGGTCTAACGCCTCAAGCCGGACCGTGACTAGCTTGGCTCTCTTCAGAGCCAAAGACACGTCATCGTTCATTTTAGACCGAAGGTCCTTCACGGCCTTGGCGCTGTGAACGGTCTTGCTCTTCTCGTTGGACTCTCGCAGGTTCTCGTGCAGCTGCTCCAGCTCCTTCAGCTGCTCCTTCACTGACTCAACTTCGTCAAAGAACATGTCCAGGTTGACGCGGTCGGTGAGCGGCGGTGACGATGGTGTAGCCCCCGTCATTTGGATGGCGTGGTCCGGGGAGACTTGCTCGTTGCGGAAGCGTGTAAAGGAGCCTGAAAATAAATCGTTCATATTGTGTTGTTTAATTTTTTTTTGGGTTGAGAGTTTTAGTTATTATATGAAGAAAAAACAAAGGGTTTATTGGAAATTGATTAAGATTATAGGATATGTATTGAGGAAAACTACGGTTCCAGGTTCAGGACGCTAGTAAAGATTATATATAATGCTAGTTTTGAATGAAAAGCGCGGTTTTTTCTTTAAATAGTAGTAATAGTGAAAGTGTCGAAGTGGGTAGGAGGAAGACCTGGTTCACTTAAAACTCTAATTTTTTGGTTGTACTATTCAAGTTAGATAATTCTTGAAGAAATAGTGGATTCACACAAAATATATATTACATCACGATCATGTTATGTTTCTAGAAGGAAAAAATAATTAAAATATTAAGGTGGGGAGGCAGACAACAGAATGGGTCAAAAGAGCCTTGGGAGAGTAGTGACTAGACAAATGGGTTCATGGTATATTTTAAAAAGTTCAAATTGGAACAACATGTGGTTCATGGAATATAGTTGGAGATAGATTATAGATAAATAAATAATTGACTAACCCATATAAGAATGATCATAGTTGCCTATTAATAAATCAATGCCATCATGTTAGACTATTGTGAATATCTCATCAATTTTTTTGGATAATAGAAGTTATATCTAGTTTCAATATAAGAAATATTTTATATCACCTGAATGGATATGTTGTCTTGATGTTTGGATGATATAACTTTTGAATAAAGAGTTGTGAATAAAATGTTACATTCTTGGAAAAATAGTTGATATAGTGTTTGGTGGAAATTAAACAATATAATTATTAGAAAATAATTTTAAAAATTGTCTTTATCTTTGCCCAAAAAGATTGTCTCTATTTGTCATCAAGTAAGGAAGAAAATAGAAAAGAACAAGAATGAGATAGAAGAGTTTTTCTATTGTTGAAGAAATGTCTCATGTGACATGAAGAGATATATTAAGTGGCGAATCTTGAGGTAAAGTTTAGGGGGAACAACAATATTTAATTACAGTTTATAATTAAGATTAATGGAGTAAAAAAATAGAAAGAAGTATAGATAATTTTTTAAAGTTTCAAAATAACATATAATTCTAAATAACAATAATTAACAATTAAAGAAGTTTAAGAAAAATGTATATTCATTTAAAGGGTCCTATTCATTAAAGACTTCAACTTATCAATAATTGCATTAAGGGTAAAATTTTCAGCTCTTTATTTTTCAATATAAATTATCATATTGTCTACAATAAATTCATCTTCTATTTTACGACATAGTTTTATTTTGGTTGTCTTTGTTGTTGAAAATGATCTTCTTGTAGTAGCTAAATCAGAATAGTTAAGATAAGATGTATAACTCGATCAGACAAATAATATGCATTCAGTTTTCCTATATCATAAAAGTTGCACTTAATTCAGATATGGTAAGAGTTTTTTCAAACATGAAGGACTAACAATATTAACAACAAAACGTTAAAATTGACATTTCAAGTAAATCTTCTTTTACTCATATTAAAATCCACATGATATAATTTTTGCATAAAAGTACATATGTTATCAATATTAAATTGTTTATAAAAATCCATAGAATCTTTGTACTTTTACAAAGACAATTGTAATCCCATAATATATTTCATAATCGTAGAATCACTATGAACTCAAATGAAATAATAGTATTATAACTAATATCAATATCTACATATATAAGAACCACACAATTTAGACAAGGTAAAAATATATTTTTTAAAAAAATAAGAAAAAGTCAAAATAATATATTTGAAAATAAAATCAAGGGGGAAGTTGCCCCCACCTATATCTACCAAGTTATGCTCCTAGATATATTATTTTGATCACTACAAGAAATTTTCATATACGTACGAATGAAAACCGTAGGGAAAAGATGAAAAGCAGTAGGTAAAGCACAAAACCTTTTTACCTACAGATGTTTTTGTCTGTCATATTTAAGTCGCTATACTTACGAATTTTCACTATTACTATAGGTATTAGTGACGACTGTCAAGAGCGTGAGTATACACTTTAACATATACCTTCAGATTTTATCTATCACTAAAGGTATTTATACCTACGGCTTTCCCTATCACTTTATATTTCAGTGATGCTAGTCATTACCGTAGTATAAGGCAAAAACTAGTACCTTTAGTTTTTGTCCATCACTATAGATTAATATGACTTTCTTATACCAACAGTTCCATTTCGACCTGTTTCACTGACGAATCTTAATATTAAATCATAAAATGAATTTATTATGGAAAAATAAATATCTGAACACATCGTTATATTTAAAATTAAAAAAATCATACAATCCGATGAATTACATAAGTTAACTATGCCAATCTAAAAATAACATAACTACATATATCATAGACACAACAAGTCTTATAATCCTAAGAATTACACAATTTAGATGTCCATCTTAATAGATACAAATTGTGTTTAGAAAAACAAAAATCACAATGGCTCATTTCCCAGTTTGTTGCATCAAAAAGAAATTAGTTGCTAACTTTCACCTACAAAGAATAAAAAAGACATCAATGAATGAATAAAGTAATCCAACGAAAAAACTATTAGCGAAAAATTGTTATTCCATTTTCATTATCTTCATTACAATCTAAATTTGGAGAACCAAAAGAAGTTGGGGTAGTAGAAGAATCTTGAACCTATTGAAAGCGAAAACAAAAGAATACAAGTTAGTGAACTATTTTAGTGCAATATGTTTTGTCCTTAACTCAAATTACCATATATAGTTATATACTCACATAATCAATTCAATGACAAATATCCATTGCATATAAATTAGAATAGTCAACCCATCAACAATTACCCAACACATATATATCAGCATACCATAATGTTGCTTCCGTATATGAAAATTGAAGTTACTCAACTATAGCAGACCAGATCATAAGAGAACAGATTAGGAATTCACTTTAGTAGACCTATTAAGTTATTCCAATCAGTTCACAAAATTGATACAAATATAACATGAACTTTGAAAAATAAATTTGAGGGGAATATGGTACACATGTTTTGCAGCTTCTATCATGTCATCAACATCTGCTCCAGAAAACCGACTTTGAATGAATGACACCATATTTTTCATCATACTTTCCATATGCTTAACCGAATTACATAACTCTTGATTTTTGGACAAAGAAATCTTCATTTTTTTTAATTTCGAAATCTTTCTTATACAATGCACATGTCCTTTCTTATCAGGTCCTTTTACTTTGGAAAATATATATTCTTTCCAAGGAACATCACTTAGTGTGCCTAAGTGAGAAGTTAATTCCATAAAATAGCATACGCAATTGAAAAGGAAAACAAATCTTACAATCAATCTTGTAGTCTTTTCATTGACAACTGCTTCATCCTTACAAGTTCATGTATATATCTCTTTATGATTAGGCAACACTCCTTTGGCTTTATGTTTCTACAATGTAATGGAAAGTAATAGACATCCTTTTATGAAACAATTTACTTAATAACGACCGATAATAACAACAAACATTTCAACAATTAGTTTTGGAAGACTTTTTGTTCCCATACAATGAACATCTTCATATTTAGCCCAATTTGGTCTATTAATCTCACTTATTTTCTACATTTAATGCAACACATTAGTAGTATACAAATTCCATCACTAAAGCATTAATATCATAGTATGTGATAACATATTTGCTTTATGAGTTACTTGCCCATTTCTGAAAACCAGTAATGAATCAAATCACAATATTGACTTGAATCAACCTTATCCTCAAGTAATATAGATGCAACTTGTTCTTCCATTTCAATGGGATCAAATGCCATTGACTTTAAATCGAACTTCCATTGTCTCCATTTCTCATTCTATTGAGCTTTCAACATTTCTCTTATTTCATTATTTATTGAGGAACAAACTCAAACTTTGCCTAAAAATGACATATATTAAAACAAAAAAATAAAATATTAAATTATGTATTACATTTTCTAAGTCAAGAATAATAAAAAAAATACAATTATAATACCTATAATATTTCCAGCATCTCATCTTTATGCTCTTTTGACATTTCTTTTCATGATTTGTAGTTGATGGGAGCATATTGGTGCCTTCTAATCACACTACCAATAAAACGAGTAAGAGTTGTCACTTCTTCACCAATGAGTCGACCATCTTTGCCCAAATCAACTACTATAAATTGGTCTTCTTCCATTTCCCATATATCTAACATTTTTGTTGGCCCTCTATGTCGCTTTGGTTCTTCATCCACAATATTGAAAACAAAAGATCATACAAATTGAAATATTATGTTAAAATAAATATAGTATAAAAAGGAAATGACATGTATTTTTTACCTTTTACAGCTTGTTCTTCTTCAGCATCTAATTTCGGAGGAATGAAGTGAGATTCTATAGATTCATGTATAGTACCTTTTGCATCATTATGGATGGATTGAGTTTCTCCAACATGACTTCCTTAGGCATGGGATGAGGTTGTATGAGTAGGAGTAAGTTGTATCCCTTCAGTAGTACTTACTTGAACATTTTGGCTCGAGTCTTGAGTTGTACGACACCCCATATTAATTCCTTTTCTCCTTCCCATCATATCTCTAATAAATACTTTGAAACCATCAAGTGAACAATCAACAATATACTATAAGCTACTATTTACACTAGCATCTGTCATAAATTAGCCACTGACATGAAAATAATTTACATAAAACATTAAAAGGAAACATCATAAGAATGTGGTTTCTTTTTTAAGATTCATGTAAGATATGTCTATGAAAATTGAACATTTATGAAAATTAGTTATGGACTACCAATTTATGAGTCCTTGAAACTCTTTAGTGCTGCTATTTCAAACCCTCTTTAGCTACTAGAGTTTTCAATGCATATAAACTCCTTTATAGTCAGAAGTCATTACACTATATACTCATATGACCTTATCTTTGTTTTAGTACTTGGTAGTTGATATTAAGGGTGAAATGTCTTGACTCTAATGTTTATTAGCCAACCATGTGTTCGTTCAGTTCTACCTATTTTACCTTATTTATATATATATACATAGGAATTGAAAAATGTGAATGACATTTATTTCCTAGTTGCAGCATAGATTAGAAACTAAAAAATGGGGGTGTTGTATAATCTTGATATTAATTTTGTTGTAGCTATTGTATAATACATACTTAAAATTCAAAATACATACTTCAAAATTCAATATACATTGTGGCCAGTGGCGGATTATTGAAAGAGCAGGTGGGGGCAACTGCCCCCCCTGAATTTTTAATTTGTTTTTTAAATATTAGCAAATTTATTAAAGTGTATAATATTTATGTAATGTATTCTCCATTGATTTGTATTACTTTTTTAAAGAGTCAATAATAATTAAAAATTAATGGTGGATGATGAACTAATAATATATAAAATTTATATATTACTAGTTATTCATTTTTTCTCTTCATTAAATTATTTACTTTACTCTCTCAACACTAGTTTGAATCCTAACAATGTCTATAAAATATTTAATGTTAATAACTTAAATATTTTTATGTATAAATTATATATTATGGATTTCATGATGTCGGCATTCGATTTGAAGAACATCCCAATCATCTCTGACTTAAGTGTAGCTTTTATAAAAACGGGGAAGATAGAATCATAATACTTGTTTGATTGAATTATTTATCTTATTTTAACTATTCTAATTTCTACAACTACAATTAAAATATCATTTTTAGCAATGAAGATAATCAAAACAATATTACGTAGTCAGATGGAAGATGATTTTTTGCCGACAACATAATGATTTATATTGAAGAGAAAATAACATGATCTTTTACCTCTAATTCAATGATGATGAATATAAGTAGTCTTTAAAAGAACGAAAATAACATTTTAAATATACATTTTTCTTTAACATATTTAGTTGTTAATTAACGTTATTTAATATTAATTTGTTATTTTCAAACTTTAAAACAAATATTTTTTTATTTTTATATTATTTTTGAAAATTAATTTTAATTATAAATTGTAATTAAATGTTGTTGCCCTCTCTAAACTTAGGATCAAGATCCGCCACTGATTGTAGCCATTAAGAGAAATCATATTATGCTCTCTTATTAATAACTCTAATTCCTTCCACTTCGATCCCTTATGCGCATGTTCATGCTTGATTTGCTATATATTTATATGTTTTATTTAATTTAGAGAAATGATTAGAAATTATTTATATACTAATTTTGTTTAATCCTCACTGGATCCATACCAGAAGGTTGTTTTAATGGTCTTGACTATGATTGATGAAAAAACAAAGCAGAAAGCTATAGAAGCAGCTGCAGATATCTATGGTTGGTATTAATATTTCATACAAAATCAAGTTTTGTATATTCAATTCATATTAATAAGGGAAATATATAGTATATAGTATGATTAAGGACTAACAAGAATTTATGCGTCATTTCTCTGTTAACGTAAAACAAATAAAAAACCACTTGATTCCATTTGGTTCTAACAAGAATTAACGTAAAAGATTAGCAACCCACAAAATGCAATAGGAAATAAACATTAGGGTCTATTTATAGCCATGATGAATTAACCTAAAAGATGAAATTAAAAATGAAAAAGAAATGGTTGATTGGTTTGTATATACCTTCGTAGAGTTTGATGAGCAACTTCTTGGGAGGATGAGGAAGAGTGACTTTCTTGTGGGAGAAATTTGAAATAGGGGCACCACGAAGGTTAGCGGAAGCGATCGTTGTGCAGCGTTGGCCAAAAGCAATCAAGTAAAGGACATACGAGTAAATAGAAGAAAAGAAACAAGTGATTTTGTTAACAGGGTTCGACCAATTGTGCCTACGTCCCCGGGAGCGCTTAACGGCTACCAAGATATTATTAGAGAATAAGGATTACAAACCCTAGCACACCCATAGGCCCACCTGCCCATGAGGTGTTTCTATTAGGTGCTTATATCTGGTGCACATTATAACAAGGGACTTGAGTCCAGTATATAACATTGATATTCTACTTTATTATAATTCTAGGCAATGTGAGACTTCATATAATAACATATTTCAAACATCCCCAAAAGTTTTCAAATGGAAGTGGAAACTAAACTAGTAGCTTGTGGTTGCAAGGGCTTTTTAGAAGTTGGAGGGTTTCTTCACTATAATTAAATTCTGCCTTTTCAGTTTTCACTACTTCAATAACATTGAAACCAAATTTATATAAACTAATAGAAATAATATAAAAAATTATTAATAGATATTTAGTCATTAATAGGAGAATATGGACTCTAGATAGTGTAAGTAGAGGGATTAGGGATTAGGAATTGGAAAGACAAAATATTTAATTTGGGAACAATATTTTAAAAAAAGTTATCTATATACCAACAGTTTTGAAAGTAAGCATCTGTAAGTATATGCAATCTATATCTATAGTTTCGAAAGTACGCATCTGTAGCTATTATGCAATATATACCTACGGTTTTCAAAGTAGACATCTGCAAGTATTACAATCTATACCTACGGTTTTAAAATTATTGTTAAAGCATACAGTTACAGTCAATACTTTCTGTAGGTATAAGGCATCTATTCCTAGGAAATGTATTATGTCACTAATATTTATAGTCACGAACTTAAACATATGTAGCTATATTATACTTATACCTACGCTTTATTGTACGTTCATATGTATATTATGTCTATACCAACGATTTTATTAGCTATCACTATAAGCGTCCGTAGATATATGTCAAATTTCTTATAGTGAATGTTTAGAGGATATATATATATATATATAAGTCATGAATATAGAGATTTGAATGAAATTATATGACTCTTGGGAAAAAAACTTTATATATAATGCTTAATGGAATAATTATAATTATTCGAAAAGAACTTAAAACATTGTCAGTACTTCTGTCTAGGAAAATTGTCTCTATCAGTCATCAAGTAAGGAAAACATATAAAAGGAACTAGAAGAATATAGAAGAATTTCTCCATTGTTGAAAGACAATCCATAACATCTCGAGGATGATCAATCATGAATGTTTAGATGTGATATCAAAACATTGTGCTTAAAAACTTATAGTTTATACATGATTTATGTGAAAACTAAAATTCTAAAGATTCATTTATACATGATTTCCATGATAAAATTATATGCGACATCAAAACAATGTGCTTAAGAACTTAATAGTTTTTTGTTAATGGTTATGTGATCTTGAATGATATTTTAAAATATGTTATTGAATGTTTAAAAAGTTCATATATAACTTTAAGTTACATCAAGGAGGCACCTTCTATTTTTCACGTTTTATATATATATATATAGTGGTTTATGTGAGAACAATTATTATGAAAAATGTGAACAATTAATATGAATCATTTTATTTTATTTGAACGGTAGAGATGAAAAGATACATGTACATGACATTTTTAGTGATCATGTGACCAATAACTAACTTTTAATTATAATCATTCATATATGGTTGTAAGACCCATATTTATTATTCTCATAGATTTTATTTCATAACAATTCTCACTCAAATTACATAAATGATTCTGATTAAAAGTTGGTTATTTGTCATGCGATCACTTAAAAAAGTCATGTACATGTATATATATATTTTAATCTTGATCGTTCAAATATTATCCAATCATTCATGTTAACTATTCTCATTTCTCACAAAAGCCCAATATTCTCATGTGAGTCAATCCCTATATTATATATATAGTATTTGTGCAAAGTTGAGTCATATATATGTGTAGTAGAATAATTTGTTAGGTGTTTAAAATTATTGTATGATAGATTATTTAATCATCAATCTGGTCAAATCTTTATATTTATTTAATTTCAAATTGTATAATCATATTTCATTTACTCATTAATTGATACTATAAATGAAATAACAATTATTAATTTATGAGTAAATTGAAGTTAATTATTATAAGACGGTTAAGAATCGTTCAAATGTTAATTGTTTATTCTTATAATCAATGAGCATAAATGTTGATGGTGTAAATGCATTATTAGTTATATTTATATTTATATAGTAAATGTTTCTGGTATATGCATGTATCATTGTTATATTACGTGAATTTCTTTTAGCATCATGATGTATGGTATGACACATTCATGGATTACCCAAAGGTAAAGATTAATATGCACTTATGATATAGTCTAAATTAATTTAACACGTTATTATGAAACTCAAAGCCTTGATCTTAACTTCTATGAATGGAGTGAACAAATCCAATTTTACCTTGGAGTGATAAATTTAGATTTATCTCTTAGAGAAGATAAGCCAAATGTTATTTCTAATACAAGTATTATAATGCTCATTATAAAAATTGGGAAAGATCAAACGGATTGAGACTAATGTATATATGGATGAGTATTTCTGGAAACATTAAATTTGTTCTTCATAAAACTAAAAGTGCTAAAGAAATGATGAAGTTTGTGAAAAAATACTCCCACTTTGATAATAAGTCTCTTGTTAGGACACTAATGAGTATATTGACCACCATAAAATTTGATGGTTCACATACTATGCATGAACTTGACATTGAAATGACAAACACTACAATAAAACTTAGGACATTGGAAATGAATGTTAATTATGAAGGAATATTATGAAAACAAATCATGTTAATTATGAAGAGTGAAGGAAATCATTCCACCAATCATGTTAATTATGAACATGACAAGAAAGGGAAGAGGCCTTTAAATATAATGAGTCCTCTTCTCAAATCTACAAGAAGGAATATTATGAAAACAAATATTGTTTCCATATAGAGAATGTACATTTTCAAAAGGATTGTCCAAAATGCAAGGGTTGGTTTGAAAAGGAAGGTAAACATAATGCTTATGTATGTTTTGGTGGTTCACATACTATGCATGAACTTGACATTGAAATGACAAACACTACAATAAAACTTAGGACATTGGAAATGAATGTTAATTATGAAGGAATATTATGAAAACAAATCATGTTAAAATGAAAAGTGAAGGAAATCATTCCACCAATCATGTTAATTATGAACATGACAAGAAAGGGAAGAGGCCTTTAAATATAATGAGTCCTCTTCTCAAATCTACAAGAAGGAATATTATGAAAACAAATATTGTTTCCATATAGAGAATGTACATTTTCAAAAGGATTGTCCAAAATGCAAGGGTTGGTTTGAAAAGGAAGGTAAACATAATGCTTATGTATGTTTTGAATCAAACTTTGGAAAAGTTGCATATAATACTTGATGAGTTGATTGTAGATATACTACTCATGTTTCTAATACAATGCTTGGATTCCTTAGGACCCAAACTACAAGACCAAAGAAAAACAATTTCTTTATGAGAAATAGAGTGAAAGTTCTAGTGGAAGCTGTTAGGACTTATCGTTTAATCCTTGTTATTTGACATCATTTAGATTTATTTGAAACTCGTTATGTACCTCATAACTCTAAAAATTTGGTTTCTTTATCTAAACTCGATGTTACTAGATACTCGTTTAAATTTGGTAATGAATGTTTCAGTTTGAATAAACATACTCATTGAATTGGCAATCATATATTATATGATGGAGTGTACAAGTTAAATCTTGATAATCTTTTTATTGAAACACTCTTAATCTTTCATCATGATATTGGAATTAAGCATGACTTTAATTGATGAACATTCTGCTTGCTTGTGGCATAAATTAATGTTTGGCATATGTTTCTAAAGAACAAAGGAAAGGATTAGTAAGGAATGAAATTCTTCTGCATTTAGATTTTACTTATCTTAATATGTGTGAATTGTATTAAAGGTAAACAAACAAAACACAGGGAGCCACAAGAAGAATAATGCCACTTAGTACCCAAAAAAAGCAACAATAGTCCTCAAGGTATTGATCTTTTCTCGTTCATCACAGTCATCTCGTTGAATCTTCACATTGAGTGTTGGAATATTTTGTAAAAACTAGTGATAATTTTTATTCCCGAGAAATTTATAAAAAAATAATATTGTCAAGGTTAAATCTACTATGATAAATAAAATGCTAGGAAATTAAATTACATATTATGGTGTATGATTGAGTAATCAATAAAGGATGTATTAAATATTAGTTTTAAAATTGGTTGATTTTTTTTGATAAATTGTAGGATATGACTCTCATTTCTGTTTATAAATAATCATATAGGATATAGAACATTGGATTAGGATAGGATATGATAAATAGTAACATAGGATTTTCATTGTTGGTGTTTGCAGTAGTGATCATGATCTCCTGTTGATCTATTTAATATCGTACACCGAGTGTATTTTTCACTTCATTAGGGGGAATGGAATTATAAATTATTTGAAATCAAACCCGATGATAACATCAATAATGCAAATGAATCTTTGATTGACCAAAATAATGACATTGCAAATAGTTAAAGATTGCATATGTGATTGAACTATATAATTTTAATGAAGACAAGGTCTTAATTAAAGCTTGAAGAAACGGACATCACAACAAACAACTATTGGGTACTAGTAAAATTAAACACACGTAGAGGGTGGTAAATAGGTATAGTGGATCACGAATCCTGCTTTTCTGATATATGCGTAGAACAAATAGCTACTATAGTTAATCGATTATTATAAGGTTAATCGATTATGCATAGTTGTACTAATCGATTATGCACAGTTGTATTAATCGATTATGTTCAACTTTAATCAGATTTTCTCGCAATGAAACAATGATGATTACTAGTCTTAGTTCCCTAAGTTAATTCTTGATTATACTATGATTATTTACACTTAGCTCAAATCACATAATGCAATTAATACATAAATCAACAAAGACAGAATCGTAAAAGAGATAGGGAAAGAGAAAGTGCTCAAGGATTTTTATCCTGGTTCATTTGCGGGTCCACTTGAAAACTACATCTAGGCCTCCCTTATGATCTTGGGAGATTTTTCTTCACTATTGGAAATAGATGTTTGATTACAAGCACTCTTTCAATACACATAGCAAGATCCTCCCTTCTTGAACCCGTTGAGCCTACTCGTTCTATTTGACCATTCTAAACGCCTATTAGGATACCACACCATTCGCAAATCTAACCTCAGCCGAAGTATCGCTCGATCCAAGATTTCTTGCTCCGTGAAGTTAACCAATTGTCTAATGTGATGATGCTAACACACCACCAGAACAATCCTTGTGATTCACAAAATAAGCTGAGTTATTTGCACACTTAATGCGCAGATAAAACTCTGAATTTGGCTATGCAACCCTCTACAGAAATCTCACAACAACCTTAAAGATACTATGAAAAACATTTGAAATGAATGAAAAAATGATGACACTATGAAAAACATTTCTCTCTTAGAAAACAATGCAAGAAATCTTTCAAAGATAAGCAAGATGCTTTGAAAATTCAGCTCTGAGAATCTTGTGTTTTCTTTTTCTCTCAATGTAAAAATAAAGTTTATGATTTCTTTTTGCACATGAGTTAAAATAACATCTTTTATATGAAACTAATTTTAACAGATGTTAATCGATTATGAACATACTTAATCCATTAACGTGCTAATGAAAAATAGTTTTTTTCAGTTAAGGCTTAATTGATTATTAATCTCTTTAATCGATTAATAAGCCATAAGTCATGAGAGGTTAGCTATTGTAACTCCTTTTAATCGATTAACAGATTTTAACAAGATATAATCGATTATCAATTATGTTAATCGATTTATATATATATATATATAGGAAAATGATTTTCCTAATGCACGTTAAACACTTTATATAATGAAAAAACATGCTACACATGATTTTGAAATAAATGATTCTTTTATTCACAAAAACCATGTATGCCTAATGCAAATGCATGAATCTTACTTATCATATATGTATACTTAGATGTAATACCTCAACCTATATGTATTTCAATTTAGACTTTCGTGAGACTTCCATCTAGGGTTTGCCTAACCTAAAGTCAACACTAGGCAAACATCTCAGGACTTCTAGAATAGTAAAATAATCCTAAGTCTACGACGTTGACCTTTGAGTCTTTACCATGTTGTTTGTTGTGATGTCCACATCTTGAAGCTTCCATTTAACTCTTTGTCTTCATCAAAACTAAGTAGGTCAATCATGATATCATCCTTTGACTATTTCCCATTTCAATCTCCCCCTTTTTGATGATGTTGTTACTCTAAAACAATTCTTGCTTGATTGGCTTGATGTTGGACATAGTGTTTGTTAGGTATCCGTGGCCTAAACACACCTAGATGGGGGGGGGGGTGAATTGGTGTAGCGCTTATCAATTACCACTTCTCGCACCAAAACCCAGTTTTGGAAAACAGCCCAGTTAATCGATTAACCAATGGGCTTAATCGATTAACACACAACAGAAATATAATTATCAATGCATCTATTTGCACAATTATTTATCAACAGCTAAGCAGAGATACAACAAATATCTTTATGCAATATTAACAATGATATAACAAGGTATAAGCATGCAAAATATCAGCTTCAAATTCCAATTAAAATAGTAAGAATTATAAAGGAGATTTAGAGACAACAGCTTGCACAAATGGATTTTTATCCTGGTTCATTTGCGGTCCACTGCAAACTACATCCAGGCCTCCCCTTCTGATTTTGGGAGATTTTCTTCTTCACTATATTGAACACTTAGTATAATCACATACACCAATTCAATTTACAAGACTCAAGATGCTTCTTTCTTGAATTCCTAGAACCTCTAATCCTTGGTTTGACTATCCCTATCGCCTGAGAAAACCTTTCTTGCGATCCAGCCTCAGCCAATATCCTCGTTCTCAATTCAAGACCTCCTAGTCTTGGTGAAGAACCACTTTATCTCAATGGTGGTAGGACACCAAGAGACTAACCCAAAGTACAAAACAAAATACAAAAAACAGAGTTTTACCAAGCACAAAACTGCTCAAATTATTACTATGAAAAACTCAACTATTAACCCACTCTCAAGTAACACAAGCCATCATGCATATGTGAGTTAATACAAAACAGTAAACACAAAATATTTCTCTAAAAATCTCTATCAAGAATGCATGAACATGTGAGAAAGAATGGATGAGATTAAGCATATGAAAACAACATGCAATACACCATGAACAACTTTAACAAATCATGTTAATCTCTCTTCCTCACACATGCATTTCTCTCTGCCAATTACAAAGTAAATGACGAATATATGCTCTCTAATCAATTCTAAACAATAGTATGCAATGCTACACGTTTCTGCAATTTGCCTACACTTATACAAAACAGATTTGACCCTTCAAACTGTTATATCCAGTTAAACAGTTAAAACATAAAAAAGTTATAACAGAAAACAGTTGAGTTAATCGATTAAGTCACCACGTTAATCGATAAACCAACATAATAAAAATGTGATTAAAAAGGCAAACTTACTCATATGTTATGCTTAACTCCTATTACATGTTTTAGAAATTATATTATGCCTAATATGCACATATAACTGGTAAGATTAATGCATGAACATACAATAAACTAGATGATATGTCTCATGAATATGCTATGACAATTATAATGGCTTGTGAGACTTGCATCTAGGTTTACCTCACCTATACTCACTCATTAAGGCACACATCCCAGACTACTTAGAAATATGACTATATTGATATAACCTAGTCTAGATATGACCAATGAGTTCTAGGCATGTTGATTGTTGAGCCATCTTCAAGGTTTAATAAAATCTTGTCTAAATCAAAACATTTTCAAAACATTACTAGTGCAATCCAAATGGTTATCAATTCACGCATCTGGGTGTTGTTCCATAGCATCCAAATGTGCAAGCCCAAAAGATGGTTCCTGAGGCACAATATTTGTCTGGATTTATGGTTGCTCAGGGTTTAGCTCACAAGGATTTGCAGCAAAGTCTTCATTCATTTCCAAAATTGTATATGCCCATCTTGTGAATAAGATTGTCAGCGATAAGGTGCTTTCGAGAATTTTTAGTCATTGTATCCACATCCAACGTGACGACTTTGTAGTAATGAATGACACATGAGATTAAAATCCCATAAGTAAGCAACCTCAATGAAGAAGAAGCTATTCCATTCATGACCTTTAAGATTTCAGAAGGCCAATTCACCATAATACTTTCCCTTATGGCAAACATTAGCTTAAGATCGTTGATTGTCGATTGAGTGTGGTTGGTGTTTCTTTGAACTAAAATATATGCAATAAGATAATGCAAGATTCAGTTTTCAACGGATAATGACCCAACTTTGGTCAATTATCCTTGTACATACAACTGATGTCCTCTTAAGCATGACTTATACATTTCAATCGCATCAAATGAGACCCATAACTCATTGATGCAATCTCCTAGCATGGATCCATCACTGGGTAGTCCTCCAACATCCAGAAATACTTCCTCCTCCAAAACTATCATCTTTCCCATAACCATAGATGCATAAATCCCATCCTTATACCTAAAGTTACTCTAGAATTTCCTAACGAGAGATGAATAAAATTTTCCTCTTAATTCCAGAAATTTGTTTGCTCCTTGGGTTTCCAATCCATGTGGGAACTTTAATCCTTGTTCGACTAGCCACACTGCATCCGCATATCGAATGTATGTCTTTTTTCATCCTTGGAACTTGGCTCGACGAGCTTCTTGGAGTATTGGAGAGTAGGAGGGATCATTGCGGTCCTTTCTTCCACCTCGAGTAGAAGAGGAGCCTTTTTCCATACGTCGAGGACGTTTAATAGTGGTTTTCACTCTTCCTGTACGTGGTTCACTCATGTTTCTCGGGTATATTGATGATCAATCGATTGAATAATCGATTTCCTGAGATTTAGGGTTTCGAAAAATTTGGGGTAAAGTTTAGGGTTTCAGATTTTGTAGAAATTGGGCATTGTAGGAAGATGGGAATATGTAATAGGACTCGTATTTGATATTGAATAGGTTTGGAATACTCAATTTTAGAAAAGATTCAAAAAGGGGAACCTTAGAGGAATTAGGGTTCTTGGTTGAAATGACCCAGAAATAACACGTGATTCTGATATACTATTGTTGTTAATTGATTAATAGTAGTGGTTAATCGATTAATCCATTTCAAATTTTCAAATTTGCAGAAATTTGAGCCCATGCAATCGATCAAGCAACTTGTGAATTGATTAAATGCATATGAAAATTATTTGTTTTAGGCTATTGGAACTCAAATTAACCAATTACGTCATAGAACAATCGATTATTGATAGAGCTATTATAAATTTTAGTGCATTTTAGACATTTCTAGAGTAGGCAAAGATACTATACCTAAGACACTAACCTAAAAGGTATATGACACACTAAAGAAGCATAAAAACAATTATGAGACTATGTTAAACATAGGAAACATGCATTCAACATATATTACATATAAACATATTTTAAAGATCAAGTAAAGAATATAACACCCTAAAGCCAATTAGTTAAGATATTTTTTATCAAGTATGTCAAGTTCTCTATGTAATACAAAGAATGTATCCCGTGGAAGGGGCTTGGTGAAAATATCTGACAATTGTTTCGATGTTTCAAAAAATTCAAGCACACGATAACCTTTTTGAACATGATCTCTTAAAAAGTGATATCTAATCTCAATATGCTTAGTTCTAGAATGTTGAATGAGATTCTTTGATAGATTTATGGCACTAGTGTTATCGCATTTTATCTGTATTTTTACAAGTTTTAAACCGAAGTCTAATAGTTGTTGGTTCATCCATAATATTTGAGCGTAAGACACGCCAACGACAATGTACTCCACTTCAGCGGTAGACAAATAAACACATATTTTCTTCTTACTATGCCAAGATACTAAGGAGCTGCCCAATAGATGGCAAGTTCCACTAGTACTTTTCCAGTCGAACTTACATCCCACGAAGTCGGAGTCAGAATATCCTATCAAGAACAATGAGGCATCCCTAGGATACCATAATCCCATAGACAATGCTCCTTTAAGATAATTCATAATATATTTTATAGCACTAAAGTGAGATTCCTTAGGTGAAGCTTGGTATCTCACGCACATACATACACTAAATATGATATTGGGGCGACTAGCAGTTAGATAAAGCAATGAATCAATTATGCCTCGATATGTTGTTACCTATGTCGCTTTACCTTTATTATCCTTGTCGAGATAGTAGGATGATGCCATAGGTGTTGTTGTTTCTTTGCATTTATCCATCTCAAACTTTCACAATAGTTCCTTGCAATATTCCGTTTGGTGAATGAATATACTGTTGCTCTTCTGCTTTATTAGTAATCCTATGAAGAATGTTAGTTCTCCCATCATCGACATTTCAAACTTGCCTTTCATTAGATCGGAAAACTCTTTACAAAGAAAATCGTCAGTAGAATCAAATATTATATCATCAACATAAATTTGTACTAACAAGACATTATTTTCTGATTTTAATATAAAGAGTGGTGTATCATCTTTGTCCCTTACAAACCCCTTCTCTAATAGAAAACTACTCAATCTATCATACCAAGCTCTAGGAGCTTGTTTTAAACCATATAATGCCGTTTCGAGTTTATAGACATGATTAGGGTATTTAAAGCTTTCAAAGTAAGGCGGTTGATTGAAATATACTTCCTCTTGAATATAGCCATTCAAGAAGGCACTCTTCACATCTATTTGAAAGAATTTAAAGTTCATTATCAATGCAAAGGCCAATAACATTTTGATAGCCTCCAACCTCACAATAGGGGCATAGGTTTCATCATAGTCGATGTCTTCCTCTTGATTATACCCTTTGACTACTAGACGTGCCTTATTTCGTATCATCTAACCAGATTCGTCCATTTTATTTCTAAAGACCCATTTCATGCCGATTATAGGATGATTTTTAGGTTTAGGGACCAAGTCCCACATGTTATTACGCTCGAACTGGTTTAGCTCTTCATGCATTGCTATTCCCCAATGATCATCCTCTATGGCCTCATCTAGGGTCTTTGGCTCAACTTGAGATACGAAAGCTAAAACATTACAAAAATTATGCAGAGAGTTATGAGTTACCACTCCTGTTAAGATATCACCTATAACCTTGTGGAGCGGATGGTTTTTCTTAATCTTCCACACCATTGGCACGTATTGATGGTTTGAACTCCTTTACTAATCATCATGAACCTCCTTCTTGATTTATATGTCCTTTGTCTACGCGTTCTCTAAGGCACTTGAAACGTGATCACACAAAACCTTCCTCTTCTCTTTTGGAAAAGACTCGTCAAAATGTACATGGATAGACTCTTCAACATGCATTATATATTTACTAAAGAATCGATATGCTTTACTATGAATAGAGTATGCTAAAAATATCCCCTCATCAACTTTCAAATCAAATTTTCCAAAAATTCTTTTATCGTTATTCAATATAAAGCGTTTACATCTAAAAGCATGCAAGTGTGAAATATTTGGTTTTCGGTCTTTCAATATTTCATATGGCGGTTTTAGGAGTGTAGGCCTAAGAAGTAATCAATTTATTACCTAGCAAGCAGTATGCACTACATCGGCCCAAAAATACTTAGGGACCATGCTTTCATTTAGCATTGTCCGAGCCAGCTCCTCTAAAACTCGATTTTTCCTCTCAACAACTCCATTTTGTTGAAGGGTTTGAGGAACCAAATACTAATGCAGGATCCCATGCTTCTCACAAAATTTGTCAAATAGGTGGTTCTCAAACTCCCCACCATGATCGCTGCGAATATAAACAATCTTGTGATCAAATTGGATTTCTAGCTGTTTGGCTAGATTTTTAAAAGACGTAAAAGCTTCACTTATTAGAACAAGAAACAAAGTTCATGTATATCTAGAGAAATCATCAACAATTACCAACAATAGTAGCTACCACCAAAGCTCATAGTTTGTGATTATCCAAAAAGTCCATATGGAATAGCTCCAAATGTGTTGTTGCGGATATCACATTTTCAGACGAAAATGAACTATTTACTTGTTTACACTTTTGACAAGTGTCACATGAGTCTTTTGATATAAAATCAAGCTTTGGTAGTCCTAAAACTAAATCATGTGATGATAACTTAGCTAGATGCTATAAATGGACATGTGCTACTCGTTTGTGCCACAGCCAAGTGTCACTCTCTTTAGAGATAAAACATTTTGTAAATAAAGTGGTGACATCATCCAAATCAATCATATAGATGTTGTTAATTCTCTACCATACGAACTTAAAATTATTATCTAAGTCGTCATGAATGATGCAAAAATTAGAGTCGAATGATACCTTATCACCTTTGTTGCACAACTGGCTAATGCTCACAAGTTTGTGCATTAGCCCTTCATGACACAACACGTTCACAATAATGGTTTGTGAAGCATTGCCAATTCTTTCGACACCTAGTATCCTTCTTCGATTGTTGTCTCCGTAAGTGACATAGCCTTTACCATTAAGTGAAAGATCCAGGAACTTTGATCGATCACCCGTCATATGCCTCAAACATCCACTATCCAAATACCATTGTTGTCCTTGTGTTCGAAGGCATACCTGCAAAACAATTTACTTGGCTTAGTTAGGTACCCAAGTTATATTGGATCCCTTCTTATTAGTAACCAAAGAATCTAGTCCATTTTGCACCCATACATATTTGCCACTTGGTGCACCATACTTTCGAATATAGCAGGATATAGATATATGACCATATGTACCACAATAAAAGCAAGTAGGAATGTTATGATTAAATCTAGTATGCATGTGTTCTACTTGTTTTCTATATGGTTTTCTTCTATTATTAGGTTTGTAGCCTAGACCTCCATGATTACCTACATTTCTAGATGCATCAAGTAAGTTGTTTAGGTTTTAGCTACTATAAGTGAACTTAGTCAATTTATCTTTCAAGCTAGAAATTTCAACATTCAAAACATCACATTGTTCACATATAAGAGTTTCAATTAACTTAGTAAAGAACATGAGACACAAGAGTAAATAAGGTCTAGAGTCTCATTTTCTAATTTTAGTTCATTCAATTCTTCTTGCATTTTAACAATCTTATTTTCATGCAACACGATGACTCTTTTCCTAACTATATTTACCTTAGCTAGTTTCTTTAACTCCTCATGTAACTCAACAAAAGTACTATAAAGTTCATCATATGTAGGAGACTCTTCAGAATATGAAGAAGTGTCAGAGTATTGTACCTCATTTGTATCATCTTGATCACTTTAGCTGCCAATTTCTTGAGTGTTTGCCATTAAGCATAACTTGGTGGTCTCCTCCTCTTCGGATGTGCAAGATGTTGTTTCATCCCCCGAAACGTCCCAAACTATATAAGCTTTCTTGGATTTGAATTCTCGGGGATTTCTCTTATCATTCTCAACTTTCTTGAGGTAGCTCGGGCATTGGCAAGGCATGTCTCCCAGTTCGCCACACTCATGGCATGTTAGGCGGTCTTTGGGAACCTTGCCCTTTCTAGTTTAGTCCCTCGCCTCTTTCTTCTGAAACCGCTTGAACACTCCTTTCTTCTCGATAAATTTACCAAACTTACGGACTAGGAGTGTCATGGTTTCGTAATCCAGTTCATAAATTTACAAAATTTATGGCTTTGAGAGAGATACCCTTTTTCTTTCTGTCTGTATCTTCATGCATGGTTAACACATTTAGTCTCGCACGCTTATCTTTGCTTCTGCCTTCGTGGGTTACTTGCAAAGTGTCCCATATTTGTTTTGCATTATGGCACTGTGAGACCCTAAAGAACTCATCACGTGATAAAGCAGAAGTAATGATGTTCTTGGCCTTAAGGCTGTGTTGGACTTTTCATTTTTCTTCGTTACACCATAAGCCTTCAAGTTTTTCTTTAGGCTCACCATCCTCTATGTGTAGTGGAGTAAAAGGCCCATTGACGATGGATTCCCGAATCTCCGTGTCGATTGCCTCAATAAAGATCCTCATTCACACTTTCTAGTAAGTGTACTCCTCGCCACTAAATATCGAAAGAGAGGTTGATGGATGCACCATCACCACCGAAAGGGTTAGTGGAACCCACAGTGAAAATCCCTAGGATTAACGAATGAAGCGGTCAAGCTAGCACATTTGCACTATCTCTGATACCACCGAAATTGTATTAATTGATTATGTTCAGCTTTAATCGATTTTGCTGAATCTTGTTATCATTGGAAAACATCGTTTCTCGCAATGAAACAATGATGATTACTAGTCTTTAATACCCTAAATTGATTCTTGATTAAACTATGATTATTAACACTTAGCTCAAATCACAGAATGCAATTAACACATAAATCAATAAAGACAGGATCGTAAAAGAAATAGGAAAAGAGAAAGTGCTCAAGGAATTTAATCTTGGTTCGTTTGTGAGTCCACTTGCAAACTACATCCAAGCCTACCCTTTTGATCTTGGGAGATTTTTCTTCATTATTGGAAATAGATGTTTGATTACAAGCATTCCTCCAATACACATAGCAACATACTCCTTTGTTGAACCCGTTGAGCTTACACGCTCGGTTTGACCAATCTAAACACTTATTGGGATACCACACCGTTCGTGAATCTGGCCCCAATCGAAGTATCGCTCGATCCAAGACTTCCTGCTCTATGAAGATAACCAATTCTCTAATGTGATGATGCTAACACACCACGAGAACAATCCTTGTGATTCACAAAATAAATCGAGTAATTTGCACACTTAATTACACGGATAAAACTCTAAGTTCGACTCTACAACCCTCTACAGAAATCTCACAGCAGCCTTAAACTAAATGTGAAGTTTATGCATGGTTTTTCAAAGGAATGAAAAGATTATGGCACTATGAAAAGAATTTCTCTTTTCTCTCTCTTTTTTCTCTCTTAGAAAACGATGCAAGAAATATTTCAAAGATAAGCAAGATGCTTTAAAAATTTAGCTCTGAGAATCTTGGGTTTTCTTTTTCTCTCAATGTAAAAATGAAAGTTTATGATTTTTTTTTTGTACATGAGTTAAAATAACAACTTTTATATCAAACTTATTTTAACTGATGTTAATCGATTATGAATGTACTTAATCGGTTATCAATATACTTGATCGATTAATGTGCTAATGAAAAATAGTTTTTTTATTTAAAGCTTAATCCATTATTAATCTCTTTAATCGATTAGTAAGCTGGAAATCCTGGGAGGTTAGCTATTATAACTCATTTTAATCAATTACAACAATCCGTAATCGATTTACGGATTTCACCAAGATATAATCGATTATCAATTATGTTAATCGATTTAATATATATATATATATATATATATATATATATATATATATATGAAAATGATTTTCCTAATGCATGGTAAACATTTTATATGATGAAAGAACATGCAACACATGATTTTAATATAGATGATTCTTTTATGCACAAAAACTATGTATGCCTAATGCAAATGCATTTATCTTACTTATTATACATTTATACTTAGATGTAATGCCTCAACGTATATGTATTACATTTTAGACTTTTGTGAGATTTCCATCTAGGGTTTACCAAACCTAGACTCAATAGTAGGCAAACATCTTAGGACTTCTAGAATAATAAATAATCCTAAGTCTATGACATTGACCTTTGAGTCTTTGTTGTGATGTCAATATCTTCAAGCTTCCATTTAACTCCTTGTTTTCATCAAAACTAAGTAGGTCAATCATGATGACATCCTTTGATTATTTTCCATTTCATCAACATGCCGAAGACTCAAGGTCAACATCATAGGACATTTTCAATCAATGAGGGACTCAATGTCGGTTGAGTTCTAGTTACTAGGGGAGATGACTACTATGGATGTTGATCGTACTCTGTTCATTATGCGCACCACTCATGGATATTCTTCACCACTACCACCACCTCAGAATTACTCTATATAGGGATGCATAAAGTCTAGGGTATGTGTCTTTCGATCATGTATTTTGATGGATTATGTTGTATTCTGTTTGGACCTATTATGTAATTCATGCACTACTCGTGTTTCTCGTTATTTTTGTTGTTAATTCAGTTATGGTAGAACTTTTGCTTGAACTTTAATTATGTCTATCTTGTGTACCTTCTGTTGAATGATTAATATATGTTATCTTTGTGTTATATTCTGTATCATTAATCATTACATGCTTATTTGTAACTTACACAATGTGGATATGTCTTGCAAATTGATTCAACTATAATTTTGTTTATCATATAATTGATTAACACCTAATGATAATCGATTAAATGCAGCAACTGCGCCCTTGTTCAACTTTCTATAAAACTGCTTAATCGATTATGCTTGATAATTAATCGATTAAGAACAATAATTTTTTTGAAACCTTTCCTTTCTTTTGGTTGTTATTTTCATATAATGTCACTGCTTTTTTATCATGTCAAAAGGGAGAGAAAGTGTTGTTTGAGTATTTATGCAGGTTGTATTAAGCTTTCGCATTCAAATTTGAAGTGTTACCCTATATCACCTCATACATGGATTGAGGGGGAGTAGTGCATTCTGATCCAATTACTACAAACACTTGCTGACCACCATCAAGCTAATCAAACAATTGATTGTTTAGAGTTTGTCATAATCAAAAGGGGGAGATTGACATTGCAAATAGTTAAAGATTTCATATGTGATTGACCTATATAGTTTTGATAAAGACAAGGACTTAATGGAAGCTTGAAGACATGGATATCACAACAAACAACATGCCGAAGACTTAAGGTCAACATCATAGACATAGGATTATTTTTATATTCTAGAAGTGCTAAGATGATTGCCTACTTTGAGTCTAGGTTTGGTAAACCTTAGGTGGAAGTCTCACAAGAGTTAAAATGAATCCATATAAAATGAGATATAACATCCTAACATATATGATAAGTAGAATCATGCATAAGCATTGAGCATACATGGTTATTGTGCATAAGTGTTATCTATTTCAAAATCATGTATTGCATGTTCATACATCATATAGGAAGTTTACCATGCATCAAAGAAACATACTTCCAACTATATTAATCGATTATAATGGTTAATAATCGATTAAGTCATGTAGGAATCTGTTAATCGATTATAGAAAGATGCAATAGATTAAAGGGAGTTACAGTAGCTAAACTACCTAGGATTTTTGGTTCGTTAATCGATTATAGAAGATGTTAATCGATTAAGACATAATAGAAAACAAGTATTTTCATAATGCATTAATCGATTAAGTTGAGAGTTAATCGATTAATGACAGGTAAAAATAGTTTTGTATAAAAGTTGTATTTTCAACCCATGTGGAAAATCAATCATAAGAAAAATGAAAAACAAGAATCTGACTTAGAAATTTCATATCATCTTGCTTTTTCACTGAACAAAAACATAGAGTGAATTTTTGCATAGTTTCTTTGAAATCATTGAGAGAAAAGAGAGGAAAATCTTTTCAAAAGAGTGTATTACTTTCATACATTATCATAAAGAATAAAATAATAAAGTAGCAAATAAATGTTAGTTATGAAAAGTAAATCACAGAAAATAAATGTTAGCAATTAGATTATTATTCACCACTCTTTTATTTTCAAGTAACAATCCATTGACTAGATTGCACTTTTTGCATATTATTCATATGTACAAAGTTAGAAACCCTGAATTGGTTTGAACTTATGTTTTTAGGAATCTTTAATTAACAAATAAAATTTATAAAGTTTAACACTTTACTATTTTATGTTTGCATCTTCAAGATTCAATTGTAGTATAGTATAGGGTTATGTCGAACCACAAGGAGTTGCCTAACAGAAATGCACTCATATTTTATCTCTTTTATCAAAAGTAAGAAAGTAACATGTAAAGTTGTTTTGGTGATTTTATGAACTAAGAAACAATAAAAAGTAAAGAAACTAAGTATTTACAAATCCAAGAGGAGAAAATTGGTTTTAAATGTCGAATTATTTCTAGACTCAAATGATTTTGAAACATTAACAAATTATGTGTTATGCTTTTGATTTAATTCCAAACATCATTTCTAAATACCCCATCTAGTGTCCTAGTATGATAAGATGATTTTCAAACCTTGCATAATATACTAAACAATAGTTAACGGCCACTCGTAGGAGAAGGTTGTCCTACCCTACTTCAGCCTCGTTAACATTGGTTAGCCTTGAATACAAGTTGCTTAAAATAGATGCTTTGAATTGACAAGTGAACTAAGACTTCTTAATTCACTTGTCAACACTTTAATAAGAAGCATTTTTGGATCATCAAATCAAGTTTTAGGTGATCAAGCTAAAACCGCATTAAGAACTTCTTAAAGAATCAAAACTTAACACAGAGTAATAACTTGAATGTATTGAATTCAAAATATGATACAAATAAAGAAAAGAAACAACATTACACCATAATCCAAATCAATGTGTAGGAGCATGAGCCATCTATCCAAGGATGAGATGCTTTTGGTTCCAAATGAGGTTACAAAAACATGTTTTTGCACCTCATTTTCCAACTCCATTCCTTATGAATTTCTATGAAATAAAAGCCTAAGAACAGCCTAAGAACAACCTAAAAAGAGAGAGAACCGAAACGGGAAGAAGAAGAACAACAAGAAGAAGAAGAATTTAAAAAATATTTACAATGTGTCAAAGTGAGGAGGTGGGTGTACCTTTTATTGGTTCCAGGAGGACCGCCTGCCCCCCTTTAGACCACCTAACACCCTGGACAGGCGGTTTGGCACACCCAAAGATGGTAGGTCAGCAACTTGTCCATTCTTGGCCAGCTAGTTTTGATAGCCTATTGTGGGCTATGTTACATGCATTTTAACACCTCCTACTTGGCTTTTCAGAATATATATCATGCATGAGGTCATGTGCTTGCACTTCAAGTAAAGAATAGGCAAGTTGCTTGATGGGTTGGCCAAGCTTTCTTTGTGGCTAGGTTTTCTGACATGAGCGTTTGGCCCTCCATACTCCACGCATGGCTGCTTGGTTCCTTCATGGCGAAGGAACCTAGTTTTCTTCAAGCCGAAGCAACCTTTGTTTCATGATTCTTGAGTTGATTTTAGTTCGTTACTTGGACCTTTTGGCATGATTTCTTCAAGTCTAAGTAAGCTTTTGAGTTGTGCATTGCTTTGCATACCTAACTTGGGTTTCTTCAAGGTAAAGAAAGGTACATTTCTTCAAGCCTAAGTCATCTTTTTGGTGGCAAGCTAAGCATGCACTTATAATTGATCCATAAGGACATCTAGACTTACAATTGGTATCAGAGCAAAGGTTAGATATGATATTCCTTAATCTTGTCATAAATATATCTTTGTTGGCCCCTACGAAACCCTTTCTAGATGAAGGTTATGATATTAATAGACCTCCAAGTTTCATTGGAGAATATTATGATTTATAAAATCAAAATGAGACTCTTCATAGAGTCCAAAGACATAGATATATGGAACTCCATAGAAGAAGGTCCTTTTATCCCCAACATGGTTGTTGGAAGGGTCTAAATAACCTAAGCCTAAAGGTGCATGGACTGGCAAAGATAAAAAGAGAGTCCAATACTAACTTAAACCCAAAAATATTCTAACCCCTGTCTTAGGAATAAAAGGAGATCTTTAGAGTGTCAAATTTCAAATCTTCTAAAGAAATGTGGATACTCTAATAAAAAACTTGTGGAACTGAAGAACTTAAAGGTTCACCACAAATAATGAAGCATCGATAGGGCAAAAATCCACATGCTGAAAATGCAGAAAACCAGAACATATTTAAGGTAATTGTCCAGCCTTACAAAAGGATAATACATTCAAAAGAAATAAGGACAAGAAGTGTAGAAGAGCATACAATACATATGTTTGGTCAAATTCAGAAATAGAAATGAAGGACAAACACACCTTTCCTTGTTGGCTTCAACCAATCAAAAGACGATTATGAGGTTAGAGATTCTGAACTAAATGATAATTATTCATATAATGAGATACAAATTTTTTTGGATGAACTACACAAAGAATCTATTAGACTCTCAAATTTATACATTAAACAAAAAAATGCTATAGAAAGCCTTGAGAGTCATAACATTATTTTACAAAAGATAGTTAATTAATTACAAAATGAGTACACATAAGGAGTTAAATAAAGAGATAGTTAATTACAAAAGGAGTACACATAAGTAGACAACTTATTGAGCAATAAACGACAAATAAATGGTCGTAGCATTTTAGGCTACTCCTTTAAAGGTCAAACAAGCGGAGTAAAGAAAACCACTTTTATAAAACCAAGTAATTCTTGAAAACATGATCATGTTAGAAAAATATATGACAAGGAATCATTCTATGTTCCTAAATGGAAAATGTATGACATGAAACCTAGTTGCTTTTATTACAACACAATAGGACACACACATGACACTAGTTATATTAGAAAATATGGCATACTATTGAAAGCGTAGTTCGGTGTTTATTTTATTTGGGAGTTTTCTTCTCTCAACAAATCGTCCTGACAGTTGTCAGACCTAAAAATCTGCTTCTTTGAGTTTTCCCGCAATTGTTTTGGTAAATCATTAAGCTTTTGGGTCACCTCTTCTAATTGTTGTTGAAGCAATTTATGTTGGGCCAAAACAACATCCGCTGGTTCGCCCCAAACACCAAGGTCTGAAATCCTCCTTTTAGTGTATATCCTAAAATGGTAGAATCATAAACACTTATATTCATCACTTAAACAATACTACGACCATAAAAGAGATTAGGTTGTCACACCCTAACCATTGGTGACTCTAATATTGAATGAGTGATGAATGTAAGATCTTAAGAAAAGCATGCTTAACTTAGCAAATAAACTAAGTAGTATAACTACTCCAAAGTTTATTTGTTAAGTGTTTGAAACAAGTAGTTTTATTGACTTGAAATCATTTTTTAGGTGATCAATCTAAAAAGAGCATTAAGTACTTCTCAAACAAATAATATTAACCAAAGCACGAACTTGAATGATTAAAATCCAAACTTTTGTAAATTAAGAAGAAGTAGAAATTACATAACCTTTTTCAAAAGAAAATGTTTAGGAGCATGAGATAACCATCCAAGGATTCGATGCTTTTGAGTTTCAAATGAGAGTACAAAATTGATTTTTTTATCTCATTTGCCTTCTCCTTTTCTCCTCTTGAATTCTAACTAAATATTACGAAGACTTACTTGAAAGTGAAAATTCTAAACTAAGAAATGAAGAAAGAATTCCTAGATGAGAGAATTCTGGCCTTCAAGTGTTTTTGAGAGGATTTTATGAAGAAATGGTGAATTACAATCTATTTTGCTCGAAGGAATTGGCCTCTATTTATAGGCCCCATGCCAGACCGTTGAGCTGCTTAGCTGGACCGCTAAGCAGTTGACCAAACCCTTCAGCATGGGTTTGGTCCCTTGACCAAGTAGCTTAGTCACCTTTGTGTATGACTCACCAAAGCTAGTTGTGGGCTATGAGACCTAGCTATTCTGAGCTACTTCTGATAAGCCTATGATGGACTACTTGAGGTGAGGCCATGGATGACTTCATGGTTTGCTTGATGCTTAAGTCAAGTCTGGTAAGCACCACCCAGCGCACCTGCTTCACCGTTGAGCTGCTTGTTCAGCAGCTTTTGACCGTGTTGACTGGGACATGGCTTGGTGCTTGCTGATTTGGCCAGGAGTCTGGTTCTCCATTGAGCAGCTTGGTTGGACCGCTAAGCAACTTGTTCAGTAGTTTGGTCTTGTGCCAAGCTCGTGTTTGACCGTGTCAAGCATATTTATGACCGTGTCAGACCTAGTCTGGTGCTAGGCTGAGCAGCTAAGCAGGTCCGCTCAGCTGCCTGGTTGAGCAGTTTGGTCCAGGTCAGGCAGGTGGCCAGGTCAGCTCAGCGGGGTTTGTTCCACGCTCAGCTGCCTGGTTGAGTACCTTGATTTTCTTGACTTTTGTTGCTTTATGACCATGAATCTTTTCTCTTCTTTTCTTCATTTTATTTCCTATAAAATACATAAAAAGCCAATACAAACACAAATATACCAAATTATGATATTTTATACAAAAAGTATTGTTTTAAGTTGGTTTTTCTTAATTATGCTTAAGATAAGTGCCATAAAAATGTATGATTTTTAGGTATGTTTGGCACTTATCACATACCCAATGGCTAATTTAGAAGGGTTGAAAAAGGTGTTAACACCAAGGGACCAAAATCATAATGGGTATCTAGCATGTTATTTTAAATTTTTTTGTAGGAGTTCCTGAAAGCCATAAGCAAAATGTGGTATCATGACAACAGTTGTTCATGTTGGGTATCAGCAGGTCAGAATATACCTAGAAGGGGGGTTGAATAGGTGTCGCATATCACTTACTCTGCTTTTCCTATATTTTGAGGAAAACAGAATGTTTCTGCATGTAATCAATTAAGCTTGGTATTAATCAATTAAACTGATTGCATTTAATCGGTTATTCAGGTGGTTAATCGATTATGTTGTGATCTTGCAGAATCTTAATTTTACTGGTTACTTGCAACACAAGTCACTGATTACCGATCCTTATAAATTAATTGATTACGGTAATTACAGAATAATGATTAAACATATTATACCAAGTAATAAAAAATCAATCAAATACAAGAATACAAACTACATCCAGGCCTCCCTGTCTTACCTTGGGAGATTTTCTTCTTCACTATTGAAAATGTTTGGTACAACACAAACTTCCAATATTCAACAAAAACTAAGATGCTTTCTTGGACTATACGAGCTTGACAACCTCAGTTTTGACCTCTCTCTATCGCCTAATAATATCTCCTATCTTTTCCCGAATATGCCCCAGCCAGGGCTCACTCGCACCAAAAATCTCTTAGACTCGGTGAAGAATAATTAGATCTCTTCTTGAAGTGACGTTACTCACCAAGAGATCACTTTCCTCGATCATTACAGAATTTGAGTGTTCTTGAGTACTTAATACTCGAATATTACAATTTAAACTCAATTCTAAAAACCCTGTGCAGAATACTCGCAAGAACCTATTCTATATGAGAAACTTATGCAAAGGTTTTCATAAAAACAGATTTCACAATTCTCTAAAAACGGATTTCTCTACTTTTACTTTGAAATTAATCAAGAAACTAAAGAATGAATGATATGCATGAAAAGCCCTAGAGATACATGCTACAACTTGAAATTCTAAGCACTAATCAACATGCCCTTAATCTCTAAACTTCTATAATGCACTCTATATGAAAATGTATGCTACAGATCTTCTGAATATGCAAGATATGAAAATGTGAAAATTATGAATGTTATGCCACATGGGCCAGAATTCCAACATTTATACCAAACGAACTGATATTGTAGTTAATTGATTGTACATCCAGTTAATCGATTAATTGGCTGTTAAAAGTTAGTTTTTTGTTACGCCTTAATCGATTATATCATGTCTTAATCGATTAACACACTAACGGTATCAGGTTGGTTAGTTATTGTAATTCTTGATAATCGATTACAAATAATACTTAATCGAGTATGTTGATTGAATAATAGTTTCTTGATATGAGGTAACCTACCTATATGATATATGAACATGCTAAACATTGCTTTTCAAAATATATTATCTTTAATGCATCTTAACAATGTGTATGGAGGCATTAACCTATTTACCATATGATATCTAGATGTGATGTCTCATTTTTAATCTTGTTTATATTTAAGCTCTTGTGAGACTCCACCTAGGTTTACCTAACCTAGACTCGATCTAAGGCAAACATCTTATGACTTCTAATAAAGATAAAACTTACAACACACTAATTATATGGATGCTATCCTTGAGTCTTTGGTTCGTCGTTTGTTGTGCAATCTTCAAGCGTACTTGTATGTCCGTTGTCTTCATCAAAACTTAGCTTAGCGCCAAATGTGCAAGTCTTGAATTTTTTCACTTTCAGTCTCCCCCTTTTCGATGATGACAAACTCTACACTAGATCTTTGTTTGATGTGCTTGATGATGATCAACATGTGTTTGTATAGGTTGGTTAAATGTCAAAGTTGTGCTGCTCCTCCTCAACCAAGTAATAAGGTGAAAATATTCTTAGCATCTGTAGGTAGAAAAACATAGGGAAGCTCAATAACCTAAAATACATAAAGCAACACATTTCTCCCCCTTTTGACATTATCAAAAAGTATAGACAGTTAAATGATAGAAGAGTTATAATAGTTTGTGAGAAGAAACTGTAATTAATCATTGATTATAGCTTGTGAGTGATTAACCAGTTTTTAGAAGATTGAACAAGTGCACAAATCACTGCATTTAATCGATTATCAAGGCACTTAATCGATTAAACAGAAAAAAAAAGAATATGAACAGGGTTTGTATGACATATCCAACATGTATAATTGCAATCAGGCATCGAATGATTAATATTTCATATTTATTCAGTTTAAGTAAGTATTTATCAAGCATATAAGGTATACACCCAAGTATTTCATAAAAACCACAATCCATAAACTATCGACATAATTAAAACATTGTTCAACAAAACAAGAAATAGTGAATTAAAACAAGTACGTAATAAGAGTTTAACAACTTATTATAAGCAAAAGACATAATGCCCAAAATGAAAAGAAGTACAAGACCCAAAAGATACACTAAACCAAAAAGCATAACACCCTATAGGCTAGACACTCCTAAATTATTCCTGAAGTGGTGAAGGAGGACGTCTTGCTTGTGGATGCATGATGTTGTAGTTGGTCCGAATGAGGAAGTCTAAGCGGTTGATCTCTTCATTTAATCGTTCATTTTGTCTCTCCAACCCTGACTGGATGAAGTTCCTCAGAGACTCATAGTGTGTGTCAATGTGAGTATTGAGTCTTTGTTCCATGGTGTCTAACTGAGTTATCCCGAAGAGTGGTTCTTGAGGCATAACAACAGCCTCCCTCTGATTTTTAGGAACCTGCTCATACATAGTAGTTGGAACTTCCTCATTAGATAACTCTAAGTCTACAGTAGTGTTGTGATCCTTCTAGTATTGCCTAAAAGTGCAAAGTGTCAAGTATAGCACTATGGGATTGCCTATATTTTGATGAAGACAAAGATTTAGTGACAGCTTGAAGATGTCTTAACAAATCAACATGCCAAGGACTCAAGGGTTTCATATCTAGACTAGGTTCCTTAATAGAATTATTTTTAGAAGTCTAAGATGTGTCCCTTAGATATTGAGTCTAGGTTAGGTAAACCTAGATGCAATTCTCACAAGCCTTAAAAATAATCATTTTATTTACATGAGATATTCCATCTAGATCATTATGTGTTCATGCATTAATCATACATGTTACTTGTGCATCTTAGGCATAATATATTGGTAAAACATGTATAATTGATAAACATAACATATAGGTTGTTTACCATATAATCAATCAGCTGAAAAATGTGTCAATTAATCGATTAAGAGATGTATTAATCGATTAATGTGATTAAGATTTTAACAGATAACTGAAAATCCTGAAAACAGTTGTTCCCAACAACCCTTTAATCGTTTAAATGGGTAATTAATCGATTAACTGGGTCTCAAAAAGGCTTTCTATAAAAACGGTGTTTTCAGATCATGTACCATACATCATATCATTCATTTTTAGAATTGCTAGTTGCATATTTTCGTGCTTAATTGTGTCATAGGCAGAGTGACAGATAGTACCATGCTTAGGCTTTAATTGTCATCATATTGCATGTGGTTTATATGTTCAACATTCCTATCTTTTCTTGTATGTCTCTTGCATTTCTTTATCAGAATTTTAGGGTCGAAATTTTGTGTTTCTGCATTTTCATAAACTCATAACTATTCATATTATCTTGTGAGCTTTATATAGGATTTTTAGCTGAGTTTTAATTGTAATATTTTGAGAAAAATTGTGCTTTATAAAACTATGTTTTTATACCGTTTTTGTGTAATAAGGGAATTTGTCTCTCGGTGTCTTACCACCTAAGAAATTTGGTGTGTCTTCACCAAGACTTAGAGGTCTTGAGTTTAGAACAAGTTCTTGGATGGGCTAGATCGTAAGAAAGGTTTTCTTTGGCGATGATGGTGCATCCATTAACCGCCCTCCCGTATTTAGTGGCGAAGGATAAGCCTACTGGAAAGTCCGGATGAAAATATTCATAGAAGCCATTGACTCAGATATTTGGGGATCTGTAGTCAACGGGCCTTTCTTTCCAATGCATCTTGTGGACGATGAACCAAAATAAAAACCTAAGAGTTTATGGACCGATGATGAACGTAAAAAGGTTCAATACAACCTACATGCTAAAAACATCATCACATCGGTCCTGTCATATGACGAATTCTTTCGGGTTTCTCAATGTCAAAGTGCCAAGGAAATGTGGGACACTTTACGAGTGATTCACGAAGGTACTAGAAAAATCAAGCGTACCAGGATGAATTCCCTGACACATGAGTACGAGTTGTTTCGTATGTTGCTGAGTGAATCTATCGGCGACATGCAAAAACGATTCACACATATAGTAAACCATTTAGTTGCTCTAGATAATTTTTTTACCAAAGGAGTACTAACTAATAAAGTTTTGCGTTGTCTTGATAGGAGATGGCAACCTAAAGTTACAGCTATCATGGAATCCAAGGATCTTGACTCCATACCTTTGGCAACATTATTTGGAAAGCTTCAAAAGCACGAGATGGGACTTGGGTGCTTGACGATGCATGAGGAATCAGACCGCAAGAAGAAGGGCATATCTCTTAAAGCAACAACGTCTCAACCTACAGAAAAGAAAGAAGATTATGAGTCTGATTCAGATATTGATGATGAAACATTAAGCCTTCTCGTACCAAAATTCGGGAAATTCTTAAAGAAAGGAGGCTTTAAACATTTTAAGAAGAAAAAAGCGCATGAATCAACTACAAAAGGCAAAGGTAATAAAAAGCGCTTCACTTGCTACTAGTGTGGTAAGCCAGGACACATGAGATTTCAATGTCCTACTTCTCTCAAGAAAGTTGATTCGGAGAAGAGCACTCATCGGGACTTGAAATCAAAGAAAGCCTACATTGTCTGGGACGTACCGGAGGAGGATACGACATCAAGCACCTCAGATGAAGAGGAGATCGCCAAGCTATGCCTAATGACCAGAACAAATGAAGCTTGCGACTCAAATTCAAAGGAGATAAATAATGAGGTATACTCTGACACCTCATCTTCTTATTCTGATGATTCAACTCCTTATGAGGATTTATATAATGCTTATGTCGAATTGCATAAGGAATTAAAAATATTAGTTAGGATTAGTTCCGATAGAAAACGTGTAATCCTTCTAAATGAAAATAAAATAGTTCTATTACATAAAGAATTAGATGAGCTAAAACTTGAGAATGAGACTTTAGATCTAATATTTTCCAGTAATACATACAATTGCTCCAATGATAAATTATGTCAATCAACTGTCTGTGAGTCGTGCGAGACTTTTAAAAATGAAAATTTGAAATTTAATGAAAAACTCACAAAACTCATAGAAAGTCAGAATCAATTAGACACTATACTTAGCCAAACTAGAAATATTTATGACCATACTGGATTAGGGTATATTGCCCCTCTGTGTAGGAAAAGACCATACAAGAAACCTGTAACTCGGCCAAATAAAAAGTTTTATAATAAGAAAGTTCCTACATGTTTTTATTGTGGCACACATGGCCAGACTTCCTACTCTTGCTATATTATGAAGTATGGTATACCTAGTGGTGTATATACTACGATGAAAAAGGGAGATAACTCTCTGCTTACTAATAGAAAAGGACTCAATATAAATTGGCTACCTAAAAGAAGCAAGTGATCTATTTTCTAGGTATGTCTACGAGCACACGGGCAGCATTGGTATCTTGAGAGTGGGTGCTCGAGGCATATGACGGGTGATAGATTGAAATTCCTAGATCTATCATTGAAATAAAAAGGGTTTGTCACGTATGGAGACAAAAACAAAGGAAAGATACTTGGCACCGGGACAATTGACAACTCAACTCAGGCAGTGATCGAAAATGTACTATACGTTGAAGGCCTAGAGCACAATCTATTGAGTACCATCCAACTTTGTGACAACGGTAATCGTGTATTTTTCGACTCTTAATGTTACATAATTTGTGACAATTTAACTAATAAGGTTAAGTTTTTCAGATATAGTATTATTAACATCTACATGGTTAACCTAGAGGATGTCACAACACTATTTTCAAAATGTTTTATATCTAAAGAAGATGATATTTGGCTTTGGCATAGACGCGTCGCTCATATTCATGTAAAACATCTAGATAAATTGTCTAAAAATAATTTAGTTGAGGGTCTACCAAAACTTGATTTTAAAACTCAGGAAACTAGTGATACGTGTCAAAAATGTAAACAAGTTAAAAACTCTTTTGGGAAAAAGAATGTGATATCCACAATAAGACCTCTTGAGCTTCTCCATATGGACTTGTTTGGACCTTCACAAATAATGAGTTTTGGTGGTAGCTTTTATGCATTAGTAATTGTTGATGATTTCTCTAGATTCACATGGACATTATTTTTATCTTCTATGAGTGATGCATACAAATCTTTCAAAAACCTTGCCAAACAAATTCAAAATCAGTTTAATCTAAAATAGTATTCATTCGACCCAATCATGGTGGGGAGTTTGAAAACCACCAGTTTGATAAATTTTGTAATAAACATTGTATCATGCATCAGTTCTTGGCTCATCGTACCCCTCAACAAAATGGAGTTGTTGAGATGAAGAATCGAGTTCTAGAGGAGCTTGCTAGAACCATGTTGAACGAAAGTAAGGTTCCTAAGTACTTATGGGTTGATGTAGTGCATACTGCTTGCTATGTGATAAATTGTATACTCTTAAGGCCTACTTTTTTGAAAACTCCTTATGAACTTTTAAAAGGCCGAAAACCTACTATTGCTCATTTTCATGCTTTCGGATGTTATTGTTTTATTTTAAATAATGGAAAAAGAGCTCTAGGAAAATTTGACTCAAAAGCATATGAGAGAATATTTTTAGGGTATTCATTACATAGTAAAGCTTATCGAGTGTTTAAAAATATTCAATGCAAGTAGAAGAATCTATACATGTCCAAAAGAGAAGAGAAAGGTGTTATTTGATTATGCAGGTGCTTTAGAAGAAGCATACTCTAAGGACATGGACCAGGACAAAAAAGAAGAAGAAGAAGTAGAGCAAATTGGCCAAGATGAGCATTAGGACTTGTCGATCGCGTGGAAGACCAAGAAAGATCATCTACTTGACAAAGTTATAGGTGATAACTCTACAGGAGCGGTAACTCGTAGTTCTTTACATAATATGTGTAACTTTGTCTCTTTCGTATCTCAAATCGAGCCAAAGACGATCGATGAGACCATTGAGGATGCGCACTAGGGCATAGCTATGCAAGAAGAGCTAAACCAATTTGAGCGTAATAATGTGTGGGCCTTGGTCTCTAAGTAAAAAGAACATCCAGTAATTGGTACTAGATGGGTCTTCCGTAATAAACAAGATGACTTTGGCTTGATCACAAGAAATAAGGCACGCCTGGTGGCCAAAGGCTACAACCAGGAGGAAGGCATCGATTATGATGAGACCTACACTCTTGTAGCCAAATTAGAGGCCAGTAGGATGCTCCTAACCTTCACATCGATTGTGAACTTTAAGCTCTTTCAAATGGATGTCAAGAGCATCTTTTTGAATGGTTACATTCAAGAGGAAGTGTATGTCGATCAACCTCCTGACTTTGAAATTTTTAAATATATGAACCATGTATATAAACTTAAGAAGGTTCTCTATGGTCTAAAACATGCCCCTAAAGCTTGGTATGACAAATTGAGCTCTTTTCTTTTATAAAAAGGGTTCGTGAGGGGTATGGTTGATACTAGCCTCTTTATTTGTAGAATAGATGATCATGTATTATTAGTTTAACTATACGTTCATGATATAATTTTCCGATCTACTAAAGACATTCTTTGTAGAGAATTTTCTGAGAAGATGTAGGGAGAATTTGAGATGTCGATGATGGGTGAGCTGGCTTTCTTCCTTGGGCTACAAATCAAACAAATGGAAAGTGGAATCTTCATTCATCAATCGAAGTACGGTAAGGAGTTACTCAAAAAGTTCGACATAAAAATGTAAAGAAGCTTCTACACCTTTGGTGTCCGCTTGCTATCTAGACAAAGACAAAAAGGGAAAAGCTATTGAGGTAACCAAGCATCGAGGGATCATCGACTCTTTATTATATTTGATTGTGAGCCGCCCCGATATTATGTTTAGTTTTTGCATGTGCGCTAGATTTCAAGCATTACCTAAAGATTCACATTATAGTGTTGTTAAACGTATTATGAGATATTTAAAAGGTACAATAAATATGGGATTATGGTATCCTAGGGATGCCCCGTTATCCTTGGTAGGATATTCCGATACCGATTTTATTAGATGTAAGTTGGATCGGAAGAGCACTTGTGAGACTTGTCACTTACTAGGCAGTTCCTTAATGGCGTGACACAATAAAAAGCATGTTTGTGTTGCTTTGTCCACCGTCGAAGCAGAATACATTGTCGTTGGTGTCTGTTGCGCTCAAATCCTATGGATGAAGCAGCAACTTAAGGACTTTGGTCTTAACCTAGAAAATATTCCTTTTAAATGTGATAATACAAGTGCCATAAACTTATCCAAGAATCTCGTTTTGTATTCGAGAACTAAGCATATAGAAATTAGGCATCACTTTTTGCATGATCATGTTCAAAAAGGCGATTATGTGCTTGAATTTGTTGAAACTACTAAGCAATTAGAAAATAATTTCACTAAGCTCCTCTCATGAGATACCTTCTAAGTTCTTCGAAGAGAACATAGAATCCTTGATGAAAAATATCTTGATTAAATCGTCTAGCTTATTGTTATTTGCTTCGCACGTTGAATGTCTTATATGCTTCGAAATGAATACTTGTTGAATGCACTCTATTTCTAATATGACTCATGACCTAGTATAATAAGCTCTATATGTATGTGTGTTTGCTTAAAATTGTTAAATATAGGTTAGAAATCTTTGCATGCTTCTAAAACTCAAAAACCTACTTGATTCTATAAATCTGATGAATGCTAATCGATTAACAAAGAGTTTTAATTGATTAAAATAAGTTCCACTACCTAACACTTTATTTTTTCATGAAATTTAATCGATTAACGTTTTAATCGATTACATGGGCTTATTTTTATGAAAATCTGGAATTTTAAGTATGATTAATCGATTAAGTGCAACTCTTAATCGATTAACGATAGCAGATAAAGTAGAAACAGTAGCATTTTTGGCACTTTTTAAAATCCTCTCTATCCCTTTTCTCTCTAAATCTCAGAGGCAACAACACAATCTCAATTCTTAGCTTAAACGAAGATTAAATCTCACCCTCTATCCGTATTGTGCATTTCATTTAACCTCAATTTCTCTCAAATTTTCCAAGAAACTCGTTTTCCCCAATTCCAAACCCTAAGTTTAGGTTCCTCCCAAAATCCTCCTAAACCTCTCAATTCTCTGTCTCAAAAAGGATTAAGACAATTGCTCAACACGCACAAAGGGCTCCAATTGCTTCATCTTCAAATCTAAATGTGAGGCAGGACCATGGAGATCCTACTACTCTCTCATTCTGCAAGAGACTCGGTTGTCAAAATTTCAAGGTAGGAAACCAACATATATCAGGTATGTCGACTTAACATGGATGGCAGAACAAAATTTTCAATTTCCACACGGCATGCAAGCTCAAGGAGCTGTCACTTTTCTGGAATTAAAGGGAAATATATACCAGGCACTGATTAGGGAATTTTTTGCCAACTTTAGGTATAAAGATGGAAAGTATTGGTCTTTGGTTTCTGGGAATTTATTTGAGTTGAGTGAGGAAATTTTTATGAATGTGGCTGGTTTGTCTACCAATGGTGCTAGCATTGGTGATTGTGATTGGGTTAAGAATTCATTTGATGTTGCTGAGGTTTATAAGTCATGTTTGAGAGGTCCCCATCTGTATGTCCAAGGAGAACTAACAAAATATGGATTGTTGTATATGGAGAATAGGCTTTTGCACTATCTGATAGCTTACATTCTGGTTCAAAGGAACACAAATCATGCACAGCCCACCGTGAATGATTTGAGGTTCATGTATGTTGTTAAGTAAAATGTTGTAATTAATTGGGCTGAGGGGATCCTTAAAGTCATGTATAGTGTGTCTACTTTGAAATCCAAGCTGTTACCCTATAGTATCTTCATTTCGAGGGTCATTGATTATCTACACATTGATGTGTATGATACTATTATCATGGAGTCTACTGACAAAAATCACCTTGTTGGTGAGAGCTTGATTCACAAGATGGGTATTTACAAGTATGGAAATACTTGGCAAAATCAAGAGGACTACACCACTGTGGATCTAGACTTATTTGGAGATGATGATCAGGTAGGAACGAATGAGCAGAATGTAGGAACTCAGGGGGAGACAGCCAGGAACGCACCGCATGAACCTTCCTTTGGATTATCTCATTTGGATGTTATGGAGCAAAGGCTGAACAACATAATGGATCTACATTTTCAGTCTTTGAAGGATTCTTACCATACTAACTTGGAGCAATTTGAGGAACGTCAGGTTGCTTACATTGATAACCATTATCAGTCCTTGACGAGCTTTGTTCAAACCACTACTGAGGCACAAAATGACAAGTTTTGTGCAGAATTTGAAAAGCTGACAGTTCTCATCAAGGGAGATAGTAGTGTGACAGTTCCTGATGACAGAAACCTTCCTCCTCATCCTTAGTTAGAAGACCTTAGACCCTAGGATGCCTTAGGTTTATTTCTTCTATTGGCTAATTTCAGGATGGTGTTGCTTTGTTCTCTTGAGACATATTTTCTCTTTGCCTTTATTGGGTTGTAATAGTTACTCTCTACTCTTGTTGAACTTTTACCACTTGATATGCATGATATTGAACTTTGATCGTTACTGGTTTTTTTTTCAATTTCTTATTTTATATGATCATTTATGTCATATATAGTATGAATGTATGTTTAATGGTTTTTGACCATGATTGGTTATATGCATCTACCTTGTATGATTAAGCATGTTGTTTACATGCTATTATATTAATGTTTGATCATTCTATGCTTAACTAGTTATTATATAACCATCCATGCCATTAAAATTGTTCATTTACTATTTTTTGTCCATTTAATCGATTACCACATGTATTTAATCGATTAAGTGTTTGTCAACAAGAGCATTTGTTCACGCTTCCTTCAACTGGTTAATTAGTTAAATTCCCAAAATTAATTGATTGATTATAGTTTTCATATCATTACATAACTCTTCTTACTTTTGACTAGATTGATTAGTTTATCTTTTTAATAATGTCAGAAGGGGGAGCAAGGTTGCTTTGTTGTTTGATGTGTTTGCAGGTTGTAAATAGTATTCAGCATCCGTCTTTTCGCTACCTGCTTACATTAAGAGGGAGCAATGCGCTTTAACTTTGAAATTAACAACCATGCACTCTATAACCATCATGAAGCTATGCATCAAACCAAACAAGATTTGATGTGGAGTTTGTCATCATCAAAAAAAGGGAGATTGAAAGTGCAAAGTGTTAAGTAGAGCACTATTGGATTGCCTATGTTTGGATGAAGACAAGGATTTAGTGAAAGCTTGAAGATGTCTCAACAAATCAACATGCTGAGAACTCAAGGGTTTCATATCTAGAATAGGTTCCTTAATAGAATTACTTTTAGAAGTCTAAGATGTGTGCCTTAGATATTGAGTCTAGGTTAGGTAAACCTAGATGCAATTCTCACAAGCCTTAAAAATAATCATTTCAGTTACCTGACACATTCCATCTAGATCATTATGTGTTCATGCATTAATCATACTTGTTACTTGGGCATCTTAGGCCTAATATATTGGTAAAACATGTATAGTTGATATGCATAACATATATGTTGTTTACCATTTAATCAATTAGCTGAAAAATGTGTCAATTAATCAATTAAGAGATGTATTAATCGATTAACGTGATTACGGTTTTAATATATAACTGAAAACCTGAAAATAGTTATTCCCAACAACCCGTTAATCGATTAAATAGGTACTTAATCGATTAACTGGGTCTCAGAAAGGTTTTCTACAAAAACTGTGTTTTCAGATCATGTACCATACATCATATCATTCATTTTTAGAATTGCTAGTTGCATATTTTCATGCTTAATTGTGTCATATACGCAGAGTGAAATGCATTGTGATAGTATCATACTTTGGCTTTAATTGTTATCATATGGCATGTGGTTTATATGTTCAATATTCCTATCTTTTCTTGCATGTTTCTTGCATTTCTTTATGAGAATTTTAGGGTAGAAATTATGTGTTTATGCATTTTCATAAACTCATACATATTCATATTATCTTGTGAGTCTTGCATAGGGTTTTTAGCTGCGTTTTAATTGTAATATTTTGAGCAAAATTGTGCTTTATAAAACTCTGTTTTTGTACTATTTTTGTGTAATAAGGGAATTTGTCTCTTGGTGTCTTACCACCTAAGATATTTGGTGTGTCTTCACCAAGACTTAGAGATCTTCAGTTTAGAACAAGTTCTTGGTTGGGGCTAGATCATAAGAAACGTTTTCTTATGCGATTAGGATAATCACACCAAGAAAGTGGGTTCTTGGATTCAAGAAGGGAGCGTCTAAGTGTTGTATTGGAAGTTTGCATCTAAGTGATAACCGCAACACCTATTTAACCCCCCCCCCCCTCTTCTAGCTATGTTCTGTCCACTAATACCTAACATTGCCAGGCATTATCATACTTATAGATTCCCATTTTTTTTGATTAGATTATCACCAATCAAGTGCTCACGAGAGTTAATCATGATGATCACCGTATAGATGTATATATTTCTAGGTGATCAATTATGCGGAATATGAAGATGCCATAAGCAAGTAACTTGGTTGAAGTGGTCGAGATACCATACATAACCTTTAGGATTTCCTCGGGCCAGTTAATCATAATGCTTTCTCGAATAGTGAACATAAACTTCAGGTCATTAATGGTTGGTTGGGCATGGTTTGTGTTCCTTTGAACTAGTATGTATGCCACAATATAATGCAAAAGTCGATTTTCAACCGACAATAATCTAGCTTTAGTCAACTCTCCTTGAACATATAAGTCTGGTCCCCTTACACAATATTTGTACATTTCAGTTGTATCAAATGAGTTCCATAACTCATTTGAGCAGTCTCCTAGGTCGGAACCGTCACTAGATAGCCCACCCACATCCAGATATAAGGTCTTGTTCATCTCAAACAATTTTCACAAAACCATAGACCAATAGCTATCATCTGTGTATCTAAAGTTAGCATAAAATTCCCTAACTAGAGCAGGGTATACCTTTACGTTAAGCTCAAGAAACTGGTTTACGCCCTGACCTTCCAATCCATGAGGAAACTCGAAGCCTTGCTCTACCATCCAGGCCATATCCACATAACGAATGTACATTGGCTTCATCCCTTGGAATTTGGCTAAGCGAGTTTCTTGTACAATTAGTGGGTAGTAAGGGTCACCTTGATCCCTCCTATCATCATGGCCAGATGAGGAGCTAGTTTCATTTCTTCTTGGTCGATTATCCGTAGTTTTGACTCTTTTCTACTTTCCATCTGCCACCTTCTAGTATTGGAATGGTGTAATCGATTATGTAATCGGTTTGGGGTGATTCCGGGCTAGGTTATGAAATTGGGGAAAGTTCTAGGTTTTTGAATTTCTTCTGAAATGGGGGCTAATAGATGACAAACTAAACTTGATAAGGCTCGGTTTTGATTGCTATAATTTTACCAAATGATGGAAAAAGGGTAGGAATTTTGGGATTTAGGGTTTGAAAAACTATCCCGAACGCACACTGTGTCTATTATATTTTACTCCCGTTAATTGAATAATTTACCTATTAATCGATTAAAACATATTAAAGTCTTAAGCAGCTGAGCCCAGTTAATCGATGAAAGGAGGACTTAATTGATTGAAGATGGAGATTTTCAAAAAGCTTAAGCTACTCGAACTCAGTTTAATCAATTATAACAGAGGGTAATCGATTAACATTAGCAAAAATTATAGAATTGAGTATGTTTTTGAAATTAACATTACATGCTAAGACACTTAACCTAAGAATCTATTCTGGACAAAATGGAGCACATTTAGCACATAAACATAGAATCATGCACACAATTTTAAGCACATGGGAAACATGCATTCAACATTTATCACATGGATATGCATAATGATCATGCAAAGGCACACAATACCATTAACCAAACTAGTTAAGATATTGTTCATCAAGAATTTCAAGTTCTCTTCTAAGCACAAAGAATGAATCTCGTGGAAGGAGCTTGGTGAAAATATCCGCTAGTTGTTTAGTGGTTTCAAAAACTTCAAGCACACAATCACCTTTTTGAACATGATCACACAAGAAATGATGTCTTATTTCTATATGTTTGGTTCTATAATGCAAGATGGGATTCTTGGATAGGTTCATGGTGCTTGTATTGTCGCACTTTATTGGTATCTTTCCTAACTTGAGACTGAAATCTGTAAGTTGTTGCTTCATCTAAAGGATTTGAGTGCAACACACACTGGCGGTAATGTACTTCGCTTCGACGGTGGATAAAACAACACAAGCTTGCTTCTTGCTGTGCCATGACACTAACGAGTTGTCTAACAGGTGGCAAGTTCCACTAGTGCTTTTCTGATCCAATTTACACCCAGTAAAATCAGAATCAAAATATCCTACCAAGGGTAATGAGGCATCCCTAGGATACCATAATCCCATATTAAGGGCTCCCTTTAAATATCTCATGATTCACTTAATAGAACTAAAATGCGCTTCTCTAGACATAGATTGATATCTCGCACACATGCAAACGCTAAACATAATATCATGGTGACTCATAGTTAAATACAATAGAGAGCCTATCATGCTGCGATATTTAGTTACTTCTACCGTTTTTCCTTTTTCATCTTTGTCTTGGTAGCATGAGGATGCCATAGGAGTGGATGCTTCTTTGCACTTTTCCATCTCGAACTTGTGTAGTAATTCTTTGCAGTATTTTGATTGGTGGACAAATGTGCCTCTCTTCATTTGCTTGATTTGTAATCCGAGGAAGAATTTAAGTTGTCTCATCATTGATATTTCAAATTCACCCTACATCAAATCAGAAAAACGTATCATCAACATATATTTTAATGAGTAAAACATTATTATCTGATTTTTGAATAAAGCGCATTGTGTCGATGTTGTCCCTTACGAACCCCTTTTCTAACAGAAAATTATTGAGTCTATCATATCAAGCTCGAGGAGCTTGCTATAGGCCATAAAGTGCCTTTTTAAGTTTATAGACATGGTTCGAGAACTTATAGTTTTCGAAACCGAGCGGTTGCTCGACATAAACCTCCTCTTGAATGAATCCATTCAAGAAGGTGCTCTTAACATCCAGTTGGAAAAATTTAAATCCATGATTGATGCAATTGCCAATAGCATCCTGATGTCCTCTAACCTTACAACAGGGGCGTAGGTTTCATCGAAATCAATACCTTCCTCTTGGTTGTATCCCTGACCACAAGGAGTGCTTTGTTTCGTATTATTAAGCCAGATTCATCAAGTTTATTTCTAAAGACCCACGTAGTGCCAATTATCGGATGGTCTTTTGGTTTGGGGACCAAGTCTCACACATTATTTCGTTCAAACTGGTTTAGCTCTTCTTGCATAGTTATACCCTAGTGTTCATCCACTATGGCCTCATCTATGGTCTTAGGCTCTAATTGAGATACGAAAGCAACAAAATTACAAAAATTATTCAAAGAACTACGGGTTACCACCCCGGCAGATATATCACCTATTACTTTATCAAGTGGATGGTCCTTGTTGGTTTTCCATATCCTAGGCAAGTCCTGATGGTCCTTATTGTCTTCCTTATCATCCTGAGCTTCTTTATCCTTTTCCAAGTCCTAAGAGTATGCTTCTTCCAAAGCACTTGTAACATCATCAGAAGAAACCTTTCTCTTCTATTTTGGAGAAGATTCGTCAAAATGAACATGGATCGATTCTTCTACAATCATAGTATATTTATTAAAAACTCTAAATGCCTTACTATGCATCAAATACCCTAAGAATATACCCTCGTCATCTTTCGAATCAAATTTTCCTAAAGCACGTTTTTCATTGTTTAAAATAAAACACTTGCATCCAAAGGCATGAAGATGAGATATATTAGGTTTTCGGCCTCTCAGAAGCCCATAAGGAATCTTTAAAAGTTTAGGCCTAAGTAGTACTCGATTTAGGCATATGAGAAGTGTTGCCAATATTTCCAACTCCAAGTATCTTCCCTCGGTTATTGTCGCCATAAGTTACATACCCTTTGTCTTTAAGTGATAGATTCAGTAATTTCGATCTGTCACCGGTCATATGCCTCGAACAGTCGTTATCTAGATACTAGTGTTCACCATGTGTTTGAAGGCAACCATGCAAAACAGATTACTTGTTTCATTTAGGTACCCAAACTATATCAGGTCCCTTATTGTTAGTAACCAAAGGACATTGTCCCTTTTTCACCCCAGACATAAGTACCAGTAGGCACACCATACTTTCTAATATAACATGCAATGGAAGTATGGCCATGAGTGCCACAATATAAACATGTAGGAATGCGAGTATGTCACTTTTTATGCGTATGGACCCTATATGGTCTTTTGTTATTAGTTAGGGGTTTGTATCCTATTCTCATATGGTTGCCAACATTTCTCGACTCATCAAGTAATGTGTCTAGATTTACTTTACTGTATGTGAGCTTTGCGAGATTTTCTTTAAAATTGGAATTCTCAGTTTGTAAAGTCTTGCAAGTATCACATACTGTAGGTTGACATAAATTATTTTTAGAGAAATCACATGAGCTACAAGAGCAGATTAAGTCTAGAGTTTCATTTTCCAATTTTAGTTCATCTAACTCTTTTTATTACTCGTTTTCTATCTACGCTAATCCTAGCAAGCTTTTTCAGTTCTTCATGTAGTTCAACAAATGCATTATATAATTCATCATATGTAGAGGAGTCATCAGAACAAGATGAAGTGTTAGAATATACCTCATTCGCATCATCCTGACTACTCGAGCTGCATGCTTCTTGTGTTTTTACCATTAAGCACAGTTTCACAGACTCCTCCTCATTAGATGTGCTCAATGTCGATTCCTCCTCGGGTGCATCCCATATGATGTATGTATTCTTTGATTTGAAGTCTTGAGGAGTGCTCTTCTCATATTCAACCTTTTTGAGATAGGTTGAACATTGTAGCCTCAAACGTCTTGCCTTCTCGCATTCTTGGCAAGTGAAGTGCTCCTTTGGGTTCATGCCTTTCTTGGTTGAGTCTCGCGCTTCTTTCTTCTAGAACCTCTTGAATCCTCCTCTTTTCTTCAAGAATTTTCCAAACTTTCGTACTAGGGGGTTCATGGTTTCCTCATCCAGATCAGAGTCAGAATCGTCATCCTCTTTCTTCATGATCTTGTGAAGTGGTTGCCTTGAGAGAGATTCTTTTCTTCTTCCTATCAGAATCCTCATTCATAGTCAAGCGCTCTATCTCCATCTCGTGTTCTTGGAGTTTGCCAAACAGCGTCGCTAAAGGCATGGAATCCAAATCTTTCGACTCCATGATGGCTATTACTTTTGGTTGTCATTTCCTATCAAGACAACGTAAAACTTTGTTAGTTAATTCTCCTTTAGAAAATGATTTATCAAGGGAAACTAAATGGTTAACAATGTGAGTAAATCGCTTTTACATTTCACTAATAGATTCATTTGATAACATGCGAAATAACTCGTACTCATGTGTTAGCACATGTAAAGTGTCCACATTTATTTCGCATTTTGGCACTGCTATACTCTAAAGAATTCATCATATGATACAGCCGATGTGATAATGTTTTTAGCTTGAAGGTTTTGCTGAACCTTTCTACGTTCATCATCAGTCCATAGACTTTTCGGCTTTTCTTTAGGTTCATCGTCCACCAAGTAGAGAGGAATGAAAGGATCATTGACCATAGATTCCCAAGTGTTCGTGTCAATCGCCTCAATGAAGATCTTCATGTTCACCTTTCAGTAGGCGTACCCCTCGCCACTGAAAATCGGAGGGTGGTTGATGGATGCGCCATCACCGCCAAATGAGTTTGTGGAACCCCATCGTAATATCCACTAGGATCGAACAAATATGCAGTCAAGCTAGCACTTTCGTACTAGCTTTGATACCACTTGTTGGGTATCAGTAGGTTGGAATACACATAGAAGGGGGTTGAATAGGTGTCGTAGATCACTTACTACACTTTTCCTATATTTTGCGCAAAACAGAATGTTTCTGCACTTAATCAATTAAGCTCGGTATTAATTAATTAAACCGTGTTGGACTTAATCAATTACTCAGATGGTTAATTGATTATCCTGTGATCTTGCAGAATCTTGATTTTATAGGTTTCTTGCAACGTAAGTCACTGATTACTGATCCTTATACAATTAATTACTTAATTACAATAATTACAGAATGATAATTAAACAGATTATACCAAGTAATACAAAATCAATCAACTACAAGAATACAATAAGCAAAAGTAAATGAGATCGGGTTAGAAAATTGTTCACATGGATATTTTTATTCTGGTTCATTTGCAGTCCACTGCAAATTACATCTAGACCTCCCCATCTGATCTAGGGAGATTTTATTTTTCACTATTGAAAATGTTTGATACAACACAAACTTCCAATATTCAACAAAAACTAAGACGCTTTCTTGGACTGTATGAGCTGGACAATCTCGGTTTGACCTCTCTCTATCGCCTAGTAAGATCTCCTATATTTTCCCGAATAGGCCTCAGCCAGGTCTCAATCGCACCAAAAACCTCTCAGACTCGGTGAAGAATAACAAGATCTCTTCTTGAAGTGACGTTACTCACCAAGAGATCACTTTCCTCGATCAATACAGAATTTGAATGTTCTTGAGTATTGAATAATCGAATATTACAATTTAAACTCAACTCTAAAAACTCTATGCAGAATACTCACGAGAACTTATTCTATATGAGAAACTTATGGAAAGTTCTTCATAAAAACATATTTCATAATTCTCTGAAAATTGATTTTTCTACTTTTACTTTGAAATTAATCAAGATACTAAAGAATGAATGATATGCATGAAAAGTCCTAGAGATGCATGCTACAACTTGAATTTCTAAGAACTAATCAACATGCCCTTAATATCTAAACTTATCTAATGCACTCTATATGAAAATGTATGATAAAGATTTTCTGAATATGCAAGATATGAAAATTATGAATGTTATGCAACATGGGACAAAATTCCAGCATTTATACCAAATGAACTAATATTGTAGTTAATCGATTATACGTCCACTTAATCGATTAATGGGATGTTAAAAGTTAGTTTCTGTTATGTCATAATCGATTATATTGTGTCTTAATCGATTAACACACTAACGGTATCAAGTTGGTTAGTTCCTGTAATTCTTGATAATCGATTACAAATAATACTTAATCGATTATATTTATTGAAAAATAGTTTCTTGATATGAGGTAAACTAAATATATGATATATGAACATGCTAAACATAGCTTTTCATAATATATTATCTCTAATGCATATTAACTATGTGTATGGATGCATGAACCTATTTACCATATGATATTTAGATGTGATGTCTCAATTTTAATCTTGTTTATATTTACGCTCATGTGAGACTCCACCTAGATTTACCTAACCTAGACTCGATCTAAGGCAATCATCTTACGACTTCTAATAAAGATAAAACTTACAACACACTAAGTCTATAGATGCTATCCTCGAGTCTTCAGTTCGTTGTTTGTTATGTGATTTTCAAGCTTACTTGTATGTCAGTTGTCTTCGTCAAAATTTAGGTTAGCATCAAATGTGAAAGTCTTGACTCTATGTGCTTTCAGTTCAAGGCACATAACACGAGACGATTCAAAGTTTTCTCCTCTAACTTTCAAGAAATAGTGGATTTCTTACCTATGGAGAGAACAATAAAAGAAAATTTGTGGTAATGGTAAAGTTATTGATCTCTTTAAATTTGATGCATGATTATGTTTATAGGAGAATATCACACATTCATATCGATCTTCTTAATTAATTAAGCATGAACTAGTTGATGGTTTGCCCAAAATCAAACTTGTTAAAGACAAATTATGTGATGCTTGTCAAAAGGGCAATTCCGCAAAAATATTATTAAGCCTAAGCATATAGTTTCTACTGATAGGTCATTCCAATTTATGCGCATGGATTTATTTGATCCATCAAGGACTAGAAATTTTTGGTGGGAATTACTATGAACTCTAAAAGGGTAGGAAACCTAACATTTATGATTTGTAAGTATTTGGATGTAATTTTTTTAATGGAAAAGATAACCTTGTTAAATTTGATGTGTAATCAGATGAAGGAATCCTTCTTGGTCATTATTTTACTACAAAAACATATATAATATTCAATAAGAGAATATTAATCACAGAAGAGTCGATGCATGCATCAATTTGATGAAACTTACCCTTCCAAGGACTAAAACATATATAATATTCAATAAGAGAATATTAATCATAGAAGAGTCGATGCATGAATCAATTTGATGAAACTTACTCTTCCAAGGACTAAAACATTGTTTTTTTATGATAATGATAGTGATTTACCAAGTACTTCACAAAATGAAGTTCCGTTTTTTGAAGAACATGATGATCTAGAGAAGATGAAGGCAAATGAGGATATACCTCAAAATGAAGAGTAGATACATTCTAACCTACCAAAAGAATGTAGAACACATAGAGTGTTTAGTAAATATAGAGTAAAAGACACCTAGATGAGGGTGAATAGGTGTAGCGGATCACTAATGTCATTTTTTCAGTTAATTGAGAATATTGAAAAACATTTCAGGATAATTGATTACTACTCCAAACAACCGATTACTATTAGCAAAAATAATCCATTACTGACAGCAGTAATCAATTATTCTGATTCTTGAAATCTTGAACAAAACAGTTTCATGCAAAACAAGTTATCTCATAAACAATCTTTACAGGTTCAATTTGCTTAAAGAAAATTATCATAGATGCTAAACAAGAAATGTGAATATAAAGAATCAGTAAGAAAATTCAAGAACACTACAAAACATGTAAAGACCGAAATTAAAAGAGAAAAGGGGATAGAAGAGTGCGTCAAAGAATTTTATCTTGGATTGTTTGTGGGTCCACTTGCAACTACATTTAGGCATCCCCTTATGATCTCTGGAGATTTTCTTCACTGTGGAATAAAATGTATGTTACAAACACACTTCCAGTGCACTTTACAAATGCTCCTTTCTTGGCCCTAAAGTCACTCAATTCAGTTTGATCTCCTCTCTGTCTCTTAGAATACTCAAACTTACTCACTGTATGGCCCTAGTCGCTTCTTCCTCTCAATCAAGACCTTTGTAAAGGTTAAGACTCAATACCTGACCTCAAATAGTTTTCTCACTATAATTCTCTACAAATTGAGAATTTCAATTTTAATGGCTAGTAAAATCTCAGTTGTATGCACCTCATCTACGCTAATTCAATACTAAACTCAAGTACAAACCTAAGGACAAAAATCTCACAAGAAACCTAAAGTCTAAGTGAAGATTGATGCAAGGTTTTTGTGTGTGAAAACTAAAATGCACTCTATGAAAAGAATGTAAAAATAATTTCATTTCACTCTTGAAAACCCAAAGAAACTTTGATACTTTTCAACACAAGATTTCATTTAGAGTATTTTATGAATGATATGAAATTTTGAAAACCGAGATTCTGAGCACGTGGATGGAAAAATGGTTTTTATACAAAACAGTTTTGTGTTAGATCTAATCGATTATCGATCTACTAAAATCTGGTTTTTTGTTCGAAATAATCGATTGTCTATTTGAGTAATCGATTATTGATAGCCAAAGATCCAAGACCTTAGCTACTGGAACTTGTCTAATCGATTATTCTCATACATAATTGATTATCATGTTCTCCATGTCTATCTAATTGATTATCACCCATGGTAATCAATTAGCAGTGTTGAAGACTTGTTTCTTTGATGCATGATGAACCTCCTACATTATCCATGTGTATGTAATGCATGATTTTGGAATAAGTACTATTTTGATGTCAAATGTAATGTATGAACATTATCTATCATGTATCGATGGATGACATGTCTCATTTTAGATAAATCAATGTTAAGCCTTGTGAGACTTCCATCCTAGGTTCACCTAACCTAGACTCAATCTATGCAAGCATCTTAGGACTTCTATAAAACATAAAAGCTTTTCCTAAGACTATGATGACCTTGAGTCGTGGCATATTTTTTGTGGAGTTGTCTTTATCTTCAAGCTTTCTTAAAGTTCTTGTCTTCAACCAAACCATATGAGTTGATCATATTTTCTTCCTTTGACTCCTATTGCAATGACATAGAGATCATCATATTGACAACGACATGGGCGACATAAACAGGGAAGTTTCTACTCGACTTAATTTAAATGATGCTTGTATAAATATGGTCGTTGTTTCTCAAATAGAACCATATAGCATAGATGATGGTATAGATGATGAGCATTGGATTCTTGTCATGCAATAATAGCACTTCCAGTTTGAGAGAAACAAGAATTGGGAACTTGTTCCTAGACCTATGAATAGGCAAGTTATAGGATCTCGTTGGGTTTCACAAATAAATCATATGAAGATGACATAATTGTTAGAAAAAAGCTAGGTTAACAGTCCAAGGTTATAATCAAGAGTAGGGAATTGATTCCAATGAAACATTCACTCATGTGACTAGGCTTAAGGCTATAAGACTTCTTTTAGCATATTCATGTTCTTTAAATTTTCAAATGTATGAAATGGATAACAAGAGTGTCTTTCTAAATGGTTATATACAAGAAGAGGTATATGTTGAACAACCTCCATATTTTGAGAATTATAAACATCCCTCTTATGTAATATAAACTAATTAAAATACTTTATGGCTTAAAGAAAGCTCCTATATGATAAGCATGTGAAGGGGGTTGATGGGAAATTTTCGGGTGAGCAAAACATTTAATATATTGCATGAACATTTTTTTTTTTTTGCTACACAAGAGACATAAAATTTTAGAACAATGCATTATTTGTAGGAAGGTAGAGTCAAAAGTTATTTCATAAGGCTTATATACTCGATCGCCTATTCCAAAATATCCTTGCGTTGACATTTATATAGACTTTGTTTTGGGGTTGCCTAGGACGAAGAATGGCAAGGATTCAATCTTTGTCATTGTTGACAGGTTTTCAAAGATGGCGCATTTCATACCTTGCAAGAAGGTTGTTGATACATAACACATAGCGGATTTTATCTCCGAAGACATTGTAAGATTCCATGGGATATCAAGGAGCATTATTAGTAATAGGAACACCAAATTCCTTAGTCGTTGTTGGGGGACATTGTGGGGTAAGATCAGAACAAAATTGTTATTTTCTACTACATGCTACCCACAAAATGATGGGCAAACTGAGGTAGATAATAGAACCTTGAGGACCTTACTTAGGATTTGTGTGTGTTCCAAATGTAGAATTTGATTATAATCGATCAACACATAGTACTATAAATTGTTCCCCTTTTGAGATTGTTTATGGTTTTAATCCACTAACCGAGTTTGATTTATTTAGCATCCCTAACATTTTAACTATTAAGCATAAAGCTACATCTGACTTTATGAAAAAAGAAGCATAGCCAAATGAAGGCCCATGTTCATAACAGAGTTGTTAGCTATGTCAAGCAAGCCAACAAGGGGAGAAATAAAATGATGTTTAAGCCTAAAGATTAGGTGTGGGTACACTATAGGAAGGAGAGGTTGGTAGTTCAAAGGAAATCAAAATTATAACCAAGAGGAGATGGCCCTTTCCAAGTGCTCGATGTTGTTGAACTAGCTCTCTTTGACACAGGTGATGACCATCCATATTAGAGGATTATCCTTCCTAATAAGGAGGATATGATATGGACATGGACAAGAACAAGATTTGAAGCATCTAGGCTGACCAATGTGTTGACATGGTCGTGGGCCCATCCATGACCCACCCGTGTGATTGGGCAAAATTTGGGTTTTCTTGCAATTTTCTGAACAATTGTAATTTACCTTTTTGAATAAATGACTTTAGACCCTTCTATGCTAAAACCCACTTTTTGATATAGTATGTATGAACTTTCATAGGTTTGCCTCTTCCTTACTCCAATGGACTTAGTGTGGGACAAGGCATTTATGGCTTTCTTAGAACTTGCACTTTCATTAGTGGGGTTTGTCTTCTTACAACATCAACTACCTATAAATGTACTTTCATTTTGATAAATGAACACACCTTGAATTTTAGCTTGAACATATTGTTTAGTACATATTTTGAGGAGTGTTCTCCTTGGTTCTTATCTGAACCTATTTAGGGACTTATTGTCGGGCAAATCACCCTTTGCAGCCTCTAACAATTGGTTCATCAACCATCATTGATTGTGGCACTACTCAAGTACTTCATTTCTATTTCTTACCTTCCACAAATCGATGTTCAACCTTGTTCTTTACATTTCTAAGTTTTGTTAAGTTACTAACATATAACCCATAAACACCTATACTATAAGCCTTCAACTAAAACAATCATTCGACAAGGTTCTCTACAGGAATTTTGTATCACATAACCTCTCTTGAGATAGACCACTTCCTTTTTTATGTTTGATTTGGACTTGTTGAGCCTTTTGATTCTAACTTTATCCTTGTCATTCTTGTTTCTTGATTTTTTGAGTTGAGCTTCAAGGATTTTAATCCTTTTTTGCAAGATTATTTCTGTCTGAGAAGTCTAGAGTGGAACTTTCCTTCATTCTCACTTTTTCCATAGTTTGTATTCTTGTGCGTGAAAAATCTTACGTTATCTCAACTCATTCTTCCCATATAGTTAGATTCTTTGCAAGGTTTTCTAGTGAGTCCATGGTCTCATTCGAAACACTTTCGTCCATGTAAAAGAAAGCAAATCCTTGAAGTTGATACGGGGTTATGGGAGTCATTCCTCATTGCAAATGTCCAACAACTAATGTTAGGGTGAAAGTGATGCATCTCTTGGAACCATTAGAATTAAGTTATGGTATTCTCGACAAACATACATAACTTTTGGGTGGCGATAATACAAACAATATTCCACACCAAAGTATTTTGGATTTAATTTTTCGAAAAGGGTTGGCCAAGTAGATAGCAATATGGGCTTCAAGGTTGTATTAATTAACCTTCTTAATGGGTAACAAAATCCTAACATGAACTAGTGATGTTTGAATCTATTTATCATACACATATATAATAGTTATACACAACATTTGAGATTTACCTCTTGAGTCATTTTCTTATGACCTTTGTGGAATTGGAGGAGAGTTTCAGCTAAAATTACAGGTATTGGGTTGACAGCCTTATAGAAAACGCCCATGTCTTCTTGGTTGATAATGTCAGAAACAAAAGGGGATAGGACTATGTTGTAGATGGTCAACACAAATGATGGTTTGAATGAGTCATAGTTTTTCTGTTCCTCCATTTTCGGGATGTGCTTCTTCAAAATCATCATTTTTTGTCCTTCAAATTTTCCTTGCTTGATAATATTATGAAATCTTAGTGATACCCCTATCAGCTCTTCACTGAAATCTTCATTAATTTCTTGATATCCAATAAACATGTAGACTTTCGATCGGTTGAGTACATGAATATCCAATAAGATCTCATATTCCTCCACTATGGGTGAGGCATATATGTTAGGGAATTTAAAACGCTCAAATTTGGGTTTCAATATTAGTTCATAACATCCATGGGCTTCAAGGCGTCCGTGTTCACAAAGACTACGAGGAGATCGAGGAGTCCCATAAATCTTCATAAACTAATTCTACACCTCTATGGATTTCGAGAGACATATTCTATAGGGAAATTCATATCATACATTTGTACATCCACCTTTGCCATTTTCTTGGGGTGCTAGATTCTTGGACTTCTGAGCCCATATTACTTATACCTTTCTATACCAAGGAGTTCTCTTAGAAAATAGGGGAAATTGTGAAATATAATCTTATTGTTACCATAGCTTGCAACAATTCTAAATGGTACAAAATAATATTTATTGGTTGAGTCACGATCAGGTCGCTCTCTTTAAGATGTTTCGTAACACTGCCCAAAATGTACAAGCAGACTATCAACAACGTTGTCCCCGGGATAAAACAGCTCATATCTCTATTATCGAATTCTTACTTCACTATAAGAATCAATCTCGAACACACCCACTACAATATAGCTCCTAATGTCAATTCTCGAAATGCTCACAATATGGCTACTTGTGCCAATTCTTTCCCAAAATCCGACTACCAGTGTCAGTTCTCGAAATGCCCACAATATGGCTACGAGTGTCAATTCTCGAAATGCCCATAATATGGCTACGAGTGCCAATTCTTTTTCCACAATCTGACTACCAGTGTTAGTTTTCGAAATGCCCACAATATTGCCAATTTTTTCCCTCGGTCTGACTACTAGTGTCAATTCTCGAGATTCCCACAAATTGGCTACATGTGTCAATTCTTAGTGTCATGGGAAGAAAGGGGGGGAAGTTTACTGGAAATGCATCTGATCGCCTATTCCAAAATATCCTTGCGTTGACATTTATATAGACTTTGTTTTGGGGTTGCCTAGGACGAAGAATGGCAAGGATTCAATCTTTGTCATTGTTGACAGGTTTTCAAAGATGGCGCATTTCATACCTTGCAAGAAGGTTGTTGATACATAACACATAGCGGATTTTATCTCCGAAGACATTGTAAGATTCCATGGGATATCAAGGAGCATTATTAGTAATAGGAACACCAAATTCCTTAGTCGTTGTTGGGGGACATTGTGGGGTAAGATCAGAACAAAATTGTTATTTTCTACTACATGCTACCCACAAAATGATGGGCAAACTGAGGTAGATAATAGAACCTTGAGGACCTTACTTAGGATTTGTGTGTGTTCCAAATGTAGAATTTGATTATAATCGATCAACACATAGTACTATAAATTGTTCCCCTTTTGAGATTGTTTATGGTTTTAATCCACTAACCGAGTTTGATTTATTTAGCATCCCTAACATTTTAACTATTAAGCATAAAGCTACATCTGACTTTATGAAAAAAGAAGCATAGCCAAATGAAGGCCCATGTTCATAACAGAGTTGTTAGCTATGTCAAGCAAGCCAACAAGGGGAGAAATAAAATGATGTTTAAGCCTAAAGATTAGGTGTGGGTACACTATAGGAAGGAGAGGTTGGTAGTTCAAAGGAAATCAAAATTATAACCAAGAGGAGATGGCCCTTTCCAAGTGCTCGATGTTGTTGAACTAGCTCTCTTTGACACAGGTGATGACCATCCATATTAGAGGATTATCCTTCCTAATAAGGAGGATATGATATGGACATGGACAAGAACAAGATTTGAAGCATCTAGGCTGACCAATGTGTTGACATGGTCGTGGGCCCATCCATGACCCACCCGTGTGATTGGGCAAAATTTGGGTTTTCTTGCAATTTTCTGAACAATTGTAATTTACCTTTTTGAATAAATGACTTTAGACCCTTCTATGCTAAAACCCACTTTTTGATATAGTATGTATGAACTTTCATAGGTTTGCCTCTTCCTTACTCCAATGGACTTAGTGTGGGACAAGGCATTTATGGCTTTCTTAGAACTTGCACTTTCATTAGTGGGGTTTGTCTTCTTACAACATCAACTACCTATAAATGTACTTTCATTTTGATAAATGAACACACCTTGAATTTTAGCTTGAACATATTGTTTAGTACATATTTTGAGGAGTGTTCTCCTTGGTTCTTATCTGAACCTATTTAGGGACTTATTGTCGGGCAAATCACCCTTTGCAGCCTCTAACAATTGGTTCATCAACCATCATTGATTGTGGCACTACTCAAGTACTTCATTTCTATTTCTTACCTTCCACAAATCGATGTTCAACCTTGTTCTTTACATTTCTAAGTTTTGTTAAGTTACTAACATATAACCCATAAACACCTATACTATAAGCCTTCAACTAAAACAATCATTCGACAAGGTTCTCTACAGGAATTTTGTATCACATAACCTCTCTTGAGATAGACCACTTCCTTTTTTATGTTTGATTTGGACTTGTTGAGCCTTTTGATTCTAACTTTATCCTTGTCATTCTTGTTTCTTGATTTTTTGAGTTGAGCTTCAAGGATTTTAATCCTTTTTTGCAAGATTATTTCTGTCTGAGAAGTCTAGAGTGGAACTTTCCTTCATTCTCACTTTTTCCATAGTTTGTATTCTTGTGCGTGAAAAATCTTACGTTATCTCAACTCATTCTTCCCATATAGTTAGATTCTTTGCAAGGTTTTCTAGTGAGTCCATGGTCTCATTCGAAACACTTTCGTCCATGTAAAAGAAAGCAAATCCTTGAAGTTGATACGGGGTTATGGGAGTCATTCCTCATTGCAAATGTCCAACAACTAATGTTAGGGTGAAAGTGATGCATCTCTTGGAACCATTAGAATTAAGTTATGGTATTCTCGACAAACATACATAACTTTTGGGTGGCGATAATACAAACAATATTCCACACCAAAGTATTTTGGATTTAATTTTTCGAAAAGGGTTGGCCAAGTAGATAGCAATATGGGCTTCAAGGTTGTATTAATTAACCTTCTTAATGGGTAACAAAATCCTAACATGAACTAGTGATGTTTGAATCTATTTATCATACACATATATAATAGTTATACACAACATTTGAGATTTACCTCTTGAGTCATTTTCTTATGACCTTTGTGGAATTGGAGGAGAGTTTCAGCTAAAATTACAGGTATTGGGTTGACAGCCTTATAGAAAACGCCCATGTCTTCTTGGTTGATAATGTCAGAAACAAAAGGGGATAGGACTATGTTGTAGATGGTCAACACAAATGATGGTTTGAATGAGTCATAGTTTTTCTGTTCCTCCATTTTCGGGATGTGCTTCTTCAAAATCATCATTTTTTGTCCTTCAAATTTTCCTTGCTTGATAATATTATGAAATCTTAGTGATACCCCTATCAGCTCTTCACTGAAATCTTCATTAATTTCTTGATATCCAATAAACATGTAGACTTTCGATCGGTTGAGTACATGAATATCCAATAAGATCTCATATTCCTCCACTATGGGTGAGGCATATATGTTAGGGAATTTAAAACGCTCAAATTTGGGTTTCAATATTAGTTCATAACATCCATGGGCTTCAAGGCGTCCGTGTTCACAAAGACTACGAGGAGATCGAGGAGTCCCATAAATCTTCATAAACTAATTCTACACCTCTATGGATTTCGAGAGACATATTCTATAGGGAAATTCATATCATACATTTGTACATCCACCTTTGCCATTTTCTTGGGGTGCTAGATTCTTGGACTTCTGAGCCCATATTACTTATACCTTTCTATACCAAGGAGTTCTCTTAGAAAATAGGGGAAATTGTGAAATATAATCTTATTGTTACCATAGCTTGCAACAATTCTAAATGGTACAAAATAATATTTATTGGTTGAGTCACGATCAGGTCGCTCTCTTTAAGATGTTTCGTAACACTGCCCAAAATGTACAAGCAGACTATCAACAACGTTGTCCCCGGGATAAAACAGCTCATATCTCTATTATCGAATTCTTACTTCACTATAAGAATCAATCTCGAACACACCCACTACAATATAGCTCCTAATGTCAATTCTCGAAATGCTCACAATATGGCTACTTGTGCCAATTCTTTCCCAAAATCCGACTACCAGTGTCAGTTCTCGAAATGCCCACAATATGGCTACGAGTGTCAATTCTCGAAATGCCCATAATATGGCTACGAGTGCCAATTCTTTTTCCACAATCTGACTACCAGTGTTAGTTTTCGAAATGCCCACAATATTGCCAATTTTTTCCCTCGGTCTGACTACTAGTGTCAATTCTCGAGATTCCCACAAATTGGCTACATGTGTCAATTCTTAGTGTCATGGGAAGAAAGGGGGGGAAGTTTACTGGAAATGCATCTGAGGAAAATATGAGGGAGAAAGAAAAAGTTGAATGAAAACGCATTCAACTTTGGGCAAGAAAATGTGGAGGATGAAGGCTTCTATTTTTAACATGTGATTTTTTTTAAGTTATGCATAGTGTACATGTTATGCATAGTGTACTCCATTTCAATGGGATGGGTCATATTCCAGGGTGATATGGCCTTAAAATATAGGATGCCAAGGTGGATTAATGGAGGTCCCAATGGATAACTAAAATGAATGAGAGAGAAGTGTGGTTTTTTAGGAATATTTATAAGGTTTTGGAGAGTCTAAAAGCCACAATCTTAGAGAAGAGCATTAGGTTACCTGTATAGTGGACTTCTTAGCGGATTCTAGACCTGCACAAGGTCTTATCCAATCTTGAAGATCATATATTGGTAATGATGGATCACTTCCCCAAGCACCTAACTAGGGATGGCAATAAAAACTGAACCTATAGGTATCCGTCCGAATTCAACCCGAATTTAACGAGTTAAACTTGTTGCTACTGGATTTGAGTTTTATCCAATACTAAATTTCGGGTTTGAGTTCAGGTTTGGTACATATGGTACCCTACCCCAAACATGCCAGGAACCCATCCCAATTAAAAAATTGAATAAATTAATACATCCTCTATAATCCTAGTTTTGTTACAGGCACAATTAGAAAGTACTCAAAGTCTCAAACTAGAAACCATGAATCATCTTCTTCATTTCTTCTTCTCCTTCCTAGAACAACCATCTTCTCTGTTCCTTGAATTTCATCTTCATCATTCGTCTTCTTTGTTCATCTTCTCTGTTCATATTCTCCTTGTGAGGAATCTGTGGATGACAAGATTGCAAAGCCGGAAACACTCTCAGCTTCATAATATCAGTAGTTTATTATGGTTTTATAGGAAATCGTTATTTCAACTAAAGCCTTGTCAAACAAATTCCAAAGATGATTTACTTCATTTACCAATTTCATGATTTCTTTTCCTCTAGTTTCTAAGCCTGAAAAATAACAGACGTTTTGTTTTGCAATTTCTGTTCTGGTTGAAAAATAAATATGTATGTATTTATTTTTTTGGATTCCCTATCAAGTTTGAGGATGGCATTGTTAATTTCAACCCACTCAATTTAAGTTTGGGTTTTGGATTTTGGGTTTGGGGTTGGATAAGCATAAACTCAATCCAACCTGCCCCCATTGTCATTCCTACACCTAACTAATAATATCGGTGACAACCTAGATAGTTCATCATGGTAATACAAGAGACTCTATTTCTACAATCGACAAAGGAGATGGACCTCCTACCCACTAATAATCTTTGATACTTGGGAATAGGAAATGTGTATATCGGAAGCATACAAACTTTTGTTTTTTTCATCTCACAGATTGACGAAGACTCGGTCATCATGTTCTTTAAGATAATTTCTTATGTGGTCTTTTTCCTTTCCTTATCTAATTATTGAGTACGGATCTTCATTAATAGAGAGACGGGTGTCACATAATAACACGCAAAAAACAATATATAGTGACATTTTTTGTATCATATTTACAATGAAATTATATTTTTGTTACTGAAAATATGAGGAAAAATAAACTTGTTTCTCCATTGAGAACATCATCATTCCTAATTATTTGGATATTGTCAGATGTGGAATATAGGTCAGCGTAATCTCTCGAGGCTACCCACTTCTTCTTTTTAAGTTTGAGTTGCACTTGTCGAGTCTTTCGATGTTGAGATTGTCCTTCCCATGCATGTTTCTTTGCAAGAATAATGTTTTGTGAAGGACCCTTTTATCTTTTGGGAAGATGGATTATGGGGTGGTCTTGTTCTTCAATCTCTCTTTTCTCCATAATTTGTATTCTTCCATATAAAAATTCTATTGTTCCCCTAACAGCCTAACTCATTCTTCCCACAAAGGTGGATTTTTTGCAATACTTTCTTTAGTGAGCACAGGGTCTGCTTTGGAACACTTTCATTGATATCGAAGAAAGCAAATCCCTGAAGTTGTTCAGGGGTTACGAGACTCCTATTTCAACTATCCAGTAACTAATGTTGGGTAAAAGAAATGCATTCCTGAGACTCATTAGCACTACGTTTTGGTATTCTTCGTAAGCATACATAACTTCTTGGTGGCAGTCATATAAACATTTCCCACCAAAGCTCTTTGGGTTGACTTTTTCAAAAAGGGTCGACTAATAACATAGCCTTATCGGGTTGATAGTTATATTGATGAACCTTATTATTAATGGATAATGAAATCAACTCGTGATGTTTGAATCTAATTATAATTAAGACATATAATAGTTTACCATACCATCTAACTTTTACCCTTTCAGTACTTTTATGGTGATCTATTTGGAATTGGAGGAGAGTTCCACCTAGAGTTGCAGGTATTGGGTTGGCAACAAAAAAATGCTGATGGTTGGCTAGTCGATCATGTTGAATAAAAGGGAATGGAACTAGGTTGTAGATGGCCAATGCAAATGATGGTTTGAACGAGTGCTAGTTGTTCAGTTCCTCTATTTTCGTGATATACATTTTGTTCGTGTGTTATGTTTTTGTACAGGTGGAGAAGAGAGTTCGTAATGGTAATAGTTGTTATTGTTAGCTCTCCTATCTCGGAGACACGGTTAAAAATTATTACATGCACTATTGTCCTTTGATTTCGTAATAGTTGTTATTGTTAGCTCTTGTCTCTTCGAGACACGGTTAAAAAGTTATTACATACACTATTGTCCTTCGATTTGTATATGTTAATGCTTTTGTGTTAGCATATTAGTCCTTCTGAGGCATCAGAGAATGGGTTAAAATATTCCTTGATATTCGAATCTCTATTGATAGTTACTTTTTAGGTGATAGTGACAAAAACAATGACAGTTACTTTTCTAGTTACAAGGGTATAAGTTGGAGTGAAAGCGAGAGTTCTAATATAACAACTAGCACGAATGATATAAATGATAGTGATTTAACTATAAGAGAAAGTTCTAATGATCTCGATGAAACTAAAAAATACAAGCATTTGTAGGTTGAATGCAAAAATTGTTATGGATTAAATTATAAAAAAAAATTTAAATCAAAAATGAATATTTGTGAACACTGCGGATATCATTTGAAAATGAGCAGTTCGGATAGAATCGAACTTTTGATTGATTCAGGTACTTGGAATCCTATGGATGAAGACATGGTCTCTCTGGACCCCATTGAATTTCATTCGGAAGAGTGTCCCAAAAATTAATCATAAAATTACTAAAAAAAAAACTAATTTGACCTATATTTTAAATAAATTAATATCGTTTTGAATTCTCTGAGGTTTTAAGGACCAAATTGATACTTTGAGAGGCCAAATAGGTCTTTACTCTAAGCATTATTTTTTTAAATAACCAGTTCAGGACCTCATGCCCTTAACGCATCTTTTAACTGAATTATTAGACAGCTATTCATTCATTTTTTATCTTTCTTCGACAAACATTCTTACAATTCTTCAATTCAACATAAATTCCTCAATTCCTATTTGATCCATATCAACCATCGCCTCACAGAATACATATATGACTCATGGTTGCAATGCTTAGTGTTGCAGGACGAAGATTTGAAGGTGAAGATAGAAGACAAAAAACAATACTTAAAGTTTGTATTTGAAAGACTAGCTAACTAAGACAAAGATATCAAACAATTTTTTCCTACTGTTTCTGATGTTTCCCAGGCAAACTAAGATTTTACACTTGCAGGCTGATTAAAAAATATATATATATAGTACCTCTTAAATGTGATTCTCTATGTTCATAATCACCATGGAGCACAAACTGGCAAATGATGTGGGCATTTGTAGAGGCAAAAGTCCGAAAATGTAGGAAATAAAATTAGCAGAAATTGCCTATGCATCACCTTGGCCAATTGGTGCAGCTAGGTCCTTTAAGTGCATTATTGCCTATGCATTCATCCACAATTTGACTTCCATGAGAGCTACATATCATCTTCATAGACATTTCCCTCCGCCATGCTTCTGTGCTCTCATCCCCTGTCCATTAATTGCCCATGCAGGAAAGGCTGTTCTCCATCTGTAAATTAGGCACATAGTAAACAGTAATAGAAATATAAATTTATCTGTAATAAGTATATAACAGATTAAGAGGGCTGAGCTTAGGACAAAGATAAGGTTGTTGTTTGGTGACCATATTAGGTCACGGATTTAAATACTGGAAACAGCCTCTCCAATTATAGAATAAGGCTGCACATCTACCATCTCCAGACCCCACTAAGTGGCAGTCTTGTGCACTTCCCTGCCTTTTTTTTAAGCATATGACAGATTGATTGTGCTTCAATCTCGAATACATTAGTTGTGACCCACAAGACCATAACCAATTGAGCAATGAAGCATGCGGCTGAAAAATAAGGTACACCACTCGTTGATAATCAAATATGCATTTACATGTGCCTTACTTTTGTTACCTTTCCCTTCCCTTTATCCATGTTTCATACTCACATGATGCGGTGCAATATTACAGTTGTGGTGCCGCCACAACAGCAGCACACTACAATTATGATGTGACACCGAGTCACAATGATGTAGCCCCATCAAATCACATTTGGGCCACATCAGACTTCATCAGATTCAAAAATAATTTTTTAATGGCAAACAAATTCACACTATAACAGCCACAATCCACATCACAACGGCCGCAATCGCTGTAACTGCAAACGCGACCATAACCACAATTTAAAACAATACTTCTGTGTCGTTCTGACCCAAATTTTAAAATGCTTGCTTTTTTTATTTTTGGGTTAGATAATGGTTAGAATGATTGGCTGTGGATGATAAAATAAATAATTTGATCACATATGGGCTTTCTAATCATTACCACTTTCACCATCAGATGCATCTGCTATCCTTGCAATTGCGTCAACAAGTGCCTGCTCATGCTCCTGTACAGTACAAGCAAAACTTAGAGTTTAGACAATGATCCGGGAGCATGAAAATTAATAAGGAACTGCAATATGGTGAGTGAAGACTAGTACCTTCAGCACTTGCTTTGCCTTCTCAAGCTCTATAGAATCTGGAGGACTTGCAGCAAAAATCCTTTCTACCTATTATTAAAAAATCATTGTTAAAAACTGAAATATTTTCCTTCGCTTTCTGTCTCAATAAGATCAGTTTAGTCATGTCATGTCTACCTCCTTAACTAGTGAATCTGTGTTCAGCAACTCAATGTCATCCATAACTCTCCTTCCGATACCATTTTGTGGTGGGAGAAAATCTCTTCTGGCTTGAAACCTTGGATGCCCTCTCCGTCTCCCAGCACCTAGAATATCCCCGCCACGGCTAACAACTTTCTTAGGTCCACGACCTAGCATACTATGCCCACCCCTATGGAGTAAGCCTAATTCTTCACCTTCCCATCGTATATCCTCTTGTGAGATCTGCACTCAATAGGGTATAGATATCCTTAAAATATAAAAATTATTTCTGACAAACTCACATATTTACTTGGTCTTTAATATATTTTTTGGGATCAACAGTTAACTCATTTGTGATAAAGAAATGTGATTTAATTAGCACAAACTGCTAATATATTTAGAATATGTGGGTATAAGCATAAATAAAAAAGTTATTACTTAAACAGAGACATATTTAAACTTCTTTTCACCATTAAACCCTTTGTATCCTGAGTTCAGGAATCAGTCAATAATTGCCCAAAATATGTACAAAAACACTCAGTTGTAAGAATTGTAGTGACTTGATGAGGTAAGTGGGTGCAAATCCAACAAGTCCCCAAAGGTTGTAAGTATAAGTGGAACTGCTCATGCATGGCTGATAATGCAAAAAGTCATACAGCACATGCTCTCAAATCAACAGAAAATATTAAAAACTTAAAAGATATTCGGATAAATACAGTTTCAACTTGATTATGATCAATACAAAATAGTGTGTATGTGATAATTCCTGAGATTCCAAAAATGTAGTAAATATTGTTAGACTCAAAACTAACATAAATTAAAATTCAACTATTCCTAAATAAACTCTAAAGAGTGACTAAGCATCTATGAATTGTAGAAAATAAATATTCTTATACAAAAACAACCAAGTTTTTATCCCACTAAGTGAGATCGGCTACAACTGAGTCATTCCGCTTATGGTTTTTCTTGGTGTCCCTTTTCCTCTAGGAATTGGATTAACCTTAATTTGATCTACCTTTCTTACGGAGGTTTCTGCCGGTCTCCTCCATACTATCCAAACCATCTAAGGCAAGGTTCTAGCATCTGTTCTATAATAGAAGCTACTCCAACTTTCTCACTAATGCATTCATTTTAAATCCTATCTTCTCTTAGGGATGAACAAGACCCGGCCCGACCCGTCTCAACCCGATGACTTAGGGACGGGTCCGACCTGTTCAAATAAATAAAAAAGGACAAACCCGATTAAAAGGGACAGACTCGTCCCTTATAATTATATATCAAGAATAGTTGAATAAGTACCTATCAATATCCATTATGTTCAACTCATATAACTCAAATACCTACAAGCCCACACAACATATCCACACCACATATTGATAGAAAATCAGTTAATTTTCAGTTTTTGTGTACTCCAATCTAAGTTACATTTTTTAGTTAATAGCCAATTATTGTATTTATATTTGTGTGAACTTTTGAGTATTGACATGTTGTCATTTCAGTTCTCATATGTTTTTTTATCATTTACAAGAACACTTCAGTTTATGTTGACATTTGATAGTTTATATTGTTCTGAAATTTTCAATGTCTTATATAATTTATTTCAATCACGTGATTGTGATAGTTTTTAGTTTGAAGGATGCAATTTATGGTTTATAATTTATATACTGATGTATGTGGGATGCAGGTTTTAGTTGAGTTTATATACAACTTGTGATAATTTTGATTATGCATGCTTAAAGATTTGCGAAAAAAATCTAGGTTTGTCATTTTGTCCTTTTCCAACTCGGACCTGTCCCTATCTTGACCCGTCTTATTTTGGACTCGTCCCTCAATACGAAGGCTAATAATGGGATAGTGAGGAAATAGCTTTAGTAGTAGGCCACAAAAAAGGAAATTCGTTGGAGGATTCAGGTTGCCTTTCAAGAGGTAAATTCAACATTGCCATTCTACTATTATGAACACCTTTCTTCAGATCTTTTTGATACTCAAATGGATAAAACTTGGTCTTAAATTCACTTTAATGGAAGGTGGTGCTAGTATCTAAAAAATTATTTGCTTTCAGACCTTACTGTTGTCATCTTTAAGTGTTATCTTTTTTACAGTGATTTACTTATGTCATAGTTTCATGTTATTCCTTCAGAACATTTTTCACAGTTGCCTCACTAAATATAACTGTTAAAACCTAACTCATGACTGTCTATTATTGCAACAAAACACGGGGAATAAATACCTCTTTGAGATCAACCCATTCCCAAGTCTCATCTGCTGTATTAATGTCATAGACCAAAGCATGCCGGCCCTGCAAAGAAAAACTATTCAAGATCAGAAAAAAGTTTCGAAAAAATAATTTAAATTATGCTTTGCACTTCAAGGTTTAAGTCCTAATCACATGTAAGCTTTATTTTTATCTGGATCAGTAGGGGTAGTTTCATATATATAAAGAGACAGAAGACACACTGTATCCTACATGAAATAAGTATATATAAATTAGCAGTTAGCACACTTCTCATTCTCTTGTGCATTGGGAAAGAGAACCAAGGAAAAAATGGTATCTTGCAAATAAAAAAAAATTAGCCTTGTCAAATAATTCACACTAAACATGGAAGGACAATTAGACCAAAGAAATTTCAAAGAATGGAGCATTTGCTTTTAAAATATAGATATGAAAGGTAAGAATTTCAACAGCTATTAAAGACTTAAACATGCCTCAGTAGGATTGTAATCAGTTATGACAGCCTCATAAAAGCGGTTGTCTGCAGGCCATCTAGTCAAAACTTTCTTCCCAATCAAGTGATCAAAAGCCGCTGCTTCAGCAGGTGCACCGGAGGCAAAAGCACTAGAAGAATTATGATTTATGAAGTGCCTACCTACAGTAGGTCCAGCAGAAGTATACTGCATAGATTGCATTGAAGACAAACCAGGCAATGACTGACCCTGGTACCAAAAATGGAGGAAAGTAAAATCCAAAATGGATGTCAGTACATTATTTTTGGTCTACGGCCCTAAAGCATCTCCTATCACTGCAGCAGTGAATATGAAGATACTAAGTGTGCCTAACAGTGCCAATTTAGGTCACATTACATAATATACAAAAATGTAGTACCGAATCAGATGTCTTCTGCTTTTTACGAGAAGCTGAAATAGTTGGACTAGGTAAAATGTCATGAACAGGCTGAGATGTGCTGCGCCTTGCAGGTTGGTAACACCCAGTTTGTCTCCACTCTCTGATTTCATTTTCAATTGCACAACATTGTAAAAAATTAGAAGCAATAAATCTCATTTTAATATATATATATATAATCAGCTGCATCTTTGCAACTGTTTACATAACTGCAATACCTTATGCAGTGGATAATTTCATCAGCATTAACCCTGCTAAGAAGCTCCCTGTGTTCATCATCTGAAACCCTCAATTCTTTCCTTAGTTCAGTTATCAATTCTTCCTTGTCCTGATTAATACATAAAATTCGGTATATAGATAAAAGCAAGAAGCCTATAAAAAATTAAAAAATAAAATAAAAGCAAGAAAATACAAAGATAATATAAAAGGCGTGGAAAGAAAAAAGATATATACCCAAGAAAGAGCATCAGACTGAGCTTTAAAAGCACGCAAGACAGCAGAGTATGCTTCCTGCTCAAGCTGATGAATTTGGGCCTCCATATCACTATGCAATCTAGAATCGGAATGAAGCTACAGAAGATTTTCCCCTGCCTGCAGCACTCTTACCCCTAACAACTCTATTTAAATTTGACGGAGGAAGATCATCACCAATACCTGAAGTTGCTTAGGAAAAAAGGAATTTACAGATAAGATACATAAAAGACATGAATGAAATTTTCCAAGCTTAATTTACTTTGATAATTGATTCCTAAATTCCAAATGGAAAGGATAGAATAAGTCAATGCTGATAATCAATCACACTACGCCTACTTTACAAGAAAACAAATTTGACAAAGCAGAGTTCACACGATATAAACATGGTCAAAGTACAAGATTCTATAAAACTGGTTTTTAAGTTTCAAGCATTCGGGTCGCAATAATCACCAGATCACCCTCTCCCACTCTGCATTAGCTCAATTAACAAAGATCGGAAACCTTAATGGAAAGTTGACCTACTATAAACTTCTTGTTAGATTTAGTTCCTTCCCAATACCTAAAGCATTAGCTTTGTCTCCTTATCAACTTGCTTGATCACATTGTCTCTCCAACATTTCGCAATCCCAAAAGTATCAATATCAATGGTCACTCATGTTGCTCATGAATTTCAATTTCAGTTATTCACATGAATGCACACTTAATTCAAGTTTTGTCCCATTATCAACCATCATTAGAAGTTCTTAAAATAAAATAATTATTCACAAATTTCACTATTAGGATAAAGAACCACGAGGCTAGAGTAAAGACAACTCGCTCAACAATTTCAAAATCGCATAACAATTAAAAAATGTTTTGTTTTCTAAAACATATTCAACCGTTCATGACAAGCTAGATCCCAAAACGATTCAATTACTGGGAGCGACACTTGTGGGAGGGACAGTCACATAACTCACTTACACACAGGGTTAAAGAATGCTCTTGGTAGTCATTCATAACAAAAATGAAAACAAAATAAAAAACCCTAAAATGTCATTTCCATAAACTACGAGAAACAGAAAACAACGCTTACCGCTACTGTGAAAAACTTTAAGAATTACACGACATTGGTTGAGATGAAAGCGAAGAAATTCCCAAAACAGCGATTCCGATTAACGAGGTCAAGGGTTTATGAGAACAAAGGAAGGAAAGAAATAGGTTTTAAGAATTGGGAAAGAAAGAGAGAGGTTCGAACAGAGAGAAGTGGGAACAGAGGAACCAAAAGAGTGTACCTCGTACAACTAGTAGTTGAGTCGATTAAGGAAAAATACAAGCTAAGAAGAGAAACAAAGTTTTGTTTGTTTTGCGGGAAATGAAGATGGAACAAGGGGCGCCCCTTTATATAGGTGACTGAATAAGGTGGGCAAGGCTTTTTTGTTGGGAGTCGCAGCCCATGTGGAAAAGTCCCTCTTTTGTAGCATACCACATCTTGACCTTAAAATGTGTGGATCACTTGTGAATTATATAGTATATTAGAACATGAGTGTGTGATGTATTCTTTTTTAAAATTCGATTTAATATGTATACGCTGAAAATGGAAATATATCGTAAATCATTTATCATTCACATTAACTCTTAAATAAAAATAATATAAATTAATAGTAGATAATGTGCTAACGGTATAAAAAATTTATATTAATAGTGTATAAATTTGAATAAGTTCACTTTAGGTTTCTTTGTTTAATTATCTCAATATGTTAGTTTATTTAAATCTATGATATCTAAGGCTTTTTAAATAGATCAATGAATTTGCCTTTAAATAAACTAATAAAAATGCTTTTAGATAAGTTAAAATGTTGCTTTTCAATCATTAACATCAAACATCAAATTATATTTCTATATATATTTTTATATTAAAATTTTATATATAATAACATTAGTTAATTTAGAATACACTTAATGATAAGTTATATTTTTGTATAAATAATAATATTAAATTATATTTTTGTATATTAGACTTAGCAACTAACAAGGTGTTGGTCTAGTGGTATAAAGCTACTGGATTCTCAAAGTTGAGGGTTCGATTCATGAGAACAAGTCAGCCACGAATCTCAAAAGGATTAGTTCCTCACTAAAAAGTGAGAAAGTACCTTAGTAAAACGAAAAAAATATATTAGACTTAGCAAGTCTTTTAAACAACCTAAAGTGTGGCTCATTAGGCTAAATAAAGTTTTTTAAAAATGAATCTGGTCTATTCATAAAAAATCTAATCTTACCTATTAAAAGTCAAATAATAAATTCTAATAAATAGTGTGACCTTTTTTCAATCATTTTTATTAGATGGGTCTAACTTTTGGTATAAATGTCTAGAAATATTAATATATAAAAAGAAATATAATAAAAGTAGTGTAAATAAATATAATTTTTGAGATTTCAACTGCATGTCCATATTACTTACCCTTAATAGAAGGGGATTGCCCCAAATCCATTCCTAACTCAACCACCGGTGGCAGAGCCACTCTTGTGAGCGTGAGCACATGCACACCCTGAAAGAGGAAATTCACGCATGCCACTCCAATTTCCTAATCTGATTATAATTTAGATCACTTAATACAATCTGTATCCTGTGTCATTGGGTCCTAGATTTATCACTCATAACCACAATTATAAATATCATATTGTATTGGTTAGTTTAACCAGAAAATCGGTAAATCCTCTTACTGGTATTGTATGCCAATTATATTAATATGTTGTTAAACCATCAAAACTTGTTAATTATTGAAAACTACTAGTCAAGTTGTATTGTACCGTATGGTTAAAACTTGATTGTGAGTGAAAAAATAAATATTTTTAAAAATATTAAGAATTCAAACCTTGAATTCATTAGTGGTTTTTAATATAGTTAGTTATTGAACCATTCCAATAATTGAGTTAAAAGTTACCGATCATCAATGGCAGCTCTTCATTAAAAATTTAGAGGGGCGGTAATATTTAATATAATTTACGATTAAAATTAATTTAGTAATAATAAAATATAAAAACATATATAATTATTTCGAAGTTTCAAAAATAACATATTAATTATCAATAACATTAATTAACAACTAAAAATGTTAAAGAAAAATGTACTTTCATTTAAAGTGTTGTTCTTCGTTCTTTTAAAGACTTAAACTCATCAATGATTGAATCAAAGGTAAATGTTTCAGCTATTTCTTTTTCAATGTAAATCACCATGTTGTTTGCAAGAAATTCATATTCCATCTTACTACGTAATCTTGTTTTGATTATCTTCATTGCTAAAAATGATCTTTCTGTAGTAGCTATAGAAACCGGAAGAGTTAAGATAAGACGGATAACTCGATCAAGTAAGTAATATGCATTCACATTCCCCGTTTTTGTCAAAGCTACACTTAATTCAGAGATGGTTGAGAGATTCTTCAAATCTGAATGACTAACAGCATCAAGAATAAAATATTGAAGTTGATATCTCAAGTTAATCTTTTCCTGCTCATTGAAACCCATATGATAAAAATTTTGCACAAGAATACATATATTATCAATATTAAATGTTTTATAAACATCCTTAGGATCCAAACTAATGCTCAAAGTTAAAAGCCCCATTGTTTGCTCATTGAACATGCGTTTCAACTCTTGTAATTGTTTGTCAAATGTAGTTAGAAATATGTTCACCCTATAATGATGCTCAAATGTGATGTGATCCTTTTGATGACGAGCACGCCCTTCACGTGATATATAAGCATTATTAATTGTTGTTATCGTAGCTTGTAACAATTATAGATGGTACGAAATAATACTTATTGGCTGAGTCACGACTAGGTTGCTCTCTTTAAGACGTTTCGTGGCACTGCCAAAAATGTGCAAGTATAGTATCAACCACACCGTCCCCAGGATAAAACAGCTCAGATCTCTGTTATCGAATTCTTACTGCACTGTAAGAACCAATCTCGAATACACCCACCATGATATGGCTACTAATGCCAATTCTCGAAATATCCATAATATGGCTATCAGTGCCAATTTTCAACACACCCACAATATGGCTACCTGTATGAACTCTTTTCCATAATACTGACTATCAGTGTCAGTTTTCGAAATGCCCACAATATGGCTACTTATGCCTCTTTTCCCTCAATACTTACTACCAGTGTCAGTTCTCGAAATGCCCACAATATGATTACTTGTGCGAATTCTTTTTCCTCAATACTGACTACCAGTGTCATTTATCGAAATTCCCACAATATGGCTACCCGTGCCAATTCTTAGTACCACGAAAAGAAAGGGGGAGAAGTTTGCCGGAAATGCATCGACAGAAAATATGGGGGAGAAGTTTGCTCGAAATGCATCGGCAGAAAATATGACGGAGAAAGAAAAAATTGAATGAAAGCGTATTCAACTTGGGGCAAGTTATAATGAGGGGAGAAGACCTCTATTTATAACATGAGATTTTTTACATGTTCCTCATCTCTCCAACATGGGACTTGAGACTTGTTTGTTTTCCAAAACTTTTTTATGTGAGACTTGTGAGTTTTTTAGATTTCACACCCAAAAGTTCCCACTAATGATTTTCGTCAAACCATGTTCCAACAATCCCCCACTTGAAATTAAAAAAAGATTTCCGAGAATATTTGTGGCCTCAATAAGATTGTGCATAAACAAAGGTGTCATGCGACTTGAACCTTTGCATAGTGAATAAGATCCAGATTTTACTAGAGTGACTCGTAGTCTTGAACTCTATCCCTGACATCAAACCACACACAACCTTTTTAAAGGTGTATTCTGTAAAGCCCGTGCATTAAAGTCCATGCAAGTCTATCCAAGTATAGTGAACGCTCTAGAAATTTATGCCCCAAAATTTCATAGGAAGCGGCCCCCACTTCCACATTCACATAGGTGAGTCTCTCAAGAGTACTCCTATAGCCCATGTACTCCACTCCAATTGGAGTATAAATCACATTAAGAGTTTTAACTCATCCTTAATATGCTGCAGGAATCATGCTTCTCATAATTTTATAGCATGTTCATTCTCATATCACTTCACAACTTGTTATTACCCATTGAACCTATTTCTTGAGATCTCCAGTCAGTTAGGTCGGGTTGTCATCATGAATAATCCTCGTTCTAAGGGCAACAGTCACATACTCTTAGAAGTATTGTAGACTTTCTCTCTAGTTAGTTCTTTTGTCAAAGGATCTGCTAAGTTATTCTCAATGCGTACATAATCCACTCTAACAGCTCCTATAGAGAGTAACTTTTTAATGTTGTTGTGCTTACGACAAATTTGTCGTTTCTTACCATTATAAAAGCGGTTCTCAATTTTTGCAATCGTCGTGATACTATCACAATGGATCAACATAATTGGTATCAATTTTCTCATAGGGAACTCATGCAAGCAGTCTTCTCAGCTAACTTGTTTCTTCATTAGTTGTTGCTAATGTTATCATCTCAACTTCCATAGTGGATTGAGCTAACATAGTCTGTTTCTTTTTAGACTCTACATATTTCATCTAATCATTTATGCCTTCTCACCACAAATCAACATCTAAAGAAGTCAAAACTTCTTGGAGAGTTGATGGATTATCCTCCAATATATAGACCATACAATCAGGTCTATACTCTCTAATAATTATTGCTCTCTTACTTCTTCTAGGTTCTATTTCAAACCTTTCATTTTCTATCATTATCTCTAATCACAAGTATGTGACTAGTTGATATGCCCCCACTATTCCTCAATTTAAAAAGGAATTTCTCTTCATTGAAGTCAACATCGTTAGACTCAATGGTCATTTTTGCATTAAAGTCGTAAAACCTGTACGTTTTGCTGTTTACAGCATACCCAACGAATACATATTCATAGGCTCTGTGAGTGTAACTCTCTAGGGGCATATCATCAAAAATGATTTCATGAGCAATTCTATGTATCTCATAGGACTGAGACTCTACTAATTTATTATCAGTCATTTGATACTTGAGGTAGTGATAAAATCATATATTTTTTATCTTAACTTCCTCAGTATCATATTTCTTTATTTCTCAAGTGCAAACCAAATTAATTTGGAAGACTTATATGAGCTATAGTAATCATATAGACCATCTCACAACTTATTCAGAATGAAATTATTACATATGTAATCATTTTCATCCTATATAGTTATATTAATAGCTAGTTTATCCTCTCTTTTTTCAGCTTTCTGCAGCAACATTAGGCCAATGATTTTCAAAACGTGTGCAACTTTTCTCATAGTGAGGAAAAAATTCATCTTATGTTGTTAACGTTTGAAATTTGTCTCATCAAATTAATACGGTTTGTTTAGGTCATGGTTATTCGGTCTAGTAACATTATCTACAAATGTCATTGCAGTCGAAACGTCTTAAAATTGTTGTTACCGTAGCTTGTAACAATTATAAATGGCACAAAATAATACTTACCGGCTGAGTCACGACCAAGTCGCTCTCTTTAAGACATTTTGTGGCACTGCCAAAAATGTGCAAGCAGACTATCAACCATGCCGTCCCAGTATAAAACAGTCTAGATCTCTGTTACCAAATTCTTACTGCACTGTAAGAACTGATCTCAAATACACCCACCATGATATGGCTACCAGTACCAATTCTCGAAATATCCACAATATGGGTATCAGTGCCAATTCTCAAAATATCCACAATATGACTACCTGTGCCAATTCTTTTCCCCTAATACGGACTACTATTGTCAGTTTTCAAAATGCCCACAATATGGCTACTTGTGCCAAATTTTTCCCCTCAATACTAACTACCAGTGTCATTTCTCGAAATTCCCACAATATGACTACCCGTGCCAATTCTTAGTACCACGAAAAGAAAGGGGAGAAGTTTGCCGGAAATACATCGACAGAAAATATGAGGGAGAAAGAAAAAGTTGAATGAAAGCGCATTCAACTTCGGGCAAGTTATAATAAGGTGAGAAGACCGCTATTTATAACATGAGATTTTTTCCATGTTCCTCATCTCTCCAATGTGGGACTTGAGACTTGTTTTTTTCCAAAACTTTTCTATGTGAGACTTGGGATTTTTTTAGATTTCACACCCAAAAGTTCCCACTGATGGTTTTCAACAAACCATGTTCCAACATTAAAATCAGGAATATAAATGTCATGTTGCTCACAAAATAATGTAACAGTTTTCAATAAACTTTGCTAATCGCAATATCTCAACTTTTGAATGAGTTCTTTTGTAGTACGAACTAGTTGCATGACATTAACTATATCCTGGGACTTTAGCTGCAAAGCTTGACAATGGCAATCTTTAATTCCCATAATCTCTTTCATCATATGTAAAATCAATATGAACTCAAATGAAGTCATAGTATTATAAGCAACATCTGCATCTACAGAGAACTTGATCCGTTATCTATAATTTTGAGAAGGACCACACAAGTTGCATTATACATATTTATCAAGCTACAAATTGAAGAAAAATATGAGCTCCAACCCATTTGAAAGTGCCAATCTGATTTTCTCCTTTACCAGTTACAAGTTCGTCAATCTCTAGCAAATGTTCTAATTCATCTGATTTGACAACTTATAACTCATCATGACACTTACTAGATGAACACATAATATTGACAATAAAACTCAATTTTGAGAAAAACTGAGGGACAACTATAACTTCTCTTGATGCAACAACCAAAGCAAGTTGTAATCTATGTGTAAAGTGATGCACATAATAAGCATAAGAACAATCTTTGAGAAATAACACTTGTAATCCATTTCACCCCCCTCTCATATTTCTTGCACCATGATACCCTTGGCCACGATTGTTTGAAACATCAAGATTATGTTGAGAAAGAAAACCACATATTGCTTTTTTAAGAGTAATATATGTAGTGTACTTGACATGCACAATATCAAAAAATCGTTCTTGTATGCAACCATTTTTATCGACAAACCTCAAAACAATAGCCATTTGCTCCCTTTGTGATCCACCACATGATTCATCTATAACCATGAAAAATTTAGAATCCCCAATCTCTTCTCTGATATATCTTCTTACCTTATAGATATGATATGCATGATTTCCTTCCGAATTATATGAGAGGTATACTTTGAATTATAGGGAGCATTCTCCAACACTACTTTTTCAAGTTCATCATTGTATGATGCTAGGAGTTTAATGAATTCAAGAAAATTACCTCTATTTTTTTATTATGGCGTTTCATTGTGACCTCTAAAAGCACAAGCTTGAAAAGTGAGCCAACATATTGATTTGATAAAGCTCCTAAGACGTAGCCGATTTTGTTTGATTTGATAAGAACTTTATACATTGAAGATATTGCGAATATGCCTAGTCTGGTTCAACAAATCAAAACAAGCTTTCATTGCATTATTGTGAGGCGAACCACTAAGGTGAATAAGAAATGCACAATTCTTCCCAGCATTGACTTTTTTCCATGCTCTAAACCTTTTCTAGTAAAGACATCAGATCCAACCTATGCGCTTGGTTTATTACTGAACAAATAGCATGGCAAACAATAAGCAACATCATTCAATGTAGAGTACTCTAACCATGAAGGAAACATTTTGAGCCATGTGGATTGAATCGTCTTGGATTTTTATCTTTATTTAATGGATAATCTTCAACATCAGATTGATATGGTCTCCAATTTAAATAAGCTCTCCGAATTTCATCTCTTTGATTCACTGGATATTCCCAAATTTGAGGTCGTTTTCCAGGATCATGTTCTAAAGAATCAATATCATATTCACCTACTGATACCTTTTGAACCTTTGAAGGTTGCTGATCTGGTTGAACTACTTGACCAAATGAAGAATTTTGTTGGGATAAAGATATCGAAGTTATATCATCTTTACCAGAATATTTCCTTTCAAAATAGGAATCAATTTTTTAATGCTTATACATTGTGTGTTTTTAGGTAATTTCATTAACCTGAAATTAATCATATAATGAATCATTAGAAAATTAAATTATTAGAGAATCTGAGTGTAGCTATAAAAAACATTGTGTATGTCATAACAAAAAATTTGAATGTAGCAACAATGTCAATAATTATACCCCAATATGGAGTAATGATACTGCAATGTTAATCATCAATTGAGGAAATATGAATATAACATAAAGAAAGTATTGGTGAAAAAGGCATCTACAAATTATTGTTGTTATGGATTATTCATATATAGCTTCTGCTATAGTGTGAATAGTGATGAATATTAAGTAGGATAATGAGATGTTCACTCTATATTGTGTTTGTAACACCGTATGTGTTTTTCATAGCACTTTTAATTAAGTAATTAGTATTAATGGATTAATTATAGAAATTAATCAGTAATATTTTAGGCTAAACCTCAGTTGAGTTTTAGTCTTGTATTATGATTTTTTTTCTTTCCCTATTTTTTCAAGATTTTTGGAGAATAAAAGTTTCTGAGATGATTTCGGGTCGTTTTATCGAGTTTTTGCCCAGTTTTTGAGTTCCGTAACATGGAATCAAATTCCGATTTCGCTGTTGGTTTCGAAATATTATTTCTAGTCAAAATAGACACCAAGTTTGTCCGCAACTCATCTCTAGATATTTTTCACCTCGAAATTCAAGTTTCGACGTTTCAGGCAAATGTCCTAAATCGAGAGATTGTATATTTCCAGACGAAATTATCCGAAAATGTTTGGACACAAAGTTTATTGAGAAATTACATCATATCAATAAAGTTGGAATTCATCATTTGATGAGCCACTTACTTGTTACACAAGTAATGCAAAAGCTTCCAAAAGCCCCTAAATGACTCAACAAATCCTCTCACTCCACCACCATTAGACACATCACTTATGCTAGTCTAAATATACTTACTTTGCATTAAATTTTATGATTTTATAAGGGTGGGGTTCTCCTATAAATACCTCAATCCATTCTCTCATTTTTACACTAAATTCCCTATACAAACTAAGGTAGTCTTTTATTTTCTTTTCTTCATCTTCTTCTCATACTTCATAGAAAGTTATGAGCTTTTATTATGTTATTCATAAAGTAGAGTTTATATTTGTTCTTTAAGTATTTTATGAATGCATAACTAAAGGGAATGATAATAAAATTATATGAACCTTTATGTAGTTTTTGACTTTGGTAAATCTTGAAACTTCTTCCCTGTTCTTAGATGGAAAAACTATATCCTTGGACAAGGTTAGATGAGTTATTTGTTTGGAAGTATTAGAAATTGTTGTTAGTATTTGAATATGTTTAAGGATGATGATTTTAACATCAAAGGAACATTTAATGTGTTTAGGAAAATTTTTGTACTTTATTCTTGAAAGTTTATGATGTGGATGAGTTGTTGTTGAAAATGTTTCATTTTTAGAAAGTATTATATTTTAAAATTGGTTTAGCATATTTTACTTTGATTTCCAAGTTAAAATAATGATTTGCGATAAAAAATAATGATTTATTAAAGTCTTGACTTCATAAACTTAAAGTATTATGAAGTTGTGGATATTAAAGTAGTAGAAAGTCTTACCTTAGGATTTATGTTCATGACTATGAAATTAACACTTACTAACCCTTGAGGTTTTTCCTAAAAAATTAGGAG